>NW_006408599.1:6716790-6769516 GCF_000296735.1 Chrysochloris asiatica | reverse complement strand
AGATCATTCCATAGCACTTAATAATATATATATATATAACCTGTGTATATATATACACACCTGTCTTCCATTTCATAAATTCTGATTCATTAGTTTAAAATGAACCTTAGGCATTTCTAACTTAAAACACACAAAACTCAGATTATTTTGATGTACAGCCTCAAACAAGAACCATTGCACTGTTAGTCTCATACTGGTATCTATAATTAGTATTTACATTTTTCACTACAGTAACTGAGATGCTGGATGGCTTCATGAATTTTCCAGGATCACAGCTAATTAAAAAAGAAAAAGTGTAAAAAATCTGACTTTAATACAGAAACCTTTTTCTTCTGTTATTTTCACATTATTTCTTCTATGGAAATAGTGCTTCTAATTTATGCTCCCCCAAATCAAAACCTGCATCTGATCATTTATTATCAAATGATTAAATATACAAAAAACAAAAGAAAATGTTGAATGACATCACAGAGTGCAAATATCTATAGCATGGGAAATGGTATGGAAAAAAAATAAGCCAATTTTTCCAACAAATAAATTGAAAAAAAAAAAAATCTAGAGAAAGGAATTTATAGATTAAAAGAGACTTAAGAGACATAGTTACAAAATATACTGCATAAACCTTATTTGGATTTAATTTAAACAATTATTTTTTAAAAAGTGAGAAGCATCAGAAAACTTAGGATATTGACTTTCAATCTGGCATTATTCAGAGATTTTTATTAATTTATTTCAGGTGTAAAATACTATCTTTGTATTTTTAAAGAGAGCTATTGGACTCCTTTTGTGGCACTGTCAGATAAGCTCTGGACTTCAAACCACAAAGTGGACTGTTGAAATCCACTAACTGATCTTTGGAAACCCTCTATGTGATTGCTATGAGTCCAAACAATTTGATGGCACTTAACAACAACATAGAGAGCTCTTGCTTCTCAGAGTCATGATATAAAACACCCACAGAAGACATGATGCCTAGGATTTACTTTAAAATAATATGAGTATGTTTGTAGCAAAAGGAGGGGAGTGGTTGATTTTGCAGAGCGGAGAACTCTGGGTCCATAAAAGAAGAGTGGAGTGCTGGATCCTATTTAGAGAAGCAGTGACACCAGAGATGGAGGCAGAGATGATAACACAGAGAGATGGAGTGGCTGGGGACCCTGGACTCAGGGAGGGAGAGAGGCTGTGTGCTGACGGCGGAGGCAAGTTTGCAAGGTGTGCCTTTTGGTTGTTTAAATGGTTGTATATTCCTGAGTGTTTTAGAGTAAATCCCAAAAAAAGAAAAACAGAGGGAATGGAAGCAAATGCTGTTGAATGATGATACATAGAGGGGATTGTAATCATTGCAATGAAATGAAATAGAATGAATATAGAGCTTATGTTCTCCTATGTAAACTATTACCCAATTCACAATACAAACTTTAAAATAAATGGCAGTATAGTTAGCTACTATAAGAATAAACAAGTTGTTTACGGGGAAGGCATCAAAGCAAGCAACCAAGTCCCTTCAGAACAAATCCTTCTCTAAGACTGAAACTCAGAGGGAACACATGAGAGGCATGTGAGTTTGCTGGTGACCACATTGGTCTACTGATGAGTGAAAGAGGGGTAAAGGCAGCAATGAAGAAATGAGCTGAGTTCAACCACATTCCATAGACTCCCATTAACTTGGAGATGAGAGAGAGAAGAGGAAGGACTGGTTGGTCCAAATTGTGGTGAGACCTAGGGATACCTGAGCCCATGGATAAGGACATAGCCACAGAAGGCTAGAGGTAAGAGTGGAACATCCAGTGGATATGAAGTGAGGGTAGACACATAAGAACATCCAAACTTGCAGATTGTACCCATTTGGCCTAGTCTTGATGGCTTGATAATCAGAACTCAAATAGAGGAAGACAAAAAAAAATAATAATAGCAATTTTTGATAAAGGAAGTGAGGGTAAATTGCTACAATTTGATGAACTTGACCTATACTCATTGAGGTAGTAGCTCAAAATACCAACAGAGAGGGAAGGAGTCTTCTTCACATCAAGCATCAATGCTATCCCCTCTATATATAGGGTAGATAAGGATGGGCAACTTAGACATTGGCTACCTAAAATGACAGTGTGATAAAGGCTCGAAGTGACTGGCTTACAAGGTTTCAAGAGGGAGTTTAGTTTAAGAGTGGGGAGGGGGAAATAGAGACCACACTGAATAATTTTCATCTTGTCTAGATGGGTCTGATAAAAAGAGATGGGGATAAGATTCTTATCATTCAGTGGTGAATAATTGTTATCATGACTAATTGCAATTGTCACAATTGTAAAGCTAGAAGTTTTGTAACAAAAATGGGGGCATAGTTAATATTACAATCCAGAAACAAAGAACCATAGAACCATTAGGGGGGAAGAGCAGAAGCGGAATGCAGGACCTTATCCAGAGAAACAGCGACACTAGAGATGGAGGCAGAGATGGGGACATGGAGAAGAGGAGCAGCTGATGACTCTTGATTCATGGGAAGAGAGAGACTGAGAGCTAGCAGCCTGAGACAGACTTGCAGAATGTATCCTTTGGTGGTTTCAATTATTATATATGCCTGATTGTTAAAAAAAAAAAAAAAAAGAGCTAAAATGAATACTCAGAAATATTGTTAACTGATGGTAAATGGAGGGAATTATAATCATTGTAATGAAACAAAGTATATGATTTGTTGAATATAGAACCGATGATCTGCCCTGTAAACTTTCTCTCAATTCACAATACAAATTATTTAAAAATTTAAAAATACACTCCCCACCGGGGGGTGGGGGGGGCGGCGAGGAGATTATATATATATATATATATATATATGCAAAGGGTGAGGGCATATATAAAATAAGATTGGTCATAAATGCATTATGTTGAATTTGGGAGCTTTGGAGTGTACGTGGGCACCAACTGTATCTTTCTCTCTCCTTTCATATGTATGTAACATTGCTCATAATATGTATATTTTTTCTTTTTTAAATTCCTGTTTCCTATGCTATCTGTCAAGAGAATAAAGCTAGCTTGAATTTGGTGCCAGAGACCCCAAAAGAGAAGACCAACCATACTGAAAATCTACTTTTGAAGTGGAACAAGATGAACAATGGAGCAAGCTATGAATCCCTGACACTTTTCCCATATTCCCTACCTCCATCCTCCCAGTTTCTTAAATTAGAATTGTGAATTTCATTCAGGACATGCATTGCCATCTCCCTCATCCTCCTCTTCACACTTTTAGTCAATGTCTAAGTGCTCTCAATCGGCCCTCCAAATATATTTTGATGATTTAGGAATTATGAGGCTTTTTCCCTCATCTCTAATGACACTTATCTAATCCATTATCTCTTTACTGCTGACTATATATTGTAACTGATCTCTCGTCTTCTAATCTTAAACAACAGTTATCTTTTGAAAAAGCAAATTTGATCATATTGCATGATCTTATCCATTGCAGTAGATTTGATTACTGTCCAAATACTTCATTTCTCCCCATATCCATGTTATTTCCCACTTAAATTTGCAATGTCCTTCCACTGCCTTGGAAGTGTACTTTCTGCATCCTGACTGTGGATTTGTGCATATAACTGCATTTAGCCAATAAAAAAGTAGTGAAAATAAAGTGTGCTAGTTCTGAGGCACCACTTCAAGAGGTCTTGTGTGTTCCTCCTCATTCTCCTGTCATGTATGCACACCATGTGAAGAATAAGCCCAGCTGATGTACTAATACCAAGAGGAAAGTACAGACAGAGAAATCAGAGTCCCTAATTAACCTAGGTCAACAGACCCACAGCTGACCCTCAGACTCATGAACCAAATGAGAAGAGGAAAAAAAGAAAAGAAAAGAAAACCATCGTGTTCACTGCTGCTGTTCTGTAGTTGCTTGTTTCTCAACATCCATGTGTTGGTAACTGACTCACCCATCTTACAGGCCAGAATTGCAATTCCCATCAAGCTCCTCAGGGTTAGGGTGAAAAACCCGATTAACTCTTCCCCAGCTCTGAATCTACTACTTAGACATTGTTTGATCTAGGCAATGCAATTCATCTCACAAAGACTTAGTTTCTTTAATTAAATGATAATTTAAAAATTACTCTTTGCCTAGTTCAAGTGAGAATAGACTAAAGTAAGGGATGTGAAGGGGCTTTAGAAAGTGAGAAGCACCTGAGCTCTCTGGGTCAAAAAGCACTTTCCCTACCTCTCTCCCTCCCTACCCCTCAGTCTTCTGCCAACCTCTGGGCATATGCTCCATTTCCAAACAGTAACAACTTGTCTGAGCCTCGAATATTCCTCTGCAGATGGGATTTATGGCCTTATAAACTCTGAATCACTCTATCTAATAAAGAGTGTTACAGGCCTGAGTGGTATCCAATTTCATAATTGCTGGAGTAACTCAATCATTTTCAAATATGCGGTTTCAGCAGCCAGAGACCTTGGGGACTATGCAGTTTTACCAAGTGTGCTACTACCACACTCTGGCCCACCCACTGTTCATTTTCTTAGTGAATCTGGAATGAATGAGCTTATGTCTGTGGTCTTTATCCTTCTTAAATTTAGGTTACTAAATCACATTTTTTAGGTAAGTATTTGGGAGGAAGAAACGACCTTAGCTCCGTGGAAGTATGACTTAAGGGAGAGTTAGTACCACTGCTTAGTTTTTCAAAGTAATTTCCCTGTGATTTGTGCTTATGTAAGCATGTATGGATGGAAAGAAGAGGAGTTTGGGTATTAATAGGTATCAAACCTCTACCTTTAAAACCTCCATCTTTTTTGTTGTTTTATTTTTTTTCCCTTTCTCCCTCCTTTTCTCATGTCTTTCTCTGATACAAACACACCATTTTGAATGCTCACACTTCAGGTCTTAATTTGAACAATAGCACATAGTGATTAAAAGGTAAAACTTCAGATATGCACCACCTAGCGCCAAATGGTTAAGTCATCCTGAGCAAGTCACTTTGCCTCTGTATCACATAGTACCTTCTTCTGTAGAATAGGGTGATAAAATAATCTACTTCATAAGATGACAATATGTAATGTGACTGGAGGTTGGCACATAGACCTACTACCTAGTGCACACAGTTCTCCTTAGAGATCTCTTCCCTGAAAATTGTCCCAAACACCCAGTATGGCTTAGAGACACCTTTCACTGCTTCATAGCACTCAATTTCTTATATCATATTGGATTGCAACTAGGAGGGGAGGAATCATAGCTGTTAAAGGTTTATATTGGTAACCTAGTGTTGTTGTTAAGTGCCATCATGTCATATGTATATATGTATGTATATTCTTGCTGTTGTTATTAAGTGCTATCGAATTAGTATAGACTCATAGCAACCCTGTATAGGGTTTCCGAGGAGTGACTGGTGAGCTTGAACCACCGACCTTGCAGTTCAAACAGCTTTGCAGACTGGCGCATTAACCCACAGCGCCACACCAGGACTTGCAATAAGTTTGGGAACTATTGTGGTAAACAACAATAAATTGGCATTATTTTTATAAGATTTCTTAAAATTTTCAGTTTTTAATGTACTTGGTGAATATCCAAAGCTTCTTGCAGTATTCACCCTGTCACAAAACTATTATTAAAGAAATAATTTGTTTTGTTTCTGTGACATCTCACAATTGCCCCCATGGAAAGCACAGTTTGAGATGCTGAACCAATGTTAGTTTAAGCTCTTGTTTAGATAGTGTAATGTTTTGTTTTGCTTTTTAATATGCAATTTAAAATAAAATTTTACATTTAGGACACTTAGAGATATACAGAATGATTGAGAAGACAGTGCAGAAAGCTTCTCTATGACCATATCCAATTTTCTCTATTATTAATATCTTATATTACTGTAGTACTTTTGTCACAGTTAATGAGCTCTTATTGTTACATTCCTATTAACTAAGGTTATTCAGATTGCCTCAGTTTTATGTGTAATAGCTGTTTTCTGTTCCAGGAGCCATCCAGGATAGCACATTACATTTATCAGCTATATATCCTTGGCCTTCTCTTAGTTATGATAGTGTCTCCATTTTTTCTTACTTTTGATCTTGATAGTTTTGAGAAGCACTAACCAGATATTTTATAAAAGATCTCCCAATTGAAATTTGTCTGATGTTTTCCTCCTGTTTTTAAAGACCAGGGCAATGGGGTCTGGGGAAGAAGACTGCAGAAGTAAAGTGTCAGCCACATCATATCATGCTAAGGGTATACATTATCAATATGCCTTGTCATCTTGATTACTTGTCTTAAAGTAATGTTTGTCAAGTTTTATCATTCTACTGTTACCCTTTTCAATCTTAATGTTCCAGCACTTTAAAGACAGTTTACGATTTAAATTATTTGGAATTATTTCTGCAAGAGATTTGTAATTGATAGCTCATATATTTATGAATTCAATTATATATTTATACTGGTAGTGTTGTTATTAAGTACCATCAAGTCAGTTCTGACTCATAGTGATCCTGTACAGTGTTTCTGAGGAGCGGCTGGTGGGTTTGAATTGCTGACCATATGGTTCTTGAATATTTATACTTTGGGTTCTAATCCAATATCATTTCATTTGTTTATTTATTTATTTTTGCTCAAGTGTCAACTTTGGCCCCTGGGAGCTCTTTTAGTTAATTTCTATATCCCGTTTGGTTTAACCTCATCATCATGTGTGTGTATTGGTTGTGCATTTTAGCACTTTCTTACTTGTGGCACTACAGAATGTCCCAGGTTTGCTTTGTGTAGTTCCTGCTTCACTAGATGAATTTATTGCTACTGAAGAATCGGTGGCTTCTCTTGTATACTCTTTGCTCCAGTCCTAGAATCAGCCATTTCTTCAAGAAACCCTGGTTCCTATGAGTAGAGTATGATATTAGAAGCTATTATGTATTCTTACCAGTTAATGGTTGCAACATCTTGTGCTCCAGGTAAACAGACTGTGTTTGTGATGTGCATATTCTGTCCAGATTTCAGAATGGATGAAAGTTTGTCCTGAAATTTGAATTCTGTAATGGATTCAAGAGAAGTTATTCCATTTTGTTTTTATTGTTTTCTATTCTTACATGTGGGAATAAAGATTTCCTCACTTATAAATGTCAGAACAGAAACCCAAAGTCCCTAATTCCATCAAGTTTTGTTTCAGTATTTAATACTTTATGGTGCTGTAGAATAAGCACTGGACTGTTAACTATGAGGTTGATGGTTCAAACCCATTAACTCCTCCTCAGAAACCATATACAAGGTTGCTATGAATCAGAACTGATTTATGGCGCTTTGCAACAACAACAACAGCGTAAATTTGCTATGAGTCAGAATAAACTTGATGTTAACAGATTTGATTTTAATATTGATTTTAAAAGACCTGGTAGTACCATATTCAGGATCTGGACTGCTAACCAAAGATCAGCAGTTTGAACGCACCAGTTATTTTACCAGAGAAATGACCAGGCAATTTGCTTCTAGCCTACAATGCCTTCTGAGACAATTTTTGTCTCTCATATAGAATAATTATGAGTCAGACATGACTCAGCTGTACACATGACACACACCACAGTATTTAAGAGCATTGCTAGTAAAGGAAATATTGAAATAATGGTATAGGAGGGGTATTTGGTCAGAACTAACTGCTATCAAGCCTTAATTACACTACTAATTTCAAAACAGTTTAACCTCTTTATTCTCTCTCCTCCTCCCCTAAGCACATACTTAATTTGAGCCTACTTCAAAACTATTATCTGATTAAAACTTTTCTTGTTTCATATTTCCCTTTACCTCCTCCTACTAGAAATATCTAGCTCTGAAGATCAGAGGCAGTAGCAAAGTTAGCAGGTTTATCTCCATTTGAGTTAATATGTTATTAATACTTAACCACAAACTTTATTGAAGGATGATATAGTGATTCCAAAAGGTTGTGTTTGAGACATGCTGGGAAGGCCCTTTACTTCATAAAATCTTATTTACTTACCAGCATTTCTGATATTGTGTTCTACTTTCTGATCTGATGTGTTTTCTTTAATAATGTCTCCTGTGACCTAAACTATTTTGGAATAAAATACTTCCAGATATGCACAAGCTACATCATGAAAAATAACCCCTGCTTATTAAATGCATGAGTGACAGTGGTCTACTAGGTTGCCTGCTTCTATTCAGTATTCAAATCAGCCCATGGAAAATGTGTCCTTCTACAGATGAAGAGTCAGTTCTTTAGAAACCTTAAGTAACTTACTCAAAATTACACAGCCACAGTAGGACAAAGACACAACTCAGGTAGTCTCATTCCAATTTAACTTGGCTTAAAATAATCTTCAGATGAAGAGGCCTGCCAAACCTCTATTTAAACCAAGAGACTGCATGTCTTTATCAGTGTATAGTCATATTAGGTCTAACTTGAGATTTAGTTAGAGGATACAGAATTTTTTATTCAGTTTGTATCCCCAGTACCTAGTAAAAGACCAGAACATGCTGGAAACTCAATAGAAGAAGAAATTTGTTCTCTTTGTATGTATGATTGCAGCAGGTGGTGAAGAATCTTGGTCATTGCAGAGCCCATGCTTTCAGAATGTATCTCATCATTTTCATTCCCCCCCCTCTTGCTAACTAGTCTATTAATCTTATCTTCTCATATGCTTCCTACTTGACATTGCTATAATCAGGCCTTGGAGACAGAAAACTGGACATCCTCAGAGACTCCCCATCCTTTCGATTTCTCCTATACAAGAAGTTGTTAAATGCGTTTGCTCTACCTTGGGAACTTCCTTTTTTCCGTACCCTATCTACTTTCTCCTAGTCCTGGTGTGACGCTTGTGGGTTAATGCCCCAGACTGCAAACCATTTGAACCTGCAAGATTGGTAGTTCAAGCTCACCAGCTGCTCCTGGGAAACCTTATACAGGGTCTCTATGGGTCAGAACCGACTCGATGGCACGTAACAACAATAATGTCTACTTTCTCAGTGACTATGTAAGCCTTATTTGATTTTCAATTCCCTCTTCAGTTTCCATTGTTGTTGTTGTTGTTGTTAAGTGCCGTCGAGTCCATTCCGACCCATAGCGACCCTGTATAGGGTTTCCGAGGGTGTAAATCTTTACGGGAGTAGAAAGCCTCATCTTTCTCCCGCGGAGCGGCTGGTAGTTTCGAACCGCTGACCTTAAGGTTCGCAGCCCGATTCATAACCACTACGCTATCAGTTTCCATTACAGGTAACAAAATAGCTTTTGCAAGATCTGAGGCAACTCCTAAGCTGAAAACTAGTGAGAGAACAAACTATTAAATGCTTGCTGTTGTTAAATGCTGTCAAGTCAGTTCTGACTCATAATGACTCTGCATACGGTTTCCAAGGAACTGTTGGTGGGTTTAAAAAAGTGACCCAGTGGTACCTGCAGACATTGTAGTCCAGTGCTTTATCCTACAGCACTACACCAGGACTCCACTGAATGCTAGATAGTCAAAATAAAAACTTGTCCCATCAAGAAATTGTAAAAAGATTCCATAATCACAGCATATCCATCAAGCCCTGAAGAAAAGAAATTTAAGTTTTCCTCGAGATGAATATTTGACAAAAGTAATTTTAAAGATGTTTAAAATTTTAAGAGGAACAAGGAAAAATCCACTTTTTTCACTGATAAGGAGTCACTTTAGTGGGTTTGACAGCACTGACTGAATGATTTGAACTGGGAAGGTGAGTTGAGGGACTGGGGGGAGGGTAGATTTAGTTAGAACAATACTCTTATTGGTCTCCACACACACCCTAGAGACACACCATTAATCAGTCTCGTCTTTTAAATAATACCTGTTCCAAAATGTGGAATGATGCATGTGTTTAATTCCAGGAAGAGATGGCTCCAGATACGGAGTTCATGAGAGAAAAGATGTAATAATAAAAGAGTGGCCTAAGAACACTGAGGTAGGTGCAAAGATGCTGGAGTTTCATTTCTATTCTTTTAACTAATTCCATGGAAATCCTGGAACATCAAATCCTCAACTAATGCAGCTTGAAAGGGAACTTATACTAAACTAAGTCCAAACACCTGATTTTAGAAATGAGAAACTGAGGCCTAGAGAGATAAGTGATAGAACCAATAAAGGGGCTCAGATCTTCTGACCCTTATCCCAGCAACATTTCTCTACATTGTGGTATTCAGGTAAAATTCAACTTAGAATCTATTTCCTCAGCTCAAATTTATCCACTACTCTATTGAAACTGTTCCGTGTGTTCATGTTAAACTCATATTCAGCAAAATCATTCATTGGTTTTGAACATCCTAATCAATTTACAAAGTGCACACCTACATTCTTCATGACAGCTTGCTCTGTGAAATCAACTACATTTGGTCTTCTTTCTTTCATTGTTTAAGTTTGCTGTAGGATACTTAATATTTTGTCTGGAATGCTTTTAAAATCCAAAGATGTCTCTTTTTTTCTATCCCCCCCTTTTTTTGGGGGGGGGGAAAGTACACCAAAACACTTAATTATATATAATCGTTTAAACAACTAAAGGGCACATTCTGCAAGCCTGCCTCCTGGCTCCCAGCTCCCAGCCTAGCTCTTTCTCTAGAGTCCTCAGCTACTCTATCTCTCCATGTTTTCATCTCTGCCTCTATCTCTGGTGTCACGGCTTCTGTGGATAGGGTCCCACATTCCAGTCATGCTTTTCTCCCTTGATGGTCCTAGGGCCCTGTGTTCCTGGACTGTAAGATTAAGTTATCCCCCCTTTTTGTTACAAAACTTCTACCTTTACAGTTGTAACAATTGCCATTAGTCATGATAATAATTACTCACTATTGAATCATAAGAATCTCATGGTATTTTTTCTTTTTAACTGTTGTTGTTGCTAAGTGCCATCCTGTTGGTTCTAACTCATAGCGATCCTGTATAAGGTTTCCAAATAGCGAATAGTGAGCTTGAGTCCCCTACATTGTGGTTCAAACCAATGTTGTACTCCAGGGCATTAACCCACAGCTCTGCTATATAGGAGTCCTGATGTGGTGCCGTAGGATAAGCACTCAACCTCAACGTCAGTTTGAACTGTAGGGTAGGCAGTTCAAACTTATTATACATTCCTCAGAATGACCTTATACAAGGTCTTTATAAATCAAACAGACTCTGCAACCCTTAACAACAACAATATTTAGTATGGAGTGTCTGAGAGGCATAAACAGTTAAGTGCTTGACTACTAGCTCACAGTTTGGCAGTTTGAACCCACCCAAAGGCACCTCAGAAGACAGGCCAGGCAATGTGCTTCCGCAAGATCACAAACATTGAAAATGACACCCATGAGATCACCATTTGTTGGAATAGATTTGATTTCAACTAAAAACAACAGTATTTAATATTGTGCCAGTAAAGATTTAACAGTAGTCCATCTGGGGGAAAGAAACCATGATTTGTAGTATGTGCTGATATCTATGGTTTAAAAACTGACCCTGTAGTCTAGATCAAAGTGCTAATATGTCACATCAAAGAATCTGAAGTTGGAAAAAGATAAGGAAAATCTTTGTACACAAGTCTCAGTGAGGAAGCTTCAGTGCTAGCATGCCATTGCCCTTAAGATTCAGTTCCTGGATCTCTCATTTTCCCCTTTTCTTCACAATTTCTTCTATTTACATATTTATAAATTTTATTTCAATTACTATTATTTATTTTATACACTTTAGACTTTTTTTAGAATTTCTATTCAACGTTTCTACATACTATCCAGTATTTGTCTTGTTATATTTGCTATGCCTCAAAGCATTGTCCTCCCCAAACAAACCTGGCCCTTCAAATTTGCCATTTCATGCATCACCAGCTTTCTGTTTAACTAAACTTGAGATGTTGAAACTCCACACACTCAACTTTCACTTTGTATTCTCCCTGGCCCTGATAGCTCATTAGTACCCAAGTCCTATTAAATCTACATTCTCATTAACTATTGCATCCAAACTCTCTTCTATGATTCATGACCCCAGGATTACTTGGATCACTGAAAGAGAACCCATAATAGGATCCTGTATCAAACATTTTCCTTAACAAATGTATGATTCACCAATACTATGCACCAGTCTTTCTAGAGATAAGAACATTCAATTTTCCACTATTAAAATATCTCCCATGAGAAGTGTCTCTTAAAATGTTGTTGTTGTTAGGTGCCATCAAGTCAGTACCGACTCATAGCGACCCTATGCACAGCAGAACAAAACACTGCCCAATTCTGTGCCAACCTCACTACTGTTGCCACACTTGAGCCCATTGATTCTGCCCTCATCTCATTGGAGGTCTTCCCAATTCATCTCATTGGAGGTCTTCCTCTATTTCTCCAACCCTCCACTTTACAAAACATGATATTCTTCTCCAGTGACTGACTGGTCCCTCCCGACAATATGTCCAAAGTATGAGAGACAAAGTTTGGCCATCTTGGCCTCCAAGGAGCACTCTGGCTGCACTTCTTCCAAAATGGATCTATTGGTTCTTTTGGAAGCCCATGGCACTTTCAATATTCTCCTCCAACACCATAACTCAAAAGCATCAATTATTCTACAGTCTTCTTTATTCACTGTCCAACTTTGGCATGCATATGAGGTTATTGAAAATACCATGGCTTGGGTCAGGTGCACCTTAGTCCTCAAGCTGACATCTTTGCTCTTCAACACTTTAAATAGGTCTTGTGCAGCAGATTTGCCAAATGCAATACGTCATTTGATTTCTTGACTGCTGCTTCCATGAGTGTTGATAGTTGATCCATGAAGAATGGAGCCTTTGACAACTTCAATCTTTTCTCCTTTGATAAGAATGCTGTTTATCGGTCCAGTGGTGAGGATTTTTGTTTCCTTGATATCTAGATGTAATCCATACCGAAGGCTCTGCTCTTTGATCTTTATTAGTAAATGTTTTAAGTTGTCTTCACTTTCAGCAAGCAAGGTTGTATCTTCTTCATATCACAGGTTGTTAATGAGTCATCCTCCAATCCTGATGCCATGCTTTTCTTCATAGAACCCAGCTTCTTGGATTATTTGCTCAGCATACAGGTTGAATAAGTATGGTGAAATAATATAAACTGGTCACACAACTTTCTTAATTTTAAACCATTCAGTGCTCCCATGTTCTGTTTGAACACCTGCCTCTTGGTCCAGGTACAGATTACTCATAAGCACAATTAAGTGTTCTGGAATACTCATACTTTGCAATGTTGTCCATAACTTGTCATAATCCACACAATCAAAAGTCTTTGCATAGTCAATAAAGTACAGGTAAACATCTTTCTGATATTTGCTGCTTTCACCCAAGATCCACCGGACATCAGCAATGATATCTCTCATTCCATGGCCTTTTCTGAATCCAGCTTGAACCTCTGGAAGTTATCTGTCAATGTACGCTTGCAGCCATTTCTGTATTACCTTTAGTAAAACTTTACTCACATGGGATATCAAAGAGATTGTATGATGATTAAAATGTAGAAAAGGCAATTACTCTTCTAAAATCCAAAGGTTGCTACTTCCTACCCCTGTATTTCTTTTCATATCTTTTTATTGTCTTTAATCTTGTACCTTAAGTGTCCCTAGGAATTTCATATGTTGCCACCTTTGTGCTTCTGTTCATGTTTTAAAATCTTCCTATAATTCCTTTTCCCCAACATTGCTTCAGTCTTTCAAAATACTGATCTATTTTAATGACCTACTACAAATGTTACCTCTTTCAAGAATCCATCTGCCCTAATTTTTCCTGCTGTGATCTTACAAAACTCTCTACATTGCTTATAAATAATTTCATATATTGTGCACTATTAAAGGAATTAATAAGATATATTGCTGTGATTAAATTATCACAAAGCTCCTATTTGGAATTTTCCATTGTATGGTAAAATTAAAGAGCCAAAGAATTGCTAAGAATTAGGTAAGTTGATACTAGAAAACAGAAAAGTCACAATTCAAACACATGACTTCCTTAAGTTTTACTTCATTAAAACACTACCCTGTCTTCTGTACTATTACTTTTGTATTGAATAACCCTAAATAATCTATTATTCTATGCCTTTCTCCTTTCAGTAACAATCCTCCACACCTCACACATTTTTGGTTACTATGTCAGAATGAAGTCATTAAGAGAAAAGATTGACGTTGTCAAGGACTTCATTCTTCTTGGATCAACTATCCGCACTCACTGAAGCAGCAGTCAGGAAATCAAACTATGTACTGCATTAGGAAAATCTGCTGCACAAGACCTTTTTAAAGGGCTGAAGAGCAAAGATGTCAGCTTGAGGATTGAGGTGCTCTTGACTCAATCCATGGTATTTTCAATAACCTCATATGCATGTGAAAGCTGGACAGTGAATAAGGAAGAACATAGAAGAATTGATGCTTTTGAGTTATGGTTTTGGAGGAGAATATTGAAAGTGCCATGGGCTGCCAGAAGAACCAATAGATCCATTTTGGAAGAAGTGCAACCAGAGTGCTCCTTTGGAGTCCAAGATGGCCAAACTTCGTCTGTCATAATTCGGAATATTGTCAGTAGAGACCAGTCGCTGGAGAAGTATATCATGTTTGGTAAGGTGGAGGTTCAGAGAAAAAGAGGAAGACCCCCATGAGATGGATTGGCCACATGGCAGCATCAGTGGACTCAAGCATGGCAACAGTAATGAGGTTGGCCTAGAATCGGGCAGTGTTTCATTCTGCTGTGCATAAGGTCACTATGAGGCAGTACCAACTCAATAACAACAAATGTCAGAATAATTTTTCTGTCTTCCATTTTCATTATTCTCTACATGTAACTTACCAACACATTCTGTTGATTCAGCAGATCATAAAATTATTTTCTTTATACCTTAACTGCCACCACCCTAAAACAGCTGAATTTTGAAAATAGCCTCATAGTTATATAAATAATGAAGGTCTCACCTTCACTATCAATTTACTGCCTATCTCTCCAAATTCTTTTTTAATATCACTATCTAATCTACCTACATTTCTGCCATACATGTTTTCTTTCATTTTCTTGCATAAGTCAAGTTCTTTCTGACATCAGAGCTCTTGTCCTTGTGTATGGTTTCTATTACTGCATAAAACTTATCATACATTTAGTAGCTGAAAGTCAAGTTCTCTATTCTGTAGATTAGCAATTTGACATCTGTGGCTAGGCTTCCTGCTTAGTTCTGCTTGATACCAGGGTAAAATCAAGATGTCATCCAGACTGACTATACTGGTACCTCTGGGAAAAAAAAGAAAATCATCTTCCAACATTATTTTTGTTTCTGGAAACGTTTAGTTTCTTATGCTTCTAGGATGGAGGTCCTTTATTTGCTGCTGTCAGACGGGTTGCTGTCAGCATTTAGAGACCTGCATAGGTATTCTTTCCGAATGTCCACTCCCATCTTACAACCATCATTCATACATCAACTCATTCTCATGCTTAAAATCACAGACTTTCTAGTTCTGTGACCAGGCACAGAAAAAATCTTCTTTAAAGGGCTCATGGGATGAAGTCAAGTCCATATATGATCACCCTATCTTAAGGTCAATTGATTTGGAACCTTAATTATGTCTGCAAAATTGAGTCACATTGATACCTAGCATGGTGTTTGATTGAATAATTGGACAAAGTTTTGTGTATAACCATGGCTGGAAATACTGCAAGATCTCTTGAATTTTTGCATACCACAGTGTGATGCAGTGAATTACTTGCTCTAGTTCTTTTAACCATAGTCTTTGTAATTCCCACCAGACGACTGGGTGTAACCATACAGATGCTGATAGATCTGGGTAAGTGAAATGGTAAAAGATACTGATAGGATTATGTGATTCTGTTTAGAGTGATTGTTAACAGGATCAATTTTTATTTTAAAAACTTTGAATTATAATGTGAGCATTGGTCAAATTTGCCATCTTGCTGGAGATAAAATGAACTATCTCAGAAGCAAGAAGGAGGTGGAGGGGATCTTACTATCATCATGAAAGAAGAGCCAGGAGTGGAGCATGCCCTTTAGACCCCAAGATCCTGTATATATATGTATATATACATATACATATACATATACATATACATATACATATACATATACATATATAGGTGGTTGTTGTTGTCAGGTGCCATCGAGTTGGAACCGACTCATAGCAACCCTATGCACAGCAGAATGAAACAATGTCCATTCCTGGGCCAACCTCACTACCGCTGCCACACTTGAGTCCATCAATGATGCCACCTGGCCAATCCATCTCGTTAGGGGTCTTCCTCTTTTTCTCTGACCCTCCACCTTACCCAGCATGACATCCTTCTCCAGAGACTGTTTCGTCCAGACAATATGTCCAACATATGAGAGACGAAGCTTAGCCATCCTGGCCTCCAAGGAGCACTCTGGCTGCACTTCTTCCAAAACAGATTGGTTCTTTAGGTAGTCCATGGCACTTTCAGTATTCTCCTCCAACACCACAACTCAAAGGCATCAATTCTTCTACAATCTTCCTTATTCACTGTCGAGCTTTCATATCCATATGAGGCTATTGAAAACACCATGGCCTGGGTCAGGCACACCTTTGTCCTCAAGCTGACATCTCTGCTCTTCAATACTTTAAAAAGTTCCTATGCAGCAGATTTGCCCAATGCAATACGTCGTCTGATCTCTTGACTGCTGCTTCTGCGAGTGTTGATAGTTGATCCAAGAAGAACGAAGTCCTTGACAACTTCAATCTTTTCTCCATTGATAAGAATGTTGTTTATTGGTCCAGGGGTGAGGATTTTTGTTTTCTTGACATTGAGATGTAATCCATATAGAAGGCTGTGCTCTTTGATCTTCATAAGTAAATGTTTCAAGTCCTCTTCACTTTCAGCAAGCAAGGTTGTATCATCTGCGTATCGCAGGTTGTTAATGAGTCTTCCTCCAATCCTGATGCCATGTTTTTTTTCATAGAACCCAGCTTCTTGTGTTATTTGCTCAGCATACAGGTTGAATAAGTATGGTGAAAGAATACAACCCTGTCTCACACCTTTCCCAATTTTAAAACATTCAGTGTTCCCATGTTCTGTTCGAACATCTGCTTCTTGGTCTAGGTACAGATTTCTTAGAAGTACAATATACAAGGACAGAAAGGAGTGGTAGAGGAGCATAAGCAACAGAATCAAGAGTCAGAGTATAAGATAGAATGGTGATCTTCCAGCTGATGGATCACGTAAAGCAGAGTGCCTTTTGGCCAGAGATTTCTTTGAAGAGTAGGGTGCTTCCATACTCTTAAATGAGGGAGCTAGGTTCCCTAATCTGTGGAGCAAAAGCTGAGTATCTTTGGGCTGAGACTTAGGGTACAGTGGTAATCCTTTTGGGCATGTATCCATAATGCTAAAATAGATTTGTAACATTGCCTGAGCAGGGCAGAGGCCAAGGCAAGCTTCTGGCTGCAGGCATGGCAGACAAGAGATTGTCCTTTGACCAAACAACTCTATGTTGAACATTTCAGATCCTAAATTGTAACTTGTTAGCTTCACTAATAAGCCTCATAATTATGAGTACTGTCTGTGAGTTCTGTGTGACAACTGTAATGAATTATCAAATCCAGCAGAGATGTGGAGAGTGTACTGCTAGATGTCAGAATTGGTAAAGAAGGCCGACAGGAGGAGACATGTCTGGTCTCCACGTCATTGGAATCAACTTTGGTCTGATTCTCCTCTTTCCCTCTTGTGAAGCCAGAGGAGGTCAGAAACCACGCTGAAATGCTTTTTACATGCAGTATCTGTATATTCTTTGCTAAACACTCAATATTACCTCATAGAGCTTTATTTCTTTGTTTTTTTTCCCCTCAACTCTAAATTCCCACTCTCCCTTTCCAGAAGAGTCTATCTCAGTCCTTCGTTTGTTTTTCTCCATAGTAATTATCAAAATCTGTACTCATTTTTTTTTTTAACTGGTATCTATTTGCCTTTCTCTTTCCCACCAGAATGCAAGCTGTATGAGAGGTAAAGAAAGGTTTTTATTTATCCAACAATATATTGCCCATACATTCTGCAGTATGTCTTTAATAAATACTTACTAAATAAATTAATAAATGCACTAATACAAGCTTAATTTATCATAAATGAATAAATGTGATAATCAGAACTTAATTTATTGAATCATTTAATCTTCAATGAGGACAAGTAAAGAAAGACCTAAGAAACTATTTGAAAATCCACTACCATTCTTCATAGAAAGTTTCCCTATATTTTCATCTAAAATTATCAATATTTAGGTTAAGAGTTAAATACATTTCTTTTATGTTTTTTTTTCTTCCTATTTTCTTTATGGAATTAAAATATATACAAAAACAAAGACAATTAGTATAATGGATCCAAAATATTCAGAATCCCCCTTCAAAATATATAAATATTTGTCAATTTTGTATTATAAATTCTCAAGTTTTTTCTGTATTATTTTTAAGCAAATCTTTCTGAATTTTTCTATATAACAAAGACTGATTTCTTAATTTCATCAAATGTTATCAAATATCAAATGCATATTTAAATGTCTTTATTAGTGCATTTGATTCAGGATACAAAAAAGTATGCACATCCATTGTCATAGAGTCAATTTCAACCGATAGTGACCCTTCAGCACATAATAGAACAAAACAAATGACTTTCCAAGCCTGTACTATTAACTGAAGCACTTGGCCACCATAGGATTTACTATGTCTTTTAAATATTTCTATTCCATAATTGAAACTTCCATTTATAAAAGGCCATTGATTTGTAAGCAAAATCAGTTTCTTTTCCCTGTATAACATCTCACTTTCTGAATATTCGTACTGTCTATTTTCCCTCCCTATCTTAGTCCTCACTGCATTGGGTTATCATTGCTCCTAGAATTTTGAGTAGACAGTCTACACATTTTTAAGATAAAAATACTATGAATCCATATGGTATTTCTAATTAAAATAGAAAACTACAGAGATTATACAGACCTTTGATTTTAAATGTCTATCTCAGATTGCATAGGCATTTGAACTGCAAGGTCAGTGGTTCAAGCTCACCAGCTGCTCCTTGGAAACCCTACACAGGATCACTATGGGTTGAAATTGACTCAATAGCACTTCACAGCAACAATAATCTTGTATTTATTATACTGACAGTTTTATTTTCTAACTAACTGTCTATCTATCCACATGAGTATAAACACCAAAAAAGTATCATCAACTTTGCTACTAATAAGATTACTTAATATAGTTTAAAGATTAATTTATAGCTTTCTTTCCTATTGAATATATCTTATCAGAAATAAAGCAAATCAAGATTCTGCTTTGTAAAATCATGGAAGGCAAGTTTTATTTCTATGTAACAATATTTACAATTAAATCAGTACTTATTTCACTTCTTAGAGCCTGTTTTAATTTCTTTTCTTTTAAAATCTACTTTTAATTTGCAAAATATTTACCTGGGTCCAAACTTAAAACTATAAGCAAAATTTATTCAGAAAAGTATTATCTTCTCTTTATTTTCCTCAACCTTATTTCTTCCATGGCTCTATAGATGTGTGTATGTTTGTTTGTTTGTTTGTGTGTGTGTGTGTGTGTGTGTGTGTGTGTGTGTGTATGAAATTTTTTATACTGATCTTCACCTACTCCTTCATCCACCTATTTCACAATATATCCTGTATATCAAACCATGATTTGTATAAAGTGATCTTAATTACTGTTCTTGCACCCCTTTAGAGTATTCCACTTTGGAACTATACCACAGTTTATTAATGAAGTCAATAATTTAAAAAATGTTGGAATCGTTTTCAGCCTTTTTTAATTACAAAATTAATATAATGCAATGAATTGCTAAGTGCTCAAGTAATTCCATATTTTGACAGTTTAACTAACTTTTGATGAACCTGTTATGAATGTCTGCAAAGCACATTCAATATTCTCTCCTCATATATTTCTAAATGCACATCCTTTTTTTTTCCAGGAAAGGATGTTTGCATACTGTGCTCTATGAACTCAATGTAAAGTCCCAATTCAGAATCTTTAAAGCATACAAAAATTACTTTCCCTGACACATCTATCTGGGCATATTTTATCCATTATTCAGGGCACATATTGAACTCCAGATTTTCTATATGCTTTATCATGGCCAATTCATCTACTATTGCTATTTTTCTGCTTTGAAATTGTATAACAGGATTACTCTTCTTGGAACATAATCAGTAACCATCCTATAGTTTTATTGAGGTGTGGCATATGTCAGTATCATATTATTACAATGAAATATTACATTTCTGTAAGGCATAAATTGTCAGAATTTTTTCCTGTATTTCTCAGAGACTCTATCATTGGATTGATTACAAGATAAGCATGCAATAAAAGTACTTACTGAATTGAATTAAACCCAACTGAATTGATTCTCCTGGATCATCAGTATTTTCTGGGGCATGGTAAAGAGTTATTCTATTCTGCGAATAGAATGTGAAGCACAAGGTAGAGAGGAGCCTTTTTCCTATTTGGTTTCAAGACAAAACTTATCCAACAAAGACAAAAAACCAAACCAAAACAACCAAAAAATTGGGCATATAAATAGATGAGCTACAATACACACATAGGCTAGTATTTGTGCTTCTGACTTAAAGTTACTTTGCATTGATGATAAAATAAAATAAACACATATAAAAAGTTGCAAAGAATCATAGTTTGCACATCAAATCTTCAATCAGCAAAATCAATGTCTATTATCAAAAAGGAAGTATAGGATTTTTTACCAGTAGACTTTTTCTAAATCCTCGTTTGTAACTTCCTAATAGTGCTACATTGGGCAAATGACAAAAGCTCACTGAGATAATGGAGATAGTAATACAATCATAATAAGAGGATTAAATATCACAAAATAGTAAAATGTTATTACTGATATGCACATGTTATTTTTTAATTCTATAGATAAAAAAATTTAAATTAAGAACAGTAAAATGACTGGCATAAAATCACACCAAATAGTTGGTGGCAGTTTTGGAACTTGAAATGAATGCCTTTATTTTCAAATTCATTTATATTTTCACCAAATCTTCAATATTTTACCATACTTCTGTCTAAGACCACAACATTTGAGAGGGTAATCTTGCATTGCTTCTAGTTTCCATGAAGAAGGCAAATGGTACACTAGAACTAACCACTTTGGATTTGTCTGCTACACTTTCGCCTGGAATTAACATACCATTGTTGTTTCTGAGCTACTAAAAGTGATTTTTTTTCCTATTACAATTTGAGATTCAACTTGCCTTTTATTGAGTATTGACCAAAAATGATCATTTCCAGAATCATGACTTGCAATCACTTCAAGCTATCAACCCAGAAATGAAAACCACTGAATCTCATAACACATTCTTAGATTGATGTGGTCTTTTG
This sequence comes from Chrysochloris asiatica, assembly GCF_000296735.1. NCBI lineage: Eukaryota > Metazoa > Chordata > Mammalia > Afrosoricida > Chrysochloridae > Chrysochloris > Chrysochloris asiatica. The sequence goes on along the minus strand of NW_006408599.1, from coordinate 6,748,225 downwards.
AAATCAGATTCTTTTTATTATTATTTGAGAAAACCAGCATAGCATTCCTTAGCCCTTCAGACTTCCAAGTCTCCAATGTCAGTTCCTGAAGTAACTAGAAAACCTGCCAAATCTGACCTTCTTTAAACAACATCTCTCTCTCTTTTCCAGTGGAAAACTGTAAAGATCAAGTCACAGCTGCACGTAATACCTAATTAAACAAGTGTACAAAAGCTGAGAAAGGTCAAGTTGTCAAAAATTATTGCTGTATCTTTACTGGATTGTATTTAAAGACTGATTGCTGCAAAGAAAATAACTCAATAAAGTGTATGAGACTAGAATAATAAATGAACTCAAGGCACAGACTTCTGCCTAGTACATAACAAAAGATTTAAAGATAGGAGAGAGAAAAAAATCTAGGGAGAAACAAGGAAATGAAATGGAAAGAATATGTGGTGAGTAAACCAAACAGCTAGCATTAATATGGAAAAGAAGCTCCATAGGTCGATTTCAAAGAGATAACTGAACAAAATTATAAATGACACTTTTAGAATTGAAATATGTTATTTATTTTAAATCAAGAAGCTAAAAAAAAGAAATTGTGTTAAAAATAAACAACTGTTTGTATGATGATGAGAAAATAGACAGAAGGAAAGCTAACTATTTTAAATGTATCTAATAGGTGTGGAAAATACTTTCAATTACTTATAATGTCTGAGAACTTCCAGGTTGCATGTTGCTTTATCTGAGGGTCCTTATAGGCAACTTATTTTCTTGCACCATTCTTTTCAGTATAGGTTGTAGTCAGTGAGAGCTCACCCCCAAGGAAACCAAAGAACACATATATTGCTCTAAAATTTCAACTTCTGCATTAAGATAGAAAGAAGTGGGAGTATACTTTTTCTTCCTCAAGTTGACTTTATTTTTGAAATATTGTAGACTTAAGTCCACTGGGAAATTCTTCAGGGTGCTAGTTAGCATCTGATTGTAATTTTCAGTTCAATACAGCCTCGTCTGTTTTCCAGCTCTTTCCTGAATCTCTGAGGATGTGATGTAATCTGAAGGACAGGCTCTATGGCCTTTGGGAATTAATGGTCTATGTTTTTGTAAGTAAGCTGGAGTATACATTTTGATTGTTATTTGAGATGACCCACTTATTCAAGAGAGAGATATATTGTAGTGCAACTGCATAAACCTAATAAGTACACATGTGGTTCTTTGAGAGTGTGTATAATTAAAATATTTATTCATCTGCCAGTGACCCTTAGTTCTCTTTCTAGTGGCATATTTATGCACTAAACTACAATAATCTGTAACTTTCAAGAACAGAATAGATGTGCATTTTTATTACTGTGACAGGTGAAAATTCTACATTTCCTTCAAACTCCCTGAATGGACTATGAGCCATCTTGCCATGTATAATTGACGGTGCATTTAAATATTGTACCATTGCAAGTATAATTGCAATTTGTTGCAATTTCTGCTTAAATTCATCCCTGACACAGTTGATTTATTTTGCAAATCAGTGCATCTAGAGGGTGTACTGTGTCGCATTATGGGCCTTTGATATAGAACCTTTATTTTATAACAGGGAAAATAATTAGCTTTTGGATAAGCTTGAGTTGGGATGTCAGGCGCTATCCGTGGTGCTGAAAGAAGTTATTAGCGCCAAGCTAATGAAGGCACTCAGCCAGTCCCTGCCACCTTACTAATTTGTCTCTTTGGGGTTTTAGTAAAATTAAAAATGAGATAAGCACAAATGGGATGAATTTTATAGGAAAAAAAAAACTAGAAAACTTGTTGATATACTTTATAGAGACAACTGATAAAACTAAATTTTCATAAACCAAATTGCTTGCCAAAAACTAGTTCCCTTAGTGTTGGTGATGAAATTATATAGGCATATTTTAATTAACTTTATATAGAGGTTTATCTATCTTGAATTACAAAGCTTTCCTTGAAGTTATCTGCAAATATCAATATTAACATTGATGCTATGATAAGTAGTGGTCTGATTTCAGGGCACTCTTTACCAGATTACAAAGTAAATCTGCATGATAGGTAGGTATTGCAGGTGAGGTGGAATTAAATGAGTGTCACTCAGTTTACTCATGAGTGACTAATGCTTATATGTCTCTTTCTTTGAATTGCTAAAATAAAATCTAGCTTTAGAATGTCTTGTGTTCCTTAGGACTTTTAATACTCACTACTAGACTGGAATTTGTTTGCATTGCAACCAGCGGCATATGCCACTTGATATTGGTTACAGGGACATTTAAGCTCAGCTCTAAAGAAAATCATCACCAGCTGCTTATTTTATTCTCTTATTAGGTTATAAAATAGCAGTCAGGTATACAACAGTAATCACAAAGCTGTGATGCTGGGCAAAAATAATCACATTAAATTGACCTTCATGAATAACGAGTGAGGTTCCATTTCGTTTCATTTCTGTTCATTTTAAAACCAGCATTAGCTTTTCTGGCACATAATTTTTCATTGTTTGCTGAACACAGCTCTATTAGAATGATTCACTGTCTTTAATATTAGTGATCATAGTCCATTTCAATTACACAGTGTGTTATATAGTTTGTTGTATTACTCTCCATATCTCTGCTATTTGATTCTGCTGGAAAGGATTAATGTAGCAGGGGTGGTGAGAAGTTGGGGTTCTGTGGTGGGAAAAGAACCCCAATAAGTATTTACATGACAATGTGGAAAAACTTTTCATATGTAAGCAAGGTTTTCAAAATTGCAAGGTATTAAGATGAGACTATGTCAATTTATTCTGTAATTTGACACTAATGCTTTAGCTATCTTCTTATTTATCAGGCTTTGGTAAATTTGTTGTTATTGTCAGGTGCCATCGAGTCGGAACCGACTCATAGCGACCCCATGCACAGCGGAATGAAACAATGTCCAATCCTGGGCCAACCTTACTACCGCTGCCACACTTGACACCATCAATGATGGCACCTGGCTGATCCATCTCGTTGGGGGTCCTCCTCTTTTTCTCTGACCCTCCACCTTACCCAGCATGACATCCTTCTCCAGCGACTGCTCTCTCCGGACAATGTGTCCAAAGTAGGAGAGAAGAAGCTTAGCCATCTTGGCCTCCAAAGAGCACTCTGGCTGCACCTCTTCCAAAACAGATCTATTGGTTCTTTTGGCAGTCCACAGCACTACACTCATAAAACCACCATATCACTCATGTTGTTGTTGTTGTTGTTGTGTGCCGTGGAGTCGGTTCTGACTCATAGCGACACTGTACAGGGTTTCCGAGGCTATAAATCTTTACAGGAGCAGAAAGCCTCATCTTTCTCGCGTGGAACAGCTGGTAGTTTCAAACTGCTGACCCTGAGGTTCGCAGCCCAATTCGTAACCACTACGCTACCAGAGCTCCTTATCATAGTGTAAAATATTTCTATCACCCCATATTCTTACTTCCTTTTTTGTTTCCTGGAAATTTACCCTACCACTCACCACAGGAAAGCTATGATGCTATTTCTACAATTGGTATATTTGCAAAGTTTTCTATCGTTGTATAAATTGATTAATAGAAAATTTACTCTTTTGTTTCTGGCATGTTTCTTAGATTAATTAATGTTATGGATTTGAGTGCTTTGTTTTATAAGCTAGCAGTGTATAATTTTATGAAAGTAACATGATGGATTTGATGTTGTCTCAACTGTGTGGCTTTTGTGATTTTGGAATTAATTTTCTTGGTAATTTTGTAAATCCTTTTATGTATATCAGTCATTGTCTTAGTTATCTAATGTTGCTATAACAGAAATACCACAAATACATGGCCTTATCAAATAGAATTTGTTCTTTCATAGTTAAGGAGGCTAAGTGGAAATTCAGAGTGCTGGCACTATAGGAAGACTTTCTCTTTTATTGAATCTGGAGGAAGGTTTTCTCGCCTTTCACAATCTGAAGGCCCACCATTCCTTGGAGATCTCCATGCATCTTGACATCAGCCTTCCTCTGGATCTAAGACATTTACAGTACAGAGACCTACTCTCCTTTCCTGGCTCTTCCCTTTTGGTGATTGTTGTTGAAAATGCTGTCGAGTCTATTCCAATTCACAGTGACCCTATATAAGGTTTCCAAGGAGTGGCTGGTGAGCTTGAACCACCAACCTTGCAGTTCAAACGGCTTTGCAGTCTGGTGCATTAACCCACCGCACCACACCAGGACTCCTCTTCTTGGTGATGTTGTTGTTGTTATGTGCCATGGAGTTGGTTCGGTTCCAACTTATAACAACCTTGTACAGGGTTTCTGAGGCTGTAAATCTTTATGGGAGCAGAAAATCTCATCTTTCTCCCACAGAACAGCTGGTAGTTTCGAACTGCTGACCTTAAGGTTCGCAGCCTCATTCGTAACCACTTCGCTACCAGAGCTCCTTTTCTTTCTTGGTGATACTATGTCCCAATAAGCTCTATGTGACTGTTTAATCGATTTTATATCTCAAAAGAGATTGATTCAAGATAAAACCTAATCCTGTAGATTGCATCTGACCTAATTGACATCATAGAAGTGAAGATTTACAATACATAAGAAATTTACATCAGATGAGGGCTGATTATATCAGATAGTACAATGGGGGAAATTACATTATGTCATTATATCAGCATTTTAACTGCTAAACTACTGAGATTCTTGCCGCAGTCAAGTTGATGCAAAATCTTAACTATCACAGTCATGAAATTGTCTTCCCTTTAAAATATATGTTTGCATCACTTTATCAGTTGTGGAGTTGATTTATTCTGGTGGGTTTGAACTCTCACCTTTTGGTTCAAATTAAACTTACAATCCAGACCAGGACTCCACATCCACACTCTGGCTGTAGAATTTATTTTAATCAACTTTAGAAACATAAAAAAACATATTTTTTCGGCATAATCTCCTTATTATTCAATGCACTTTGTGTATCTGTCAGCAAGGTCTTGTATTCCCTTATTAAAAAATGTCTTAGACTAAACTTCGAGCTACAAATGCTCCACTGTCTTCACTTCCTTATCAGAGCTGAATCTTTGTTGTCTGTCAATAGGATGCTTTCAGGACACCAAACAGTTGCAAGTCCAATGGAGCAAGATCAAGAATAGAGGTAGGATGCTTTAACACCTCAAAATGAAGTTTTTGCGGTGTCAAACATGTGAGCAGAGGTATGTGGACATGCATTGTCATGCTAGATCACAAAGTCCTTGGATATCAGTCCTCTGTATTTAATCTGAAGTTTAGGTTTTAGCTTTTCAGTGAACTTCTCACTGTTATGAGCACTGTTAATTGTTGAACCTTTTTCCTGGTCTTGTTCCACACTGGAACTTGAGAATCCCAGAAAACTGTAAGTATCAATTTTCTAGCTAATGGTTGCTTTTCAACTTTTTCTTGGTCAGTGAATAAGGATCATTTCTATTCCATACTCTGCCATTTACTCTCAGGGTCATAGTGATGAATTCATATCTCATCACCAGTAATGATTTTTTTTTTTTTAAAGAAATTTTACACTCCTTCAAATATTGGTCCAAATTTCATTTGCAGACATTCATATTCACAACTGCACAGCAGTGACCTTCAGTGAAAAGTGTTCAGGCATCAGAAGTTTAAATATAACCAGATTGTGGATAATTTGTGTGTGTGTGTGTGTGTGTGTGTGTGTGAGAGAGAGAGAGAGAGAGAGAGAGAGAGAATACACATTGTTTTCTCTAAGTGTGGAGTTTTTACAATTATCAAAAATAGCTTTTGATGAAGTATGATTGAATATATTAACATTTACTGGTAATACTGTTTGAGTCCTATGAAATTTTTACCTATCCTTGGAAATATTTTCTAGTATATTTTTTCCTTTATTTGAAAATATGCTTATAACTATGAAATACTGACTATAATAAAGATAGTGAACATATATCTATATACATAATTCACTGAAGTTTTCTTATGCCTGTTTGTTTTTTCTTACTCTAGTATCTCCGGGAATTTACTACCTAGATATGGTGATGGTAGTGAAGGAGAGCTGTCAAATTGGTTCTTCTCATAGTGACTGCATAAGATTTCCAAGATTGTAATCTTTACAAGAGCAGAGAGCTTCATCTTTCTCCCACAGGGAGATTGGTAGATTTGAACTACAGATCTTTTGGTTAACAGTCCAGTGTATAACTTATTTATTTGTTTTTGTTGTTAGGTGCCGTTGAGTTGGTGCCAACTCCTAATGACCGTATACACAATAGAAGGAAATACTGCTCAGTCCAGTGCCAATGTCATAATCATTGCTATGTTTGAGCCCACTGATGCTCTCACTGTTGTTTAAATCCATCTTGTTGGTGGCTTCTTCTTTTTCACTAAACCTCCACTGTACCAAACTAGATGTCCTTCTCCAGAGACTGTTCCCTCTTGATACTATGGCCAAAGTATGAGAGATGAAGTCTGACCATGCTGACTTCTAAGGAATCTTCTGTATGTACTTCTTCCAGCAGAGGTTTGTTTGTTCTTATAACAGTCCATGGTACTTTTAATACTCTTCTCTAACACCATAACTTACGTGCATCAATTTTTCTATGGGCCTTTTTGTTCACTGTCCAACTTTCACATGCATATGTAGTTACTGAAAATACCGTAGCTTGTGTCAGGCCAACCTTAGTCTTCAAACTGATATATTTCTTTGCTTTTTAACACTTTAAAAAGTTCTTGCACAGCAGAGGAGACTAATCATTTGATTTCTTTTCAGCTGTTTCCATGAGTGTTGATGGTTGATTTGAGCAAAATGAAGTTTTCGACAATTTCAATCTTTTCTTTATTTGTTGTTAAAGTTTATTTATTGGTACAGTTGTGAAGATTTTTGTTTTATTTATACTGAGGTATAAACCATGCCGAAGGCTGTGGTTTTTGATATTCATTAGTAAATATTTTAAGCCCTTCTTTATGCAAGGTTGCATAATCTGCATATGACAGATTGTTAATGATATGGTATCAATCCTGATTCCACATTCTTCTTCATATAATCCAGAAATTTGAATTATTTGCACAGCATACAGGTTGAATAAAAGAATGCAACACCTTTCCTAATTTTAAAACCTCCAGTGTTCCCTTGCTCTGTTCAAACAACTGCCTCATGGTTTATGTACAGGTTCCTCGTAAGCATAGTTAAGGGTTCCGTAATACTCATTCTCCACAATGTTGTTCCTAGCTTGTCAAGGTCCACACAATCAACAGCCTTTGCGTAGTCAACCAAGCAGAGGTAAACATTTTTCTGGTAATCTCTGCCTCCAGCCAAGATCCATTTATAGGCATCTATGGAGTTCAAGATCACCAGCTGCTCCTTGGAAACCCTATACAGGGTTGCTATGAGTTGGAACCAACTCGACGGCACTTCACAACAACAACAACGTTGTTATTGTTGTTGTTAAATGCCGTCGAGTTGGTTCTGGCTCATAGCACCCCTGCATAGGGTTTCTGAGGAGCAACTGATGAGTTTGAACTGGCAAACTCATGGTTCAAACCAACCTTGTGGTCTAGTGCTTATACTACATAAACAGTTATTTGTTTATTTTCACTAGGGATTTATTTCTGTTTTCTAAAGCCTTTTTGTATGTATAGTTATATATTAAGTATCCTTTCTATTTGTCTGATTTATTTCATTCAGTACATTATTTTGAGATTTATTCATGTCACTACATGTATCAATGATTCAACCATATTTATTGCTGAATAGGATTAGTATGTTAATATATTTGATGCAATTAGTAATACTATGGAGTATAGTAGCATAGTGGTTATGAATTGGGTTGCGAACCTCAAGGTCAGCCGTTCAAAACTACCAGCTTTTCTGTGGGAGAAAGATGAGGCTTTCTGCTCCTGTAAAGATTTACAACCTCAGAAACCCTGTACAGTGTCTCTATGAGTCGGAACTGACCCCATGGCACATGACAACAACAGCAAGTCTGCCATCTTGTTAATAGCTTTTCTAGTACCTCTACTTGCTCTTTGGTCTTTTCGCTTGTTTTCCAATTTTTAAGCTCTTGATTTTGTTTTCTTATATACTCTATTAGCTTATTTGAAATAAATTGAGCTAATATTCATATGCTGTTTGTTGTTTTTAAGTGCCACTGAGTTGGTTATAACTCATAGAGACACTGTTAGAGTTTCCAAGGAGTGGCTGATGGGTTTGACCCTTATCCTACAGTGCCACTATTTGTTTAATTATATTACTGATTACTCTAGACTTTACTATATGCATTTTATTACTTTATAAAATCCACATTCAAGTAATATTATTGAAATGAATATATAAGAATCTTAAAAACATATACTCATATTTTCTTCTTCCTGTTCTTTGTGCTGGAGTTCTGGTGTAGCACTGTGGGTAAATGCCCTGGGTTACACTGTCAGTTTTTTAACTCCAAAATCAACAGTTCAAACTCACCAGCCACTCCTCAGAAACTTATACAGTGTCACTATGAGTCAGACAGTGTTCCAGTGCTGTTCATCAGCTATTCAGTGACTACACATTCAGACATAGGTCGTCTCTCCTTCTTCCTAGTCTATTTTCATCTGGAAACTCATCTGAAACCTGTGCACCATGGTTGACTTTCTGGTATTTAAAATACCAGTGACATAGCTTCCAGAATCACAGCAACTCACAAGCCACCACAGTATGACAAACTGACAGATGCACATTTATGTAAAGAACATAAAGAACATAAAAATCCCTACCACTGGACCAATTAATAACATCAATATAAATAGAGAAAAGATTGAAGTTGTCAAAGACTTTATTTGTTCAAATCAAGCATCAACACTCATGGAAGCAGAAGTCAAGAAATCAAATGATATATTGCATTGGGCAAATCTGCTGAACAAGACCTCTTTAAACTGTTGAAGAGTAAAGATGTCAATTTGAGGACTAAGGTGCACCTGACATAAGCCATGATATTTTCAATAACCTCATATGCATGTGAAAGTTGGTTAGTGAATAAGGAAGACAGTAGAAGAATTGATATATTTGAGTAACAGTGTTGGAGTAGAATATTAAAAGTACCATGAACTGCCATAAGAACAAATAGATCTGTGTTGGAAGAAGTACAGCCAGAGTGCTCCTTGGAAATCAGGATGATGAGGCTTTGTCTCTCATACTTCAGAGATATTTTCAGAAGGGACCAGTTACTGAAGAAGGATATTTTGGTAAAGTGGAGGGCCAGAGGAAGACCCTCAACAGGATGGGTGGGCACAGTGGCAGCATCAATGGACTCAGGCGTAGCAACAATTGTGAGGTTGGCCCAGGATTGGGTAGTGTTTCGTTCTGTTGTGCATAGGGTCACTATGAGCTGGTACTGACTCAATGACACCTAACAACAACAACAACAACAACAACAGTGAGTCAGAACTGACTTGATGGCATATAGCAACAACAATATTCTTTGTACTATTGTTTTTATATACTTAATATTTTGTGTGTATTAAGTCCCAGAATACACTATTAATTTGTGAATTATATGATATTTTACATGAGAGGACTTTAGTTTTACATTCATTCCATCATATACCATATATTGCTTCATTGTCATGGTTCCAATCCCCTCCATGCATCATCAACTGACCAAAGGGTATACCCTATAAACCCGTCCCCTACACTGGGAGCAAGTCACTTTATACTTGCCAAAATACTGATTATTCCAGTCAACAGTCTTGTTCTTCATTCCTTAGTTTCAATCTGAGTTTCCACTTAGTATACTTTTCCTTTACCCTATAAGACTTTCTTTAAGTATTTTTGTTTTACAACTCTGTTGGGAGAATTTTCTCTCAGTCTTTGAAAATATCTGTTTCACCTTCAGTTTTGGAGAATATTATTTTGAAGAATATTTTTAAGAGATATTTTATGGCATGTCTTGGAGGTATATTTTTCCCTTCAATATATAGTATTATGTATGATATTGCTTTATTTCTAATTAGAAATCTATTGTTATTTTTGTTTTCTCCTACCTCATCTATTTTTTTTTAAATCTTGATGAAGATGATCTTTTAATGGCCAGTTTAAAAAAAATTTGTTCATGAAAATTAAAAAATATATATTTTCTGTGTGTTTATCTTGCTTCAGTTATAATTCTAGCGTAGTGGTTATGAGTTGGGCTGCCAACCACAAGGTCTGCAGTTCAAAACTACCAGCAGTTCCGCAGAAGAAAGATGCGGCGTTCTGCTCCCTTAAAGATTTACAGCCTCGGAAGCCCTGTACAGGGTCGCTATGAGTTGGAACAGACTCCAAGGCACATAACAACAACAACAACATTTAAAACAAAAACGTTATTGTAATTGTATTAGGTTAAGCATTTTGTTGTTAAGTGCCCATTGAATCAGTTCCAACTCATAGCAACCCTGTCTAGGGTTTCCCAGTAGTGGCTGGTGGGTTTGAATCAGTGAATGTGCATTTCAAAATGACCTTGTAATACAGCGTATTATCCTGCAGTGCCACACACACCAGGGCACGCATAGATGCTGCATTTTTGCTTGATTTTATGATTCTTCCTTCGAAAACTTTCATAGAATTTCTTCTGGAAGGTAGTTAATTTTCTGGTAGTCGAATTCTATCCTTTGAAAGTTGTATTCAACAATTGTTTGCGTGAGTCTAGAAAAAATCTTGACCCTTATTTCTCAGTTGTGACCTTTTTGCAGTGTTATTTGAGTAATGCAGACTATTAAGTAAGTTTTCTTCCCTCTGGATGATCAGAATGTGCATTCCAGCACTGTGTGATCTCTGAACACACATCTCACCGCTTCCCTGTGCTTATTCTCTGCCCATCCTCACAAAGTTACTGCTGTATTCATAACTTTGAAATTAAGATTGTCTCTACCAATTTCTAAGGAACACTTCTCTCACAGCAGTTAAGCACTGAACTGAAAGGTAAATGGTTCAATACCCACAGTTGTTCCTGAGAGTCAGAAGTGGTACTCTGCTTCTGTAAAAATTACAACTTTGAAAACTCAATAGGACAGTTCTCTGTTCAATAGGGTCACTGTGTCAGAAACAATTCAACAGAAACTGGTTTGGTTTTGTTGGTATTTATTTCTGAAACTTCTTTTCTGTGTAGCTCACTTTTCTCTGCTACTTTCCCTCACATATTGCAACCCTCTCATCAGCTTATGCTGTTGACACCAGTTGTTGATGACCCTACTTCAGTTTACGGTGACCCTTGTGTGCAGAGTCGAACTGTGCTTCATATGGTTTCCAAGGCTATGCTCTTTCAGGTACAGATTGCCATAACTGTTTGTTTTTTTAAGGTGCCTAGACTGGGTTTGAACTGCTAGCCTTTTAGTTAGCAGTTGAGTGACTAACCATTTGCACCTCCCAGGGAATCCACACCCTGTTATTTTTCAAGCTTAATTGGAATGAAATCTCTAATTGGCCTCCACTTTCCTGCATAACAGTCTGAAATGTTAATCCAGTGGGATAATCTGAGGTTCTCATGGAACCCTTCTCACAGATAACATATTTCACAAGCCTGAAAACTGCTTTTTCATATATTATATGACATAGCTTTAGAGTTGTCCATGTCAAGAAAACTAGTTTGGTATCATGTACCTCATCAAGACCTGAAGGACACACATGAAATTTAAAAATCTGCCTAAGATAGTACCCTGCTTCCCCAGTTGGATAACTTAACTAAAAAGTATTTTCATACCCTTCAGTGTATCATTTCCTAAGGTTCTACATTTAGAAAGTGAAATAATTGCAAACTGACTTTAGTTTGTGGAAATAATAGTCTGATTTATAATAAGATGTGAAATAAAATCAAAATACACATTTGCTTGACAACTCTTTCCTCTATTTCTTCTCTTTCTCTGTTACGTAGGCATACACCTGTACACATTCCTTGAGCTATCCATTACTTGCTAATCAAAACTCTATACATTTTATCCTTTTAAAAATCAATCACTTTTTATTTTTTAATAGCCTCAACAGAACCAATACCTGATATGAGTTAATAATAGGGAAAAATCACATTTTTCCCTAATATTTAACATAGCCAGCTAATACAAGGACTGTTGTTGATATGGACCTATTGGCCAGATGTAATCACAGTCATATGCAAATACTATATTTCATTGTTACCACACACATTAGATTGCAAAGAATCTCTATATTTTGTACTAAATGTCACTGACCAACAATATTGTCAGTAATTACATCTAGCCATGTCTTTCAGAACAGATATATTAACACAATTGACCTAAGTTGAATCACTAATAGAAGGTTGAAATTTAAATGTGAAATAAGTATTCTGATGCCAACTCTCTTACACTTTTAACTACATCATAGGTTGCTCTTTCAGTTTAAAAGTTTATTCTGAAACTACATCAGAATGAGTGAATGGGCTTCCTCATAGGTAATTCAATAATTTGCTGATCTTGATAAGTTTTTGTGCCCTCAAATTGACTGGTTAAGATTACGCTGTGATTAGGAGTCTGTAAGGCTCTGGATTTGAGTAAATCATTCTAATTACACCAGTGTTCTTTTTGGTAAAACTGGATTGTTATTGAATAACGTTAAGACAAAGGAATAGTTGGACCGTAATTTTATTAAATGCTCAATTTGTTTAAAGGTGTCCTTGTGTGGCTCTGAGATAAGTATTGGACTGCAAGGTTGATTTGAGTTGCAAGGTTGGTGGTTCAAACCCTACACAGGGTCACTATTGCTTGGAACAAACTTGATGGCAATTAACAAAATTTGTCTAAAGGATTTCCCAAATTAAACATATATAAGATGTAGTGACAAATGAGATGAAAGCTACTTTTAGTTATTTCTTCAACTTCTACCTAAAAGTGACATTGAAAATGATTATGATAATCCATATGAAGTAAATGAAGTATCATATATTTTAATTCAAATATCTAAATTGTGAGATTTATGGGGAGGGAAATTCTCCATTCTCTAAATTTAAAATTTAAATACGCACCCCGGAACATTCATCAAGTACTGATACAGAAGGTCAGAAATAATAAAATACATAAATATGTGTTTGACAGGTTAAGAAACAATATTAGACATAATTTTTTCAAGCTTTTTATTGTGAATTGAATGAAGGTTTACAAGCGAGATCATCAGTTTTACATTTGACAACACATCTCAATGTCTCATCTCAGTGACTGCAATACCCTTCATGGAACAAACATTAACCCATGGATCTGTCTTTTGAAGAAACAGTCCTGTGGCATTGTGCATACTTGTTGAACACATGGCAAAGAAAGGAAATTATCTCCCCAAGTGTGCATGACAACTAAATGAACAGTCATATTTCCCTCAATTAAATATGGCAATTTAACATATTATATTAGCAATTCACTCTCCCTGCATTAAAGAAAGAGCATAAATTAGGGATCTAAAGAATTATTGGAAAACTTGAATCTGTTTCCTTCCCCACAGGCCTTTAGGGGTAAAGTTGGAAGGAAAAGTTGAGGGAAATAACCTGTTCCTAGGAAATCTGGTAGTGTAGTGGTTATGAGGTGAGCTGCTAATCTCAAAGTCAGCAGTTTGAAACGACCAGCGATTCCACAGGAGAAAGACAAGGCTTGCTGCTCCCATAGAGATTTACAGCCTCGGAAACCCTACACAGGGTCACTGTGAGTTAGAACCGACTCCACGGCACATAACCACCACCAACAAATGCAATTCATGGAATTCACAAACTATGAGTAACCTTTATTATATAATCAAGAAAACGTATACCAAATAGACATTGCATTTATATATGATGAAATTTGATGCTATTAACTGTCACAGAGTTGGTTCTGACTCATAACGACTCTGTAAATTGTTTCCAGGGAATGACTGGTGACTTTAAGCTTTGGACCTTGCAGTTAACATTTCGGTGTTTATCCTACAGTGTGACCAAATCAATGCAAGTGATCACAATACAAAGAGTAGCTGTAAGCAAAAAGGCTAAATAATAAGCCTGAAATCATTCCATAACTGTAATGCAAAGTCAGAATTTAAATTCGAATCTTTCTCTGACTGTTCGAACACATTCTATTTAATGACTTTCATCCAAGTGTATATTATTAGGGAGCACTTTGGTTTGCAAGGTTTCTTTCATTTTAGTGGTGGTGAAATAATTTCAAGCACTGTGGATATGTAAAATAATATGCCAGTATTAGAGAAAGATACACTTACTTTACCTGTCTATAACATTTGTAAATATAAAAACCTGTGAAATATAGTATTTAAAAATCCAACTTGTTATATTGATAATGTGAGTTGTGAAGAAAGACTCAGAAATAAAAGAAAAGAATGGGTGTATTTAAGGTCAAGGAAATTAAGTCTCCTTTCAATCAGACTAGGGAGAAAAACATCAGTCATGAGAATCAACCATCCTCTGTATTAAAAATTTGAAATAATCACCACTGGCGATTACATTTGAGAGTGAAATAGTTGCACATTTTAATACTTCCAAGCTATTAAAGAATAAATTTAAAAAGATGAAGCCACTGGTTAGATAAACAGATTACTAGGTTACAGAAAGAAATGTCAACGTGGATGTTTTATTTTAATATCTTAAATATTGATAAAAATTAACAGCTTATCACTGAGGAACCCGGGATGAGTTTTCCAAGGGGATTTCCTGAAGCGGGAGGCACAGTCCACGTTCCACATTGCTATGACTCTGAGATTGTGTAGGATATCAAGGGGAAAAGGAATCTGGGTCCCTGTACCAATTTTCGAATCCCTACATTAATCTGAGGAGTCATGTGTGGCGCTGTAGGTTAATGCACTGGATGGCAAAATTGGTTTGAATGGCAAGTTTGGTGGTTCAAACTCACCAGTCGCTCCTCAGAAGCCCTATACAGGTTCACTATGGGTCAGAAGGGACTCAAAGGTACTTAACAACAACATCATTAATCTGAATCGAATGCTCAAGGAAAATTACGATGGTAAGAAGAAGACACTGATAACTCTACTTTTAGTCATGTCAAGAAAATTTTACTGGGCTACACCTATGAGGAAAAATATAAAGTAGTAGATGAATCAATTGTTGTCAGATATACGGTAACCAGCAGCAAACAGCATGAGCTGCATGAGTACTACTGTTTTCAGCAGAGAAGGGAGAACCTAGACCAGTGTTCCCTGGTTAAGATGAAAAGAGGAATTAGAATGTGGGGAAGAAGTTGTTGTTGTTAGGTGCCATCGAGTCAGTACTGACTCACAGCAATGCTATGTATAACAGAACAAAACATTGCCCCGTCTTGGGCTAACCTTACAATTTTGGCTACGCTTGAGCCTACTGTTTCTGCCACTTGCCAATCCACCTCACTCTGGGACTTCCTCTTTTTCTCTCACCCTCCGCCTTACCACGCATGATATCCCTCATCAGAGACTGGTCCCTCCTGACAATATGTCTGAAGTATGCGCAGCAAAGTCTGGTCATCTTGGCCTCCAAGGCGCACTCTGGCTGCACTTCTTCCAACACTGATCTGTTTGTTCTTTTGGCAGCCCATGGCACTTTCAATATTCTCCTCCAACACCATAACTCAAATGCATCAATTCTTCTACGGTCTTCCTTATTCACTGTCCAACTTTTGCATGCATGTGAGGTTATTGAAAATACCATGACTTGGGTCAGGCACACCTTAGTCCTCAAGGTGACATCTTTACTCTTCAGCACTTTAAAGAGGGCTTGTGCAACAGATTTGCCTAATGCAGTGTATCGTTTGACTTACCAAACATGATATGCTTCTCCAGAGGCTGGTCCCTGCTGACAATATGTCTGAAGTATGAGAAGCAAAGTCTGGCAATCTTGACCTCCAAGGAGCACTCTGGCTGTACTTCTTCCATCACAGATCTATTGGTTCTTTTGGCAGCCATGGTACTTTCAATATTCTCCTCCAACACCATAACTCAAATGCATCGATTCTTCTATGATCTTCGTTAGCAGTGTTGTTATGTGCCGTAGAGTCGGTTCCGACTCATAGCGACCCAAAACAGGGTTTCCGAGGCTGTAAATCTTTACAGAAGCAGAAAGCCTCATCTTTCTCCCGCGGAACAGCTGGTAGTTTCAAACTGCCGACCTTGAGGTTAGCAGCCCAGTTCGTAACCACTAAGCTGCCAGATCTTCTTAGCAGTAGGATGACTGTTTTTTTGGAAAAATTCTCAAACTGGAAAGTGCTAAAGCATTGTTCAAGAGTTTCCTTAGGTCTATGGCTAAATCTTAAAATGTGTATGTGTGAATTAGGAGCTCTGAGGTCAGGCAAAGAATAATCATTGATGCTGTAACTAACGACTACTTGCAACTTGTGAGTTGAACAACTTCTGGGAGTTCACGAAATATGGGAGTCAAGCAATTTCTGATCAGATAAAAATGAGAGATCTTTTTTTATTACAATCACCATTAAAAAATAGCCTAGAAAGGCTGAAACTTAGGAGTCAGGCTGAAGTATCCTACAGTAAAGACTACTCTAGACTTTCCTTTAAATTAGTTCTTCTTAGAAAAAAGCACTGAAGTGGGATGAGAGTGGTGTGTTTGAGGAATGGAGAGAAGGTCGGTGTGTGTGTGTGTGTGTGTGTGTGAAATTTTGGCCAAAGGGGAGTATGTTCTAAGAGAAGTTCTGAAAAGGAGGCCAGAGACAAATCAGGCTGAATCTCTCAGACCAGGACACAGACTTCAGCCCAAGTTCAACAGCTTGGTGGAATTTTCAGTGCGTGAAGGATCAGATTCCTGTGGCGGAGGCACTTTAAGGTCAAGTAGTTTTTTCATAAGAAGCTCTGATAGCGTAGTGGTTACGAATCAGGCTGCTAACCTCACGGTCAGCAGTTTGAAATTACCAGCTGTCCTGCAGGAGAAAGATGAGGCTTTCTGCTCCCATAAAGATTTACAGCCTCGGAAACTCTGTACAGGGTCACTATGAGTTGCAACCGACTCCACAGCACATAACAACAACAACAACAACAACAGTATTTTCATAAGCACGGTGTGGGGTGAATTTTCTTTTCCCATCACTAGGAACATGAGTTCTGTGAAGGAGGGGGATGGGCACAGACAGGCATCAACCTGAGTGCATTTCTTTGTCCTGGGTGCAAGACAGATAGATTGGAAAGCAATATAATTCTCGAGAGTTGATGAGTTCTTCCTTAGAGATGGTTCTTAATTATGAACACTCATGAAGTTAAGACAATAGCCTAAGGCTCTGCTTTGCCCTAATCTTACCCATTATTTCTGTAAAAGAAAGTAAATATATTTTCAGAGGAACAGAGGATGTTCCTGCAAAAATTGTTTAGCTTAGAACAATTGAAATTAAATTAAAAAGCATATTAAATCATGGATAAGGACACCTCAGTGCTTTTACTTACTATCCAGATTCAATATGCTTTATTTGAATGCATTTGCTGTTGTCATTAAGAGCCTTTGAGTCAGTTCTGACTCATAGCAAGCCTGTATAGGGTTTCTGAGGAGTGCTGGTGAGACCGAACCCCCAACCTTATGGTTCAAACCAACCTTGGGGTCTTGTGCTTATCCTACAGCACCACATAAGGACTCCTATTTTAATGTGTAGAGTTATGTAATTCAAAGTAATCTTCAATACTTATTAGGGGGTTTTTGAAAACCATGTTGTTGTGGGTTGAATTGTTTCTGCGCATTCACAACAACAACAAAAAATGTTGAAATCCTAAACTCCTTAAGCAGTATGTATCTATGAATGTGACCTTATGTGAAAATAGGGCTTTTGCAATGTAATTAGTTAAATTAATGAGTTCATTGTTGTTGTTGTTGTTGTTAAGTGCTGTCGAGTCAGTTCTGACCCATAGTTACCCTGTATAGGGTTTCCAAGGAGCAACTGGTGAGCTTGAACCATCGAGCTTGTAGTTCAAATAGCTTTGCAGTCTGGAACATTAACCCACAGCACCACACCAGGACTCCAATGAGTTCATTAGATGTTGTTAAGTATTGTAGAGTTGGTTGTGACTCATAGTGACCCTGTATAGGGTTTCTGAGGAACAGCTGGTGAATTTGAATGGCTAACCTTATGGTTCACAGACCAGTGTCAATTGCGCAGCACCATACAGACCCTAATCTCTTTATGACTGGTATCTTTATAAGAAGAAATTCAGAGTCTGGTCAAGTGAAGACAGGTAGAAATTGGAGTTATACTGCCACAAGCCAACACCACCAAAAATTTCCAACTGTTGGCAGAATTTAGGAGGGAAGTATGGGACAGAATCTCCTTCAGAGTCCTCAAAAACATCACACTGCTGACTTGGGGCTTCAGGCTTCCAGGCCTGTGATGGAAACAGCATATATGTATATATAGATTTTTTTTTTCTTGTTTTCTTGTTGTTGTCAAGTGCCTTCAAATTGGTTCTAACTCATAGTGACCCAGTATAGAGGTCCGAGAAGCAACTGTTGAGTTTGTCTATATATTGTTGTTGCTAAGTGCCACTGAGTTGGTTCCAACACAAAATGAGCCTGTTTAGGGTTTCCAAGGAGCAGCTAGTGGTTAGCCGTCAAGTGCTTATCCTACCATGCCACACCAGGACACATGGATATACCAGGACACATGGATATACCAGGACACATGGATACACCAGGACACATGGATATAAGTGCTGTTGCTGTTAAGTACCCTTGAGTGCATTCCAACTCATAGCAACACTGTATAGGGTTTTTGAGGAGCGGTTGGTGAGTGTGAACCTCCACCTTGCTGTTCAAATTGATGTTGTAGTCCAGTGCTACTTATTCTACAACACCATACCAGGACTCCATTCTACACACACACACACACACACACACACACACACACACACACACACGGATATAATCTTAAGCTTTATTGGAAAAGACAAGAATTTTTTTTGCCCTTTATTTATTTTACAGACGTGTAATTGTCTTCCCAAGATCAGTATTTTGAAAATGAAGCAAGTGTGACACAGAAAATTTAAGTGACTTTCTTGAATTTATAAAAGCCTTAATGAATGGCAGAGGCAGTGCAAATCCCCACACTTGTAATTCGAATGTGGGTTGGCAATCTTTTGAACTACATAGTTTGCTTTGGCAAAGAGAATTGTGAAATGCTATAGTAGGGATCTTGTAAAATAAAATGTCAGGTTCATCGCCAACCTCTGTATACCATCTCACATCAGTGAGTCACAAGGATGGACTGCCAAGACTATCCGACTCTTTTAGAAACACATTTAAATTATTTATGAGGAATAATGCAATAGTAATAAGCCTGATCAGGTTACAGTACTTTTCACTGAGTAATGAGAAAAAGTAATGAGGGAAAAGAAAAGGAAAAAGGAAACTCTTGAAGAAAAGCTATAGTCAAGAAAAGAAGAACCAATCAGCCAAAGGTGTTAGGAATTGGAAGCAATACTTGTTTCTGTGCTTACTAGCATGGAAGACAAACCCTTAATTTTGAATAAAAATATTCACTCCTTGTCTCTACTCAGGATATAATTCCAATTCAGCACATTAGCCCCTTTCTCTGAACTCATGTCTATGAGCTTGCCAAATCAACCAACTTATGTACAATTAACAGAGAGGTTCCCCTAACAGGCAGAGTTTTGTGCTCATGCAAGAATGTTCCTGTGTTTTTATCTCCCACAGTGGTTTCCTTTTAACCAGAATCATCTGCCAAAAATAAATAAATAAATAAATGAAATAAATAAGTAAATAGGACAAGGTGGGGGGAAAACACAATCTCTGATTGAAATCTATTTTCATCTCATGAAAAATATCTTAATTTTCACTTATATTCCATGCCGGTAGCTGAGGGCCATTAAAACTAATAAAAGTAAATCATTTGTGACAGATGTTAGAAAACAGTTTCTGCAATCCACTGCACTCTCAAATGCTCATTAGAAATAGTGGTTTTCTTTTCAGAAGAATGCTCACTGAATGCTTAAAACATGTTTCTTCAAACTTTTGACAAGTTCAACTGGCAATGGTGTGTTTGAAGCAATGATCTGACATAAAAAAGATGTTGCACAGCTATATCAAATATGACCAGGAAAGACGCATCAAAGCAGAAAGCGTTGGGATGTAAGGCAGTTGGAGTAGAGGGAGAATCTACACATTGCTGTCTCCTTTCAGTGTTTTCTGGCATCAGAATAAACAAGAAATTTACATTTACTAGATAAAAAATATTCTACAAAACTTTGAATTAGCAGTTTTGTCACTTTCCTCAGGAGTCAAATGGTCCTTGGCCAAATATGAAAGCATTTGAAAATATATTCAACTCTAAAGTAGGAAAAAAAACAAACAAAAAAAAACAAAACACTACAAAACACAGTCACATTAATCACAATGCTTATTTACCTATACCACACAATTTTTATGGGGATAAATACACAATCATATGGTAAGAACCTTTTAAAATGTTTACATTATTAAATGGGCAGTAATTTTTATTATTTTGTAACCACAACAGCTATCATTATTGAACACTTACATTTTAAAATTAGATGAATTATTTAATTTATGATTTCTATTCCTCACATTGGGCTTTTAAAATAGTTAAAACTATTTAATGCAGAATTAGATACTTGGGAATAGAGTAATTATTATATTAATATTAATTGCTATGTTAATATTTTGTTGCTGTTGTTAAATGCCATTGAATTGATTCCAACTCATAGTTACCCGGTTAGGGTTTCCTAGGAGTGGATGATGAGTTTGAACAATCAACCTTGTAGTTCAAACCAACCTTGTTGTCTAGTGCTTATCCTACAGCACTATACCAGAGCTGCATGTAGATATTAGTAATGTGCTAATATAGTTATTGTGAAGTGTTGTAGAGTCTGTTCCAACTTATAGTGACCTTGTATAGGGTTTCTGAGGAGTTTCTGGGAAGTTTGACCCACTGACCTTGCAGTTTAAAACCATCTTGCAATCCAACTCATTAGTCGGCAGTTCCACTCCAGGACTCCATGTTAATATTAGTAACATATAATATGAATATTACCAAAGAAACATTGCATGAGACATATAGACACAAAGGATATAATTAAAAGTAAATCATTGTTGTCAAGTGCCCTAAAGTCAATTGTGACTCATAGCAACCCAGTATAGGGTTTCCAAGGAGCAACTGGTTGAGTTTGAATTGTTGTCCTTGTGGTTTAAAGCGACTTTGCAATCCAGTGTTTATTCTACAGCACCAAACTAGAACTCCAAGTATTAACTAGAATGTCTGTATTAATCTGATAATCAGAGATGTAGAGCAAATATTAAGGTCTTTGCTTTTAGGGATGTGACCATATGAATTTAAGGGAGCATTTGAGGTTAAATAGTCTATTGAGGTTAGAGTATTTACATCTGATGCTGGAGCTTGAAGTCTTCCAAGCCAGGTAGTTATACAGAAAAAAAAAAAAAAAAAAGGGAAATTTGGAGAAAGAAAGGTCAAGGTGTTGCATATGATCATGAACTGGAACTCATACACTGTCACCTAGCAGAACATGCTGGAACCTATTGTTAGTTCACAGCCTCCAACCTTGACAAAGTGGTTGTTGTACAGGAAAAACTGGTGTATCTCACCACGTAGCTAAATTCACATTTGACTTAGGTATCAAAGGATATGGAAGAGTACCCAGGGGCAGTTGAAGCAGTTGCGGGATTACCAACAGCTCTAAGAAAATGGAAGCAAGTTACTAACAGATAAGTGACAAGATGTGTGAACTATAAAAGCACTTACCCTGATTGGCCAATCATTTTTTAAGATAATCACTCTCAGTGTTACTGTTTCTGTTTCAACGCATAGCAACCCCACTGACAAAGCAGAACTATGCCACAGGGTTTTCTATGGAGGTATATGGCTAGGACTTTCTCCCCATAAAGGTCCGGTGAGTTTTGATTAGCAACTGAGCACTTACCTGTGGCAATACCTCCCAGGGTTCCTTGCTTCTTCACTTATGCCCTCTAAATGTTATGCAAAAGTGTCTTCTAAGGCCTACCCTAACTGAAAACACACACACAGAGGGGAATTTTGAGGAACAGTGTTACCAAGCCAGCTTTGTACCACATTACAAAGCTGGTACATCTTGTCAAATCAGCACATAAATATACATATACAAACTGATACTAAAAGAAAGGTGGACTTCTCAACTATTACAGTCCTTATTTTTGTAACTGGTTATGTAACCATTTACAAAGTCAGCACAAATCTCATTTTTTGGTGACCCCACATAACTATTTGGAAAAAACAACAACTTTCGATTGTCTCAAATTTTTGCAACTTTTTGCCGTTAATAATCCAAGGCCTTCGATAATTATCATTTCTAAATTTCAGTAGGTGCTAGTATTAGGAAGATGAGGTAGAATGTATTAAACCCAGGAGCCTCTTATGTAGGTGAAACAGGGAAATGTTAATGTGGATTCAAATTATATGAGTTTAAATGAGCTAGCATGTTCTTGATATTTGCTGTGTTATGAATGTGCAGTCGAGTTGGTTCTGATTCATAGTGACCCTGTATTAAGTTTCCAATGATTGGTTGTTGGGTTTGAGCCACCAACTGCAGTTACCAGTCCAATGCTGATCTTACAGTACTTAACCAGAGTTACTTCAATGAAATATATACTCATTAGATATTAGCTTCCTGGTGTGGCACAATAGGATCAGCACTGGACTGCAAACCACAGTGTCAGCAGTTCAAACATACAAGTTGCTCCTTGGAAACTATATACAGGTCACTATGTGTGGGAACCCACTCAACAGCACTTACCAACAAATGTTTATATCGGAGTTCTGGTGTGGTGCTATAGGACAAGCACTGGATTGCTAACTACAGGTCAGCAGTTCAGAGCAACCAACCACTCCTCAGAAACCCTCTACAGGATTGCTATGAGTTGGAACTGACTCAAGGACACTTATCAACAACAACAATAACTGTTTCTATAAGAAGGCCTGGTGGTGTAACGGCTAAATGCTCAACTGCTAAACGAAATGTTCGTTCAAACCCAGCCATCTGCTCTATGGAAGAACAATCTGGTGACCTGCTCCTGTTGATTATAGCCTAGAAAAATCTATGGAGCAATGCTCTTCTGTCACATAAGGTTAATTTAACAGCAACTCACCAGCACCTACATAATTTTCTATATGTGCTGGTCTCTCATTCCTAACTTCAAGAGCTGTGTCCATGTTTTATTCATAACTTGGTTTTCTGACCCTTATTATAAGAATATTAGCACGTTGTGTGTCACCCTTGGAGCCCTGGTATGGCACTGTAGGATAAACACTGACTGAAAGGTCTGCTTGAACCACAAGGTCCTTAGAAACCCTATACAGGGTCACTATGAGTTGGAACAGATTAGACAGTAGCTCTTAACAACAATCTTACTCTTACTACCTTCAATTGTGTACTTATTTACAAAGAGAAATCATCTATTTGAGAGGACACTGTAAAATGAATCGCACTTTGTAAATGGCAAAGTGTTATGATGATCATATTGTGCTTGCTTCAATGTTAATTTGATAAACATTTGAAAATCATCTGCATCCTTTCAACAAATAGACATTTCTTTTTTTAATCTCTTGATATGATACTGAAAGGAAACAGATAGTTTTTATTCTTACCTTTGTCAGGGAAATGGGGATAAATGAAATTAACACACTAGATTTCCTATGAAAGGTAGCAGATGGAAGTGAATACTTTAAACACTTACTGTTTGAAAAAGAAATGAAGATTGACAGAACTAACATTTGATACAAGTTTCTATGAAACTCTTTTTTTCCAAATGTCTTAATATATGATGTGATGTTCTCATCTGCTAGGTACACTAAGAACATAGTTTCTACATGGTGTAAAGGCATATTGACCCAAACTGAAATATCTCACCAACTACTCAACTATCTGAGTGGTCTGGGTGGGCTTTATGAACAGAGTTTATCTGTCCTGTCCATGCATGAAAATTGACCTTCAAAGATAGACAGATGTCTGTCTACACACCTGGTAGGATGAGTGACTCAGGCAGGTAAGCATGGATTTCATAGAGTAAGGAAAAAGAAACTCCATCCAATGTTGAATGACTATATCCAATGAAGAAAATGAGACCAGGTTGTTAAGCAATAACACCTTACTTAGTACCAAACTAGGCTCTGGTAGAGACGTGTCTTGTCACAAAGCTTCTAATATGTATGGGGCATGAGTTTTACTCTTCAGGAAAGCATTACAAGACAAATGAAGAATTCATATTCTGGATCGAGTTTCTGTGTGTTGAGTACAGACAAATGATGCTAAATATTCTGAGAAGGAATAGAAATAACAGTCAATCTATGATCAGGAAACAGGGGTTTGATTACTAACTTTGCTACATATTATAATGAATATCCTAAATTTGAAAGAGGAGAAACAAGCTCTGTTCACAAACATTTATGATTATATAAGATAGTATATTTGAAAGTTTGTGTTTCTAGGACACTTATATATAGATTTATAAAACATATTTGAAACTTTTAGTTCTATGAGTCCCAAGAGAAGAGGGTGCAACAAAATCTCTGGAGGAGGAGAGTATAATTAAACATGTACACATACACACATGCACACCCACATTTTTTTTAATGTCATGATATTTAATGTATTGTAAGTCTTGTAATAACATTTATAAAATGTATGAGCTTATGCTTAATCAATAAAAGAAATGGATTAACAAAACTAAGAAACAATTTATTGATTCATTCAAAATAGCCCAGCAGGGTAGGATATGAATAATGGTTGTCCCCATTTCACTGATAAAGCAATTGATGTTGAGAAATATTAAGTAGCTTGTCAGAGTTCACCCAGAGCTAAAGCTCCTGGATCTAAGCTGAATTCCCCCATGGCTGCTACACAGGCACCATGGACCATGTTGGGGAGACTTCACAGAAAACTAGGGTAAAATTGAAGCAGGATCTTGAGACCTAGACAAATTCTAATATCCAGAAAACAATAGGGATTTTATAGATATTAAGAAAGCTGAGACTTTATCTAGCTTGTTAATTCTTCTTGTAAAAAGAGATAAGGGGAATTGATACATTTAATTTGTGGTTTTGTTATTCTGTTTTATTTTCACACATTTTTGGTATGATTGAAATTTAGTGAGACCTTGAAAATGTACACAAAATCAGAGACTTAGGCAATTGGGAAACTTCAAATAGAAAAGTAATCCAATAACCGTCTCCTCAAACTTTCATAGAAATTCATGGTTCAGCAAAGTATTATAAAAGATATCAAAAATCAGGAAATCTTCTAGTGCTTCAATGATCACAGAGCCATGAGCCATAGTGGGGTGCCTCTATAGAGAATAAATTGTTCAAAGGAAAGCTGATTACTTTTTTTGATAGGATTAGTTGTCAGAAGAAATGGTGTTGATGCCATATATTTTGATTTTTAAAAAGATATCATATCCATTGTGGAATTGTACATAAAAAGTGTATTACTGTTAGCTTGAATATAAACTTTGTCAGGAAAGAAAAAAATCACACTGGTGGGTCACAAGTTAAAAGTGATTAAGAAAAGAGTAAAAGGAAACACAGAGAGAACAATGAAGAAAAGAAGTAAGACAGAGAGAAAGACCAGGAATTTATAAAGAAATGAGGAGATTTGTCACATTAAGACAGTGTATGCTAGTGCTGATGTATTATTGCAACTTTCATCAAAAATGCAATTCTTGGTGAATCAAGAAATTTTTAAATGTACATTGAGCATTCATGTAAGAGTCAGAGATGTTAAGAGACAGGTCTTCATGACACAACCTCAAACTTCAATGGAGTGTATGACCAGACAGGTCAAATGGACAATTTACACAGTTTACATAGTTTGCATGTAAAAGTTTGCTTGGGACTAAGAAAAAAGATATTGGAGTCAGCAGAGTCTGGGTTCAAATAACGGCTTAAGCCCTTGCTTCCTTGATTCTTTTCTCATCAAAGGTTGAATCTAATTTTGCTTTTCTTTGAACATGAGATGACTGAGGTGAACTTACTGACAGAATGAACATAACGCAACTAAAATAATACGGTGTGCCTTCTGAAACTAGTTATAGAAGTTAATCACTTCCACTTGGCTCTTTCTCAGAGTATGTGCCTCTAGAGCCATGAACCACGAGTGGTAAGTACGGTTACCCTGATACTTTAATGCTGAAGAGACCATATAAAATACAGAAATTCATTATCAGCTCCATCTGCTCCAGTTCCCAGCTGATTGAGTATGTTCATTCCAGGGTCCTGATATATTAGTAAAGAAGTCTTCACTACGGCTAACCAGCTACCTGAGACTATTTAGGCCATTTTGGGCAGTGGACAAATGAGACCATACTGGATCATGAAAGAAAATAATAAATGCTTTCTTCTGTATCACTGTTTTTGGGTGATTGGCTATGTAGACATAAATAATTGATATGCTTGCTATGTGACCATGAGTAATTTTTTATAACCTGCACATTTCTATAGGAACACATAACAGCAACACATTACATTATAAGAAAACATGCCCAATGACTTGTAAGAGTTGATAAAATGTACTAAAACTCTTAGAATAGTGCCAGCTAAAAGTTTTTAACTTTTATAGCTAGTGAAGACCTTAATAGTGATCATATTATTAAAGATAATATTAAAGTAAAATAAAAATGGCATTAAAGTTGTAAAGATCATATTAAGTGGCTTAGAAAATTCTTACTGGAAAAAGTAGGAAGACTTTGCTAGTCAAACTCAATCTGAATATCCAAACAATATCTCATTTGTTGTTGTTGTTCTTATGTGCTGTGGAGTCAGTTCTGATTCATAGCAACCCTGCACAGTGTTTCCGAGGCTATAAATATTTTCAGGAGCAGAAAGCCTCATCTTTCTCCAGTGGAACAGCTGGTAGTTTCAAACTGCTGACCCTGAGGTTAGCAGCCTGATTCATAACCACACTATCTCATCTTCTTGTTGGTGTTGTTAGGTGCCAACGAGTCGCTACTGACTCACAGCGACCTTATGCACAGCAAAATGAAACACTGCCCAATCATGGGCCAAATTCACTACTGTTGCCACACTTGAGTCCATAGATTCTGCCGCTTGGCCAATCCATCTCATTGGGGTTTTCCTCTTTTTCTCTGACCTTCCACCTTACCAAACATGATATCCTTCTCCAACTACTGGTTGTCCAAAGTATGAGAGATGAAGTTTGGCCATCCTGGCCTACAAGGAGCACTCTGGCTGCATTTCTTCCAAAATGGATCTATTGGTTCTTTTGGCAGCCCACAGCACTTTCAGTATTCTCCACCAACACCATAACTCAAAAGCATTAATTCTTCTATGGTCTTCCTTATTCACTGTCCAGTTTTTGCATGCATATGAGGTTATTGAAAATACCATGGTTTGGGTCAGGCACACTTAGTCCTCAACCTGACATCTTTGCTCTTAAACACTTTAAAAAGGTCTTGTGCATCAGATTTGCCTGATGCATTACATCATTTGATTTCTTGACTGCTGCTTCCGTAAGTGTTGATAATTGATCCAAGAAGAATGAAGTCCTTGACAACTTCAATTTTTCTCCATTGATAAGAATGTTGTTTATTGGTCCAGTGGTGAGAATTTTTGTTGTCTTTACATTGAGATATAATCTATACTGAAGGCTGTGGGATTTAATCTTTATCAGTAAATATTTTAAGTCCTCTTCACTTTCAGCAAGCAAGGTTGTATCATCTGCATTTAGCAGGTTGTTAATGAGTCTTCCTCCAATCCTGATGCTATGTGTTTTTCTTCATATAGCCCAGCTTCTCAGATTATTTTCTCTGCATACAGGTTGAATAAGTATGGTGAAAGAATACAACCTTGTCACACATCTTTCTTAATTTTAAACCATCCCATGTTCTCATGTTCTATTTGAACAACTGCTTCTTGGTACAGGTATAGATTCCTCATAAGCACAATTAAGTGTTCCAGAATACTCATACTTTGCAATGTTGTCCATAGCTTGTCATGATCCACACAATCGAAAGCCTTTGTGTAATCAATAAAGCCCAGGTAAACATCTTTCTGATATTCTCTGCTTTCAGCAAGATCCATCGACTATCAGCTATGATAGCCCTCTTTCCATGGCTTCTTAGATGCTTCCAAATAGAATTAATGAAGCTTGCCAATTTTTTCTACAGAATGTTATTTATATTCCATTTTATATTCTGAAGAAAGCTATATGAATAAGACTTCAATAATGATATTATGATGACAGATTTAAAAAAAGTTCTAGCCATCCCTGTCTCTTATAGAGTTCTGGAATATGTTATAGACACATGAGACAAAGAAGACTAAGTAAATAAATTGCTTTAATAAGAGATCTACAGGTACCAAATAATCTCTAATGCATGTTTAATTTAACTAACCAAAATTAAACCCATTGCAATCAAATTGATTCTTTGATCTACAAAGGCATCAAGTTGATTCCTTGATGGAAATTGCTTCACATAATTCCCAATACTGTAATTTATATGTAAATGTGGCAGACTGCCACATTTTTATCCCATGGAATGACTGGTAGGTTTGAAGCCCAAATTTTCTGTTTAACGCTGAACATTTAACAACTGTGTCACTAGGACTTGTTGTTGTTGTTGTTGTTGTTGTTGTTGTTAAGTACCGTTGAGTCAATTCCGGCTCACAGAAATCCTAACTCATGGTATAGGGCTTCCAAGGAGCAGCTGTTGGGTTTGAACTGCTGACATTGTGTTTTGCAGTTGAGTGTAGATCATATTCAAGGGCAAAACAAATGTAAAAAAGAGAAACTAAATATCTTCCTTTAAGGAAGCATAAACATGCCTAAAAATAAACCCTTGCCCAATGGATATCCTAGGTTCAAACTAAGCAGATTAAGAGCCAATTCTTTACCTAGAAGGAAGCTAAGCAGGGGGTGGGAGAAGTTGGATCTGTCATACCAGGATGCATTGCAGTAAGTGTCTTAATATGGTCCTTCTAGCTATAGTATTTACAGCTCCCACAAAATGACTGGATTATTGTTGCCGTTGTTGTTGTTAAGTACCATTAAGTCAGTTCTGACTCACAGCAACCCTTTATAGGGTTCCTGAGGAATAACTGGTGGGTTTGAACATCTGACCTTGTGGTTTGCAGTCCAGTATTTATCCTACAGTGATACACAAGTACTATGCAAATGGTAGGCCCGCCATGAATACTGGACAGCTTGCAAGTAATGCATGGTACCCTTGTGGGAATACAACCATGCAAATAAGGTGCATGAATCCCTAACAAGAGAATTGCTCAGATTTGCCATCCTGCTAGTCTCAAAATGAACCATCTAGAGGCAGGAAGGGGTCATCTCACAAGCACCAAGAAAGAAAAGCCAAAGGTGAAGTACATCCTTTGGATCTGTTGTTGCTTTGGTAAGTGCCATCTAGTCAGTTCCAACTCATAGTAACCCTGTATAGGACTTCCAAGGAGTGGTTGGTGGGTTTGAACTATTGACCTTGTAGTTAGCAGTCCAGTGCTTGTCCTAGAGTACCATACCAGGACTCCTGCAATGGGAACTTCTTCAATCCAGAAGACAGAGGACTGTGACACCAGAGATGGCAAGAAATGGAGAAATTCAGTGGCAAAGAAAAGGTGGCAACAGAGGCTACAGAGTCCAGAGACCAGCATGAGAAAGACTGGTGGGCTCCCTGGCACATTAAGCTAGATAGCTGAGTACCTATGGGCAGGAGGTCTGCTGGTAGAGTGTGGTGCCTCCAGGTATTTGAAAATCTAGTTTTGCTGACCCACAGAGCTAGAGCTGAGCTCTAGCATCTTCTGGCAGAGGTTTCCTAGTGGAGTGTGGTGCCTCTGAGCACATACTGGCAGAGCTAAAAGAGCTTTGCAACACTTGCCCAGCAGGCCCGGGCCAGGTCAAGGTGCCAAAAGCCAGAGAAAGTCTTGACTGCAGTCATGCATTGCTGGGAAGTGGCCATTATGACCATGAACTTTATTCTGAGTATTCCTGAACCTGTTTAAAATACTAATCTTATAGTGCTGGTGGCACTGTATGGTTAAAACTGTACTTAATTGCCTCCCTAATAAATCCCATAATCATGAATATTGTATTGAGATTTGTGTGGCAATTGCAATGGACTTTCATATACAGCAGAGTAGAGAGTGCTGTGGGAGGAACTGTTAGTGTTAGAATTGGTTAAAAAAGGTGAAGGGGGATGGCATGTCTGATTTCTGACTCATACATAGAAATAAGTTTGTGCTGTTGATCTTGATTCTCCTCCCACTTTGTGAAGTTA
Organism: Chrysochloris asiatica; assembly: GCF_000296735.1. NCBI lineage: Eukaryota > Metazoa > Chordata > Mammalia > Afrosoricida > Chrysochloridae > Chrysochloris > Chrysochloris asiatica. The sequence goes on along the minus strand of NW_006408599.1, from coordinate 6,718,052 downwards.
GAATAGGTCAGCCACGTCAGCCATGCCATTTTTACAGAAGTGGAGACAAAATATTCCAGGGCCCAGGTGATTTCCATTGAATTATGTTGAATAAACCTTGTAATTTTGTGCCTGATTGAAATCAACTCTGCTATACAGCTTACAATTTAATTGCCCAAGGAATCAATATTCTAGTGAAATGCAGCCTGAAATAAAAAAAAGACAATGGGGTAACTTGTTATGAAACTGCGCCCAATGGTAGCATTCCCAGTTATATGTGACAAGCTGAACTAATGAAATCCTCTCTGCAGGAGAAATAGGTACCAAGTACATAAAAATAGAAGGGGTCCTTTTAGTCCAGAGTCTATCTCAAAACTATAAACTATGCTCCTACATTCCATCAAATTTACTACAATTCCTAGTCTTGGACTCAGGGGAAATGCATTTCCACGAAATCTCATGTTTCTTTTGTTTTATATACTTAAGATAAAGCTTTCTTAGGCTTATTCCTTCACTGGAGCTTGAATTCCTGGCTAATATATTTATGAGTTTATCTGTTTCAAAAGATTGAGTGATGTGCTTGCTATCTTGTGTTTTCTGGCAACTATTTGCATACATAGTACCAAAATTAATATCTTGCTTGTTGTCATTGTTAGCTGCCTTTGAGTCATTTCTAACTCATACCAACCCCATTATGAAATTCTGCCCAGTCTTCACAATTGTTATGTTTGAGACATTGTTGCAAACACTGTTCATTCATCATGTTGGGGTCCTTCTCCTTTTCTTTTTCCTCTCCACAAAGCATGGTATGCTTCTCCAGGGAATGGTTCCCCCTGATAACATGTCCAATGCCACACAATCCTCACTGTTAAGAGACATTCTGGCTGTGTTCTTCCAAGACAGATTTGTTTGTTCTTCTGGCAGTCTATGGTATATGTAATATTTTTCATCAGTGCCATAATTCAGAAACTTACTATTCTGCAATCTTCTTTATTCATCGTCCACCAATCATATGCATATGAGGTGATTGAAAATACCATAGTTTGAGTCAGGCACACCTTAGTCCTCAAAGTGACATCCTTGCCTTTTAACACTTTAAAACGGTCTTTTGCAGCAGATTGGCTTAAGGCAATACATTTTTTGATTACGTGACTACTGCTTCCATGAGCATTGATTGTGGATCCACGTAAAATGAAATCCTTGGCAATGCCATTCTTTTAATATGTTTTATAAATTGGTTTGGAGTTTTATTGTTGGTTTCCCCCGAAACTAAAGTAGCTCTT
>NW_006408599.1:6684998-6716348 GCF_000296735.1 Chrysochloris asiatica | reverse complement strand
TTACCAAACATGATATCCTTCTCCAGTGACTGGTCCCTCCTGACAATATGTCCGAAGTATGAGAGATGAAGTTTGGCCATCCTGGCCTCCAAGGAGCAATCTGGCTGAATTTCTTCCAACACAGATCTGTTGGTTCTTTTGGCAGGCCATGGTACTCTCAATATTCTCCTCCAACACCATAACTCAGAAGCATCAATTCTTCTACGGCCTCCCTTATTCACTGTCCAGCTTTCACATGCATATGAGGTTATTAGAAATACCATGGCTTGGGTCTGGCGCACCTCAGTCCTCAAGCTGACATCTTTGCTCAACACTTTAAAAATGTCTTGTGCACAGATTTGCTGAATTCAATACATCGTTTGATTTCTTGACTGCTGCTTCCATGAGTGTTGATGGTTGATCCAAGAAGAATGAAGTCCTCGACAGCTTCAATCTTTTCTGCATTGATTAGAATGTTGTTTATTGGTCCAGTGGTGAGTATTTTTGTTTTCTTTAAATTGAGATGCAATCCATAGTGAAAGCTGTGCTCTTTGATCACCATCAGTAAATATTTTAAGTCCTCTTCACTTTCAGCAAACAAGGTTGTATCATCTGCATATCGCAGTTTGTTAATGAGCTTTCCTCCAATCCTGATGCCACTCTTTTATTGTTTCTGTTAGATGTCATTGAGTCATTACTGACTCATAGCAACCAAATCACAACAGAACAAAACACTGTTTAGTCCTGGGCCAACCTCATAATCATTGCTACCTTTGAGCCCATTGATCCTGCCACTGTGCAAATCCATCTTGCTGGGGGTTTTTACTCTTTTCTCCTACCCTTCACTTTACCAAAATCAATAACCTTCTCCAGTGACTGGTCCCCCCCTTACAATATGTCTGAATTTTGAGAGACAAAGTCTGGCCATCCTGGCTTCAAAAGAGCACTCTGGTAGTATTGTTTCCAATACAGATTGGTTTGTTCTTTTGGCAGTTCATGGTATTTTCAATATTCTCCTCCAACAGTGTAACTCAAATGCATAAGTTTTTTCATGGTTTTCCTTATTCACTATCCAACTTTTGCATGCATATGAGGTTAGCGAAAATACCATGGCTTTGGTCAGGCCAACATTAGTCCTCAAACTGACATCTTTGCTCTTCAACACTTTAAAAAGAGGTCTTGTGCAGCAAATTTGCCCAGTGTAATATGTCATTTGATTTCTTGACTGCTGCTTCCATGAGTGTTGATGACTGATCCAAGAAGAATGAAGTCTTTGACAACTTGGATCTTTTCTCCATTATTTGGATGTTGTTTATTGGTCCAGTGATGAAGATTTTTGCTTTATTTACATGAGCTGCAACCCATACATGTGCTCTTTGATCTTCATTAGTAAGTATGTTAAGTCATTTTTGCTTTCAACAAGCAAGGCTGTATAATCTGCTTTCAGCCAAGATCCATCTGACACCAGCAATGATATCCCTCATTCCATATCCTCTCCTGAAACTCGCTTGAACCTCTGGAAATTTTGTCAATGTATAGTTGCAGCCATTTCTGTATTACCTGTAATAAAACTTTTCTGGCATGGGATATCAATGATTTTGTCCAATGATATCTACATTCCATTGGGTCACCTCTCATTGGAATGGGCATAAACACAGATCTCTTCTAGTCAGTTGCCCAGGGAGTTGTCTTCAAAACTTCTTGGCATAGATGAGTGAATGCCTCCAATGCTGCATCATTTTGTTGAAATATTTTAATTTATATTCCATCAATTCCTGGGCATTTTGCTTTGCCAGTGCCTTCAATGTATCTTGGACTTCTTCCTTCAGTATCATTGGCTCTAGATCATATGCTGCCTCTTGAAATGGTTGCACATTAACCATTTCTTTCTGGACAGAAATTCTGTGTATCCCTTCCATCTTCTTTTGATGCTTTCATCATCATTCAGTATTTTACCCATAGAATCCTCCAATACAGCAACTTGAGGTTTGAATTTTTCCTTCAGTTCCTTGTGCTTGAGAAATGCTGAGCATATTCGTCCCTTTTGATTTTCTAACTCCTGGTCTTTGCACATTTTGTTATTATATTTAATTTTGTCTTCTCGAGTTGACCTTTGAAATTCAGGTGGGATATATTCAAGGTCATACTTTGGCCTCTTGGACTTGTTTTCATTTTCTTCAGCTTCAGCCTGAATTTGCATATAAGTAATTGATGGTCTGGTCCATACTCTGCTGCTGGCTTTGTTTTAGCTGTTGCTATGGAGCTTTCCCACCATCTCTTTCCACAGATGTAGTCAATTTGTTTTTGTGTATTCCATCTGGTGAGGTTCATGAATATAGTCATCTTTTATGTTGTTTGAAAAAAGGTATTTGCAATGGTCTTACAAAATTCTATCATGTCGTCTTCAGAATATTTTTATCACCAAGGCCATATTTTCCAACTACTGATCCTTTATCTTTTTTTCCAATCTTTGCATTCCAATTTCCAATAATTTTCAATACATCCTGATTACACATTTGATCAATTTTGGACTGAAGAAGTTGACAGAATTTTTCATTTTCATCCTCTCTGGCTTTAGTGGTTGGTGCATAAATTGAATAATAGTAATAATAACCAGTCATTTTTATAGATTTATGGATATTATCCTATCACAAACAGCATTGTACCTCATAACTTATCTTGATAGGTTCTTTTTGATTATGAATGTGATGGAATTCCTCTTCAATTTGTCATTCCCAGCATAGTAAACCATGTGATTGTTAGATTCAAAATGGCCAATACCAGCTCATTTCAGGTCATTATTGTCTAGGTTTAGCATTCCATTTCATTTTTGACAATTTCCAATTTTCCTAGATTCATATTTCATACAGTCCATTTTCCAATTATTAATGGATTTTTGCAGCTGTTCCTCTTCATTTTCAGTTGTGTCCCATAAGCAAATGAAGGTTTAGAGAACTTTACGCCATTCATGTAATCAAGGTCAACTCTACTTTGAGGAGGCAGCTCTTCTCCAGTTGCATTTTGAGCACCTTCCAACCTAAGGGGCTCATCTTCTGACACTATATCTGAATCTATTCTGGTGCTCTTCATCATGTTACAATATTCAATAATCTGGTGCTGACATAAGAAAATCATAAGATTTTCAGTGATATAAATTTTCAGAAGCTGTTCGTCTGTTTTTGTAGTCTGTCTTCTTCTGGAAGCTCAGCTGAAATCTTTCCACTATGGATGACACTGCTGGTATTTACAATATTGATGTCATAGCTTCCAGAATCACAGCAACACGCAAGCTACCACAATACGGTAAACTGACAGATGAGTGGTAAAACAACCCTATAAATATATATAAATATATATACATACACATATACATGTGTCCAAAAAGGTAGTCCTTTAATAAAAAACAGAAAAATGCAGTGATGGAATTTTATTGGTGGTCAGAGAGGAGGATTATAAACATCCAAGTTAGATAGGACCTTAGAAATCTCTTAACGTAATGCTTTTGTTTAGGAGATGAGGAAGCACAATTAAAAAGAAGTTAAATCACAAGAGAAACTAGTTTCAAAGCTGGAACTAGAACTAATATTTTATTATCTTAAGCCCAGTGTTCCTTCATCTGTGTCCCATTGCTTTTGAAATCTCCAAAAAATCTTTCCATAATCTCATAAACATGAATTAAAGGAGACCTCTAAGAAAATCCGACTGCTTTTCATAGTCCTAGCTACTATCTTTGGAGTACTTGGGCAGTGGAAACAGTTAACATGCTTAGCTGTTAACTGATAGAATAGAAGTTCAAGTCCATCCAGAGGTGAAAGGCCTGGTAATCTAGTTCCAGAAAATCAGCCAATGAAATCCATATGGTGCACAATACTACTTTAACATATATAGGATCCTCATGAGTTGGAATTAACTCTATGACCACTGTTTGATTGTTTATTTTAATTACAATCTTCAACTGGGCATCTTGTTTCTTGAATTTTCTCTGCATCAGCAGAGGTCCTATGAGGGTGCAGGGCATTTCACCCATTTTCACCACAGTTCCTATCTCTAGAAAATAAGGTCTGCCACTCTACTTTCTTAAGTACGGTAATGTGTTCTGGAGCTCATGTCTAATTCTGGTCTCCCATTTCTTGATAAACTAGTTTATACAAGTCTTACTTAAAAGTAGACTTCCCATATACTCTCTTAATTTCCTCTCATCATCTTAACTTTTGTATTCCAGGTCTTACCTCATTGCATTTTAAAAACATTAGATACTGTTGTTTATTGAATCTGCATAAGAAGAGTAGTAACTGATGTATCACTTATGCAAACATATGCCACTGATCTGCCTGTAATATAGCAATGTTCCTGGGATAACACATTTCCATTTCTGCCACTCTGCATATTTCCCTTGGGTCCAGCCAGAAAACTATGCTGTCTTTCAGTATATGATAGACCTGGATTCTATTTCGGGTGCATAAAAATAAGAAATACTCTCCTGGGATTTGTTTATGCCATTACTGTGCTAGACTCTAAAAGGGAAATGACACTTGATATCCATCCCTTACAGACATCCAGAGAATTTATTTTTCAGGGGCAAACACCCGCGCTATGGGAAGTGATTATATCCAGATCCAAATGCTGTTAAAAGGAAATTTATCTAGAAGATTACAGAGCAAAACCCTGTCCCAGGCCTCCTGTTCCCTCTTGAGAAGAAAAGCTTTAGTAGGGAGAGTGGTCTATGAGTAGCAATAATGCCTCTGTGGCTGCCATCTATATATTCTTTTTTCCTACTTTGGCCCATAGAATAGTCCCAGGTCTGATCAGTTTTCATGGTCATTCCATTCAGTGGGGTGATTTGTTCAGATAAAATGGAAAATTGAAATGGAACTTTTCCTATTTTGTCAAAATGCCCTGGCTGCTCATTTTTTTCATGGCCATGAGTCGAAATAAATTAAACTTCCCAGCGGCAAAAATTCTCTGAGATCAAATTGGAATATATTGATTAGCTCTTTGAGGGCTGATGGATTGGAGGTTCTTGCTTTATAAACACATTTACAAACACGCCTTAAGAAGCAGTTGCTAGCCCCAGGTAGACTGTGTTTATTTAAAACTGTAGGGAAAGGTCTACTTGCAATCCCTGATTTTAACCTATCAATGTTTTTGTCCGGGATCAATGGTGACAATTGAAGTGCTGTTCCTCTCTGTGACTTCTAAGATGACCTCAAGGCTGGTTTGTCCAATGATGTGTCAAGCAATATATCAGAGTTTCAGAAACAACTTGGCTTGTCTTAGAATGCTAGCATATTAGTGCCAGAAGGGGCTTGAGACATCATTTTCTGCATCCTGTGAACCAATTCCTTCAATGGTTTAATTTATTCTGTTTTGGTTACGAATCGGGCTGCGAACCTTAAGGTCAGCGGTTCGAAACTACCAGCCGCTCCGGGGGAGAAAGATGAGGCTTTCTACTCCCGTAAGGATTTACACCCTCGGAAACCCTGTACAGGGTAGCTATGGGTCGGCTCCGACTCGAAGGCACTTAACAATAACAACAACAACAACAACAACATAGATGTCTTCAGAGAGAGAGTTTGAGTTAGAAAGGATCTTAGCAATTTTCTATTCAAAGTCTTAAATATTCAAATGATGTCAAGTGTATAACATAAGTGAGTCAGTTGGATCTGATGAGTAGTGCTGTGAGTGGAGGACATGGAACTGGTCTAAATAGGGTAGCAGCTACTCATCTCTAGATGGTTATTTTCATGGAAGAATGTAGATGGAAGATTGCCAAATTGGCTAAAGAAAAAACACAAATGTAGATGTTATATGACACCACTTTTTTTTTTTTTAGGTTTTTATTGTGGATTGAGTGAAAGTTTACAGGGCAGATCATCAGTTTTACATCCAACAAATCATACACCTTGTTTCATTACAATGATTATAATTCCCTCCATGAACCATCAGTTAACGTATTTCTCTCTATCCACTTTAGCTCCCTTTTTGTTTTTTAAAATAATAATTTACATCACCAAAGGGTAAATTTCTGCAAGTCTGCCTCCTGGATGCCATGTCTTAGTCCCTCACTTCCCATGAATCTAGATGAAGAATATTAAATATGCCATGGACTGCCAGATGTTGTTAAGAGCTATCTAGTAGGTTCTGACTCATAGCAACACTATATAGGGTTTCTGAGGAGAGGCTGGTGGGTTTGAACTGTTGATCTTGTGGTTAGAAGTCCAGTGCTGGTTCTTCAACACCAGGACTCTGAAGAACAAACAAAGTTGTCTTGGAAAAGTACAGACAGATTGTTTCTTGGAAGTGAAGATGAGACTTAGTCTCACGTTCTTTGATGTGTTATCAGATGCGACCACTCCCTGAAGAAGGACATCAAGCTTGTTAAATTAGAGGGTCAGAGAAAAAGAGGGAGACCCTCAATTAGATTGATACAGGGGCTGTAACAATGCCAAATATGACAATAATTGTGAGCACGGCACAGGAAAGGGTAGTATTTCCTGCTGCTGTATATAGGATTGAATTGAATAGGAACAGACTCACTGGCACCTAACAACAACCTTATCATCGAGAAATCTTGGAACTATAATCTTGTAGTGCATCATCAATGGGATTATTGAATTTTGGGACTAGGATATAATGCAACAGAACTCCAATCATAACTTTCCAAGATCATACTGATAATAATGAAAATAAAAGTAGGCCTTGTCTGTTTGTCTGATGCCACTTATTTGTTGTTGTTGTTGTTATGTGCCATCGAGTCGGTTCCGACCCATAGCGACCCTGTATAGGGTTTCCAAGGATGCCACTTATACTACTTCCTTTTTCAGGAAACTGGATCTTCTGATTTTTTTGACAGTTTCTAGGCTTTGTATCAAGCTATAGTATTTTTGAATAATGACTGAAAAGTTCTGAAAGTTCTCAGAAATGAAGCAAGACATTTTCAAGTAACAACTTAAGAAAGTAAGGTAATTTTAATTGAAATACTTTTCACTGCAATTAGTAAACCAAATAAAGAAACAATTGTTGTTGTTGTTATGTGCTTTGGAGTCGGTTCTGACTCATAGTGACCCTGTACAGGGTTTCTGAGGCTGTAAATATTTACAGGAGCACAAAGCCTCATCTTTCTCCCGCTGGTTTAAACAAATTGGATCTTCTTTAATCTCTTTTCTTTTGCATAGCAAATTGTCTGGATATAGTTGTTGTTAATATTGGTTCAACATCTCAGCAACATCAAAGCTGGTGTTGCTGATAACCTTGGTCTTGCCCTCATGGTCACTGATGGGGCATCACAGAAACATTCAGTCAATAAAGGGTGGTGCCGTTAGTAGAACTAATCCTCATATCAGCTATCAGTTTGTGTCTCTTTGACAATAGCCATATTACAGGGTTATCGCCTGTCTCTACTGGAAGCTGGAAGTTAACAGGTAGATTTTCAGTAGGAGTGATATAAATTCAACCACAATATCCTCTATAGGGGAACCCCAGCAGTTTAGGAATGTTCACAGTCAGGTGTGGAATAAGAAAGGTTTGGATGTTCAGTCCACATTGTAACCACAATGTTCCATGTCTATGAGAACTCTGAGTGATAAAGGTTAATTGTACAGTTCCCTGATCTCTTGGACTGTCTCCTCTCAGGCTATCATGTAACTACGTGCTAGATCATCTTTGGCTCATCCCTACAGAGCTGCTTGCTCTCTTCATTGAAACGTATCCCTTCTAACTGCTTAGAGATGGTTATTGGATTCACAGACGAGAGAGTTATGAAGCACATCGGGAACACTCGGGGAATGGAGATGTGATTCTGTTCAGATTCTATTAGAGTAGGAAACATGCTGGATATCAAAGGGAAATTGATGTAATGTATTCCAGCATTGTTCAGGGTATAGCATCATGTTTTATGCAAGCAGAGGCAGTCAGGGCATGCAGTGTGAGAACTCTTCTACACGCACTGAAACAAACAATAAAACAGTGAATGGGCAATGGGCAGAAAATAAACCCTGGTTTTTATGTGAAGTATTCACAATCTCCATACTATACCAAGACCTCCTAGTCTATCTTGGTAAGGGAATTTTTTTTTTTTAAAGACATATTTTCTATTGTTTATTTAGATGGATTGTAAATGAGTAAGTACTTCTTCACTCCTTTAAGAATCAATGTTGTATGATTTAACCAAGTGGGGTAACCTTGAATAAACGAATGGGAAGTAATACATGAGAGAGATGTCGTGGTTCTGTATCCATCTCCTTTAGAAGAAAGATCACTGTAACTCAGAAGCAACAAAATGAAAGGGAAGCTTCATTTTGTAAAACTAGGATTCCCAAAGGATACTAGGTGGAATTGAGTTGGGGAAAGTAAAAGCAGAAACTGTATGTCACGGAGTAGATTCAGACACATAGAAACCCTATAGAATGTAGTAGAACTGTCCATAGGCCTTCCAAGGTTGTAATTTTTTTAAAACATATTGCCAGCTCTTTCTCCTATGAAGTGGCAGTCAGGATTAAACCACTGAGATATCAGAACTTCTTTAAAAAACTTCAGTCTACTACTTACTAAAGGAGCTCTGGTAGCATAGTGGTTTCGAATTGGGCTGTGAACTGCAAGGTCAGCAATTCAAAACTACCAGCTGTTCTGTGGGAGAAAGATGAAGCTTTCTGCTCCTATAAAGATTTACAGCCTCGGAAACCCTGTACAGGGTCTCTATGAGTTGGAACTGACTCGGTGGCACACAGCCACCACTACATACTAGGAGTTGTCTAGCTGATTTTGGCTCCTGGAGACTCTGTATGTTGCAGAGTAGAATTGTGCCCCATAGGGTTTGCAGTGACTGTGACCTTTCAGAAGCAGGGTCCCAGGCCTTTCTTTTAGTGTGCCTCTTCGTGGGTTCAAATGATAAACCTTTCAGTTGGTAGTTGAGCACTTAAACAGTTGCATAACGCAGGGATGGAAGGATCAAAGAAGTTATTGTTGTTGTTTTTAAGTGTGGTTAAGTGTGGCAGAGTTGGTTCTAAGGAGCTCTGGTAGCATAGTGGTTACGAATCAGGCTGGGAACCGCAAGGTCAGCAGTTTGAAACTACCAGCTGTTCCACGGGAGAAAGATGAGGCGTTCTGCTCCTGTAAAGATTTACAACCTCGGAAACCCTATACAGGGTCGCTATGAGTCAGAACTGACTCCACAGCAAACAACAACAACAACAGAGTTGGTTCTAAGTGATCTTGTATGGGCGTTCCAAGGAGCAGCAAGTAGGTTTAAATCACCAACCCTATGATTAGCATTCCAGTGCTTACCCTATTGCGTTAACACCAAAAGTTGAAATAGGCATTAATGCCGTCAGAGAGGAGTCTAACTTTAGGGAAACTTGCATAGCCAAGGATTTCTTCTGTGAACTGGATTGATCCCATGTTTTAGAATGATGAATTTTGTTTGTTTATGTGTTCCTTTCCTTTGCGTGAACTCCACAAGGTAAACATAATTAAATTTTCAGACAGTTTTTAAGAGATTACTTGGAGCATCAGTAATATCTGAGGAGCCCTGGTGTGGTGCTATGGGTTAATGCGCTGGACCACAAGGCTGGATTGAACTGCAAGGTTGGTGGTTCAAGCTCACCAGCTGCTCCTTGGAAACTGTATACAGGGTCACTATGAGTTGGATCTGACTCAATGGCACTTAACAACAAAAAGAGTTATAAGTAGATATTAAAATAAATTTAAACATATATGATTCAAATATCAGTAATTCTTTGCAAGATCAATTACAACAATTTTCTCTTATGTGAATATGCATCATTGGTTTTGGGGCCAATTAGTTCACACATAAATTCAATTAATTAGAAATCAAACCTGCCCTGATCCCACCTGGGTCTTACTAGGTATTATTACATTTACATCAGTGATCAGAACCACTTGGCAAACTAGTACTTGTTATATGAAGAAAAACATGGAACAACAAAATAAAAGTAGAATCAGTTGTTTGACTAATAATAAAAATGTCATGCATATTTTACTCATCAAATAATCTCTATAAAGGGAAAAGAACATTTTTTTTTAAATGTGAGGAATTACCACTTGGAAATAGTTTATTATGTTCCTACCAATCTTCTATGTAGTTTAAAGTAAAACATATTTAATTCTTGCAATAATTCTACATGATAGATGTTACTATCATCTATGTGTTATAGGAATCCCGGTATGGTGCTATGGGTTAATGCATTGCATTACAAAGTCGGTTTGAACCTCAAGGTTGGTGATTCAAGTTCACTAGCCACTCTTTGGAAATCCAATACATGGTTGCTATGGCACTTAATAACAACAACTCAATGGCACTTAATAACAACAACAATAATGTGTTATAGATGAGATGTAAGTCATAGAGTTTACATGTCTGCTCAAATTCACATAGTCATCAAGTCTGGGATTTGAGTGTGGATTAAGTGTGACCACAAATATTATGTCACTAAATTCTGCCATAACTGGTAGAGTTTATGAACATTGTATCAACATACTCTAAAGACAAAAGTGGATGACTTTAAAGAAGTTAAAATTTCTTTAAGTGATATTCTTGCATATGGTGTAACCTATTTAAAACCTGTGTCTGCCAAGAATCAAGAAACATAGAACCTATATATTATAAAAATAGTAACTCACTAGAATCAATAATTAAGAAAAACAAAAACAGTTATTGTCCATTCAATTTCAACTTATGGCAACCTCATGTGTGTCAGAGTAGAACTATGTCTTAGGGTTGGCAATGACTGATTTCTCACAAGTAAACCACCAGATTTTTATTTGGAGGCACGTGTGTCGCTGTGGGTTAATGTGCCAGACTGCAAAGCCATTTGAACTGCAAGGTCGGCGGTTCAAGCTCACCAGCTGCTCCTCAAAAACCCTATACAGGGTCATTATGGGTCGGAACTGACTCAACGGCTCAAGAAGACAAAGTAAAATATTACTATGAAATGTGCAAAGATTAGGAATCAGAAAACCAAAAGGGAAGAACACTCTCAGCATTTCTCAAGCTGGGAAACTAAAGAAAAAATTTTAGTTTCGACATTTATTATTGAAGAATTCTCTAGGTAAATTATTGAATGATGCAGAAAGCATCAAAAGAAGATGGAAGGAATACACAGAGTCACTATACCAAAAGAAATGGTTGATGTTCAACTCTTTCAAGAGGTAGCATACGATCAAGAGCCAATGATACTGAAGGAAAAAGTCCAAGGTGAATTGAAGGAATTGGTGAAGAAAAAGGCACCAGGAATTGATGGAAAAAAATTGAAATCTTTCAAGAAAGTGAGACGGCACAGGAAGCATTCACTCATCTATGCCAAGAAATTTGGAAGACAACTATCTGGCCACCTGATTGGAAAAAATCCATATTTGTACCCATTCCAAAGAGGTGACCCAACGGAATGTGGAAATCATCTGATAATGTCTTTGATATCCCATGTGAGTAAAGTTTTACTAAAGATAATACACAAATGGCTGCAAGCATACATTGACAGAGCTTTAACAAAGGGTCAAGTCAGATTCAGAAGAGGCTGTGGAAAAAGGATATCATTCCTGATGTCCGATGGATCTTGGCTGAAAGCAGAGAATACCAGAAAGATGTTTACCAGTGCTTTATTGACTGTGCAAAGGCTTTAGATTGTGTGGATCATGACAAGCTATTGACAACATTGTGAAGTATGAGTATTCCAGAATATTTAATTTTTCTCAGGAATCTGTACATGGACCAAGAGGCAGTTGTTTGAACAGAACATGGGCACACTGGATGGTTTGAATTAAGAAAGATGTGCAACAGGGTTGTATTCTTTCATCATACTTATTCAACCTGTATGCTGAGCAAATAATCTGAGAAGCTGTGTTATATGAAGAAAAACATGGCATCAGGATTGGAGAAAGACTCACTAACAACCTGCAATATGCAGATGATACAACCTTACTTGCTGAAAGTGAAGAGGACTTAAAATATTTACTGGTGAAGATCAAAGAACACAACCTTCTATATGAATTGCATATCAATGTAAAGAAAGCAAAAATCCTCACCACTGGACCAATAAACAACATTCTTATCAACAGAGAAAAGATTGAAGTTGTCAAGGACTTCATTATTCTTGGATCCACCATCAACACTCATGGAAGCAGCAGTCAAGAAATCAAACAACATATTGCATTAGGCAAATCTGTTGTACAAGACCTTTTTATACTGTTGTTGCAAAGATGTCAACTTGAGGACTAATGTGCGCCTGACCCAAGCCATGGTATTTTCAATAACCTCATATCCATTTGAAAACTGGACAGTGAATAAGGAAAACCATTGAGAATTGATGTTTTCTGTTATGGTGTTGGAGGAGAATGCTGAAAGTACCATGGGCTGCCAAAAGAACCAACACATCTGTGTTGGAAAAAGTTCAGCCAGAATGCTCCTTGGAGGCCAAGATGGCCAAACTTCAACTCTCATACTTCAGACTTAGTGTCAGGAGGGAGCAGTGGCTGGAGAATGATATCATGTTTGGTAAGGTGGAGGGTCAGAGAAAAAGAGGAAGACCTCCAGCCAGATGGATTGACAAAGTGGCAACATCATTGAGCCTCAAGTGTGGCAACAATTGTGAAGTTGGCCTAGGACCGGGCTGTGTTTCATTCTGTTGTGCATAGGGTCTCTATGAGTTGGTACTGACTTGATGGTACCTAACAACAGCAACAACATGTATGGTGCTGTGGGCTAATGTGTCAGATTGCAAAAAGTCATTGTACTGCAAGGTCGTTGGTTAAAGCTCACCAACTGCTCCTTGGAAACCCTATACATACAGGGTTGCTATGGGTCAGAATCAACTCAATGGTACTTAACAACAGCAACAAATGTGTGGACTTGAACCTACAAATTTCCCTTCAGCCGTCGAACTCACTAACCATTTTGACCACTGAGGCATTCTGTTACACTATGTTGACTGAGTGTCTCGTGTGCAAACTATTATATTTTATTCTTTTATCTCATTTAGGTTTTACAATGTTGTTATTGGAGTCCTGGTGTGGTGGTGTGGGTTAATGCACTGGACTACAAAGTTGAATTGCACCACAAAGTCTGTGGTTCAAGCTTACCAGCTGCTCTTGGAAATCCTATACAAGTTCACTAGGGGTTGGAACTGACTCGACGACAATGTAGTTGTTAAGTGCTGTAGAGTCAGTTCAAACATAGCCAGTCTGTATAGGGTTTTCAAAGAGTGGCTGGTGGGTTTGAACTGCAAACCTCACGGTTAGCAATCAAATGTTTATTCTTGACTCCACAGCAGGACTACAACTCCATTTATTGATCTGTATGGTATCCTGTGTAATTTAAGAAGCAGAGAAACTAAATAATTCACCAAGAGTCATGTGGTTTCTAATTAGACAGCAGTTCAGCCACTAATCTCTCAGTTTGTCTTACTGTGGTGACTTGCTTATTGCTGCAATGCTAGAAGCTTTACCCCCAGTCTTTAAAATGCTGGCAGGTTTAAGCTTGGTGGACAGGATTGAGCTGAGTTTCCAGACTAAGAGAAAAGGAAGGAGCACAGGGAGACTTCTTCTGAATGTCTAGCCACCAAAAACTTTATGAATAGCAGTGGAATACTATCACATAGCACCAGAATTTGAATATTGAAACATTATGAATAGCACCAGAATATTGCCAGATATAAGACTGGAAGATGATCCCTTCAGGTTGGAAGTCACTGAAAAAAAAAGACTGGGGACGAGCTGCCTTTTGAAAATAGAGTTGACCATGATGACATGAACATAGTAATGCTTTCTAGACCTTCATTTGCTAATCGAGCAAAACTCAAAATGAGGAGAAACAGTTGTAAACATCCATTAATAATCTGAACGTGGAATGTCCTAAGTATGAAGCTAGACTAATTTAAATCTATCAAAAATGAAATGGAAGGCATAAAGATTTATATCCTTGGTATTGTTGTTTTTAAGTGTCATAAAGTCGATTCCAACTCATAGTGACCCTGTATAGGGTTTCTGAGGTACAGTGGGTAGGTTTGAACTACTGAACTTGTAGCTCAAACTAATTGTATAGTTCAGCACATTATCCTGCAGCAACACACCAGGACTCTATCTTAGGCATTAGTGAACTGAAATGGATTGGTATTGGTCATTTTGAATCAGACAGTCATATAGTTTACTATGCTAGGAATTACAAATTGAAGAGGAATGGCATCATCAAAAAAATACATTTCAAGATCTGTCTTGAAGTACAATGCTCTCTGTAATAGGACACTATGTATGCCTTACAAGGAAGACCAGTTACTACCACTATAATTCAAATGCATGCACCAACCACTAAAGCCAGTGATGATAAAATTGAAAAATTCTAGTGTTTACATGTTGTACGGCTAATCTCAAGGTCAGCAGTTCAAAACTACCAGTGGTTCTGTGGGAGAAAGATGAGTCTTTCTGCTCCCATAAAGATTTGTAGTCTCAGAAATCCTATACAGAGTTGCTATGAGTTGTAACTGACTTCAAAGGCACATAACCACAATCACCACTACCACCAATTTCTTCAGTCTGAAATTGATCAAACATGCAATCAAGGTGTATTGGTAAGTACTAATGATTTGAAAGCTATGGTGGGAAAAAAAAAAGGAATTATCAGTAGTTGGAAAATATTGTCTTGGTGATAGAAACTATACTGGCTTATGATAAAAGTTTGAAAGACCAATGGCTTATTCATTGCAAATATATTTTTTAAACAACTTGAAAAATGTTTGTGCGCATGAATTTCATTAGATGAAATACAAAGAAATCATATTGACTACTTCTGTGGGAAGACAGTGAAAAAGCTCCATATCATTAGCAAAAACCAAGCCAGACAATAAATTCTTTATCTGCAAAATCAAGATAAACCTGAAGAAAATTAAAACAAGTCCACAAGAGCCAAAACATGACCTTGAACATATCCTACCTGAATTTAGAGATGATTTCAAGAACAGATTAATACAATAGACACTAATAACTGAAGATCAGAAGAGTTGTGGGATGACATCCTGAACATCATACAGGTAGAAAGCAAAATGTCATTAAGAAGACAATAAAGTAAGAAAAGACTAAAATGGATACCAGAAGTGACTCTGAAACTTGTTTTCCAGAGTAGAGATGTTGAAGCATATGGAAGAAATGAAGATGCAAAAGAGCTGAAGTGAACATTTCAAATGGTTGCTGGAGAAGTCAATGTCAAGTATTATAATGAAATGTTAAGATGTGGAATTAGAAAAACAAAAAAATATGAATGAACTCAGCATTTCTCAATTTGAAAGAAATGAAGAAAAAATTCAAGAATCCACTTGTGGTCTTGAAAGATCTTGGTGTGTTGCTGTAGGATAAACACACAAGCACAAGATCAGTTTCAACTGCAAGGTCAGGAGTTCAAATTCACCAGTTGCTCCTTGGAAACCCTATGCAAGGTTACTATGGGTCGGAACCAACTCAACAGCACTTAGCAACAACTGCAATGAACAAAATATTGAACGATGCAGTAAATATCTAAACAAGATGACAGTAATACACAGAGTCACTGTACCAAAAAGAAATGATGATGTTAAGTTATTTCAAGAGGTAATATATGATCAAGAGTCAATGGTACTGAAGGAAGAAATCGAAGGTGCATTGAGGGCATTGGCTAGGAACAAGGTTTGGAGTTTAATGGAGTATAAATTGAAACCTTTAAACAAGCTTATGCAGCTCTCACTCATCTATGTCTTTGGCCCTCCCTCACCTATGCCTTGATATTATTTAAATTAGAAAGAAAGCTACCTGGCCAACTGATTGGAAGAGATCCATATTTGTGCCCATTCCAGGGACAGATAAACCAATGGAATGTGGAAATCATTTGATAATATCATTAATACCACATGCAAGTAAAACTTTGTTAAATATAACCAAAAAACTGCTGCAACATTACATTGACAAGGAATTGTCTCAGGTTCAAACCAGATTCGGATGAGGATATGGAATTAGGGATATCAATATCATTGCTGGTGTCAGAGGGATCTTGCTGAAAGCAAAACTACCAGAAAGATGATTATTTATTGACTATGAACAATCTTTCAACTGTGTGGATCTTGAGACGATATTGATAACCCTGCAAATAATAGATATCCCAGAACACTTAATTGTGTTCGTGAAAAACCTGTAAATAGATCAAAAGGCACTCTTCAAACACAGCAAGGGAACACTGAATGGTTTAAAATCCATCGTGGTTTGTGCCAGGATTGTATTCTTTCAACATCCTTATGTAATTTTTATGCTGAGCAAATAATCCAAGAAGTTGGATATTATGAAGAAAAACATGACAGAAGGATTGGAGAAAGACCCATTAACCACCTGTGATATGCAGATGACACACTTTGCAGAAATCAAAGAGAAATCAAATTACTTACTGATAAAAATCAAAGACCACAGCCTTCAATATGGTTGCACTTCAATGTACAGAAAACAAAAATCCTCACCACGGGAGTCATAAATAACATCAGATAAATGGAGAAAAGATTGAAGTTGTCAAGATTTAATTTTCTTGGATCCACCATCAACATTCAAGAAATCAAATGGCATATTGCATTAGGCAAATCTGCTGTACTAGACCTCTTTAAAGTTTTCAAGAGCAAAAATGTCAATTTGTGGATGAAAGTACACTTGATACAAGCCATGGTTTTTTCAATAACCTCATATGCATGTGAAAATTGGACAATGAATAAGGAAGAACATAGAAGAATTGCTGCATTTGATTTTTGGTGTGGAGGAGAATACTAAAAGTACAACGCACTGCCAGAAGAGAAGATAGTCTCTGTTGTAAGAAGGACAATCTGAATGTGCCTTAGAAATCAGGTGGTGAGAATTCATCTCTCATACTGTGGACTTATTATCAGGAGGGGTCAGTCTTTTGAGAAAGACATCATGCTTGCTTAAGTGGAGGATCAGTGAAAAAGAGGAAGAAACCTAATTAAATGAATTGGCACGGTTGCAGAAGCAATGGCCTCAAGCGTAAAAATGATTGTGAGAATAATGGCACAGGACTCCATAATGTTTTGTTCTGTTGTGCATAGGGTCATTGAGTCAGAACCTATTTGATGGCACCTAACAGGAGCTCTGGTAGCGTGTTGTTGTTGTTGTTAAGTGCCGTCGAGTCGGTTCCGACCCATAGCGACCCTGTACAGGGTTTCCGAGGGTGTAAATCTTGTGTAAATCTTTACGGGAGTAGAAAGCCTCATCTTTCTCCCGCGGAGCGGCTGGTAGTTTCGAACCGCTGACCTTAAGGTTCGCAGCCCGATTCGTAACCACTACGCTAATTGGGCTATGAGTCACAAGGTCAGCAGTTTGAAACTACCAGCTGTTCCACAGAGAAAGATGAGGCATTCTGCTCCCGTAAAGATTTACAGCCTCGGAAACCCTGCACAGGGTCGCTATGAGTCGGAATGGACTACACGGCACACAGCCAGCCACAAGCAGCAGCAACAAAGGAACTCAGTTTATATATATCTGATTCCAAAGAATTTAATTCTTAACTACAAATTATGTACTAGTCATTGTGTTGAATACTTTCATTCAACACATACTTATATTCAACTGATAAAATCTTGAAGATATTAAGTAGAAGAGAGAGGAATAGTAAACATTAGAGAAGCAAAATGAATCCATTAAGTTAGTTTAAAAATATAGTCTAGTCTTTGTACTCAACTTTGTTAATTCTATTTCTCCTCTGTTATAATGGAGGGGGTATATTTCTGAACTTATAAGTCATACTTTTAAAACTTTCATTTAATTTTCTATTAAGAAAATGCAGTATATTTTGGACATTAGGATAAGCTCAAGGTTCATTTTGCGGCCTCATGCTTAGTTCAATATGTTAACTTCCACTCAAGAGAGAGAAAGTGTTACTTTAGGTTAGGTGCCATTGAGTGGGTACTGGCTCATAACGACCCATGCACAACAGAATGAAACACTGTCCAATCCTGGACCAACCTCACAACTGTTGCTATACTTTAGCTCATTGTTGCTGCCACTGTGCCAATCCATCTCTTTGGGGGTCTTCCTCTTTTTTTCCAACCCTCCACTTTACCAAACATGATAACCTTCCATAGTGATGGTCCTGTCTGATAATAAGTCTGAAGTATGACAGATGAAGTCTGACCATTTTGATTTACCAATCTTATTAAAATGTCCAGGAACTTTAATGGCAGCAGTTAATAGTGGAGGGTTACAATGAACCTATTCCATTTCATATTCTTTCTCTGCTCCATTTTTTTCCTCTCCTCTCAGCCCTAAGCATAGCATTCCTTTTGAAGCCTTTTCTAGGCAAGTCTACTTTTGTCATATATATTAGAAAGCTGTATTCATAATGGCTCTGGAGATAAGTGTTGTATATTCAGTGAAGTGAATGCAGAAAGACCGCTTAGGCCCTGTACCTTGTTGTTGTTGTTGTTGTTGTGAAGTGCCATTGAGTCGATTTCAACCCATAGCAACCCTGTATAGGGTTTCTGGGGAGCAGCTGGTGAGCTTGAACCACCAACCTTGCAGTTCAAATGGCTTTACAGTCGGGCGCATTAATCTACAGCGCCACACCAGGACTCTACCTTAGCTGCATCTTAATATGTGAGTATTAAGAAAGACCATTATTCCATTGTCCATATGTACAATGTGCCTATCAACGGAGCTTAATCTTAAATCACAGGCTACAGTTTAGAGAGATGGGTTTAGGGTACCTATGAAAGAATGGAAATTCTTTTATAATCTTTAAAGCTCAGCAAATATTAAGAGCATCTATGGAGAAATTTAAATCTCCTCTAAGCTTGTTTTATTTTTGGCAACATTTTCTGTTTGATTGTAAATTCCAAATTCCAAATTGGTTTGAGGGTAGAACCTTAACAAAGAAAATGAATGATCCCATGAAGAGACACACTAAGACTCAGAATGCTGAGATGGAGATGCAAGAAAAAGGGTGACAATGTCATGAGCCTTGTCTTGTTGTGTAATGATCTGGAAACTTGAGAGAAGTCATTGAGAAGGTCCAGCAATCTTTCCTGGGTGAATGGTCACCAGAAATTCCCTTTGTGGTGTCAAATATTACTCACCATTATCTGTCAGAAAAGGCTGACACATCCTGTCTCCCTCTCACTTGCCAATTCCCTCTACACCACATTTCTCAGTAGTCAGCATATTGTCAGCATACTAATTTGTCATGCAAAGATCAGTGTTAAGTGAAAATGGAGGATGATCACATCACTTTACCACCTTACTTGTAGTATTGTGAACATTCTACTGGGCCTCTGCTGAGGTAACTTGCCATCTCTCCTATTCCCTATGTCTCCTTGGGAGAGCTTGGTCTTCCCCAAATGCTGCCACTTTCATAACCTCAGGTTCTCTTTCCTCTCCTGTCCTCAACATATTTTCAGGATAGGTTGCCCTAGCTCATCCCTTCAATGACCTCAAAATGCCCTTGGTGGTTTTGTTAAGGGAGGGTGTTTTGTTGCTGTTTGAAGGTGGAAAGGCCTGAGTGCTGGAGTAGATGTGAACACTGCCTACTGGATCCCCTAGACAGCCTTTCACCTGAGTATCCTCCATCTCTCACTGGCAGGTCCCTTCTTCCCTCTGTCTCCAAGTCTCTAGACAATGAAAATCTGTAATCCAAAGCTTCCTCTCAAATCCTGATAGCCTGGTAAAGCCTCTGTCCTTGACCTTAAACTGCAGGGACCACTAGCCACTCACCTTCTAACTGTACCCTTGCCCAAGAGGAAACAGAAGGGACAACACTGGTGTAATTCCGCTGGAGGGCTGTGGTCCCATACACTTGCATACCCTGCCTCAGGGCTCCTTCTGACCACAGACTGGACTGGTTTCCTTAGGGTTTGGGATTTGGAACCAGACCCTAGTTTCTCACTTCATCTCCAGTACTTATAGCTGTCCTTCTTTAGAAAACCAGTTGCTGGTACCTCATCTGCACTCCCTTGTGGGTAGCTAGGTTTCAATGGGCAGTGACCAGTCTCTGCTGGAACCATTCCAGTTCCCAGCACCATGTTGATTCAGAGACCACACCCCCTCTAACCTCCTCAGTGGTGAAATGTTGGCAATACAAGCTTCCTTTCTACAAGCATAAAGGGTCCAACAGTCAGAGACCCTGTCAGGAAACTCAGAATTATTTGCACCAGACCTGTTTTGTTAATAAGCAAGATAGTAAGAAAATAGATTTCTTTTCTGTTGTCATAAATTTGAAATATCAGATTATAAGATCCATAAATGAAAAGTAGGTGTATTTTCACCAATTTATGCAAACCAGGCAATTGAAGAAGTGCTTATACCTCCCTTGACCAGAAATTACTTCTTCCTTCCTCTGGCTGAATAGCAGGTTCAGAAATCTCCATATTCACACTTCATTGGGGAAGTGTTTGTAGCCCTCCTTAAAATACAAACAGACTCCCAAGTGGGAAACTTATGAAACCATCATTATTCATTCACACCTTGGTGTGAATTAGCTCATCAGAGCCATTACCTAGCAACACTAGGATAGCCTGGTGATTTATGATCTGAGATGAAGGAGAACTTGCTATTGATTAATGGTAATGTTCTGGAGAGTGGAAGAATGTTGAGAAGGGCATTGGACCCCTCAGAGATCAAGGACAAAGGTAAAAGATTTCACAACACTAACTATGAGCAAGGGTTTTGAAGCCTATCAATCACGATATGCATTTTGGTTTCACTATTTATTTTATACATTTAACTTATTGTTGTTTCTGTTGTCATGGTTAGTCACAGAGTTATGTCATTATCATGTGAACAAACTCTAAAACAAGAAGATAACATTCATATAGTCAAGAACAGGAAGTGAATCTTTTGACTGGTGACTTTTTAGATGGCTTAGCCCAAGACAGTGCTACTGCCCCCGTGTGTTCTATGCTATCAGTTCTGCCTCTTGGCCACTGCATAATCACGACATAGAGTTTCTGAGACTAAATCTTTAAGGCAGCAGAAAGCCTCATCTTTCTCCCAGTGAGTGGCTGGTGGACTCAAAGTGCTGACCTTGTGGCTAACAGCCCAATGTATAACTCGATACATTACCAGTGCTCCTTCTAGGATAGCTGTTATTGTTAAGTGGTTCGGATTCACAGCAACCCTTTTTAGTGTGAAGGGAAAACAGCCAAACTTTCACTCTGTGATTCTGAGGAACATAACAACTTTTTAATCTCAGAGTCAGTATCTGTAAATTGGTTGGACTAGTGATTCCTATCTCAAAGGGTGGGTTGAAGATTTGTTATGATGTTGTTGTTGTTGTTAAGTGCCGTCGAGTCAGGTCCGACCCATAGCGACCCTGTACAGGGTTTCCGAGGGTGTAAATCTTTATGGGAGTAGAAAGCCTCATCTTTCTCCCGCGGAGCGGCTGGTAGTTTCGAACCGCTGACCTTAAGGTTCGCAGCCCGATTCATAACCACTACGATAGTTTATGTTAAAATTTTTGGAAACTATAAAGAATATGTATGTGTTTTTAAATAATTTTATATAAAAAATGCTAAAATTGAATATTTGCAGTATATTCATATTTTTTGTTGTTTTGCACCACTGAGTCAGTTACTACTCATAGTGACCCTATATAGAGTTGCTGAGAAGCAACTGGTGAATTTGAACTGCTGACCTTGTGGTTCAAACCAACCTTGTGATCCAGTGTTTATCCTACAGCACTACACCAGGATTCCTGTATTTATATGTATTCATATTGCTGTTAAGTGCCACCGAGTCAGTTCCAACTCATAGTGAGTAACCCTGTATAGGGTATCCAAGGAGCAACTGATGAGTTTGAACTAACAATCTTGAGGTTATCAGTCTAATGCTCATTCTACAATGCCATACCAGATTATCAAGGCTTAGCTGTTAATCAGGCTTGAAAATTATACATACAAACAGAAAGACTTTACACTTCACCACACATGTATACATTTTTTAAAAGTTGACAAGTAACAAAAGATAGAATTGTTTAAATGACTGTACATGTAGCTGCCTTTCCTCTTAGTTCTCCTACTGGTCCAGCCAATTGTTTCAGGATTAACCTGATAGCCTTTGTGCCTATAATCTGTAATGTACATCTTAAAGAGTAGACTTATGTCTGGGCTATAAAAATTAAAAGATTTAGACACAGCAGACTTCGGTGCCAGAAAGTCTGAGAGTATTGTAAAGAATCCAAATTCATAGTTTCCTCTGGATGTTATAAAGTACATGATTCATGTTATCTATGTCTATGAAAATTAAATAAATAAAAAAGTCAAGAACCTCTCTCTAGTCTAGAGAAGAACCCTGGACTGCAAAATACTTTATATCAGCCTTTGATAATGCCTATAAACATGTCATTTTTTATATAAAAATAAACTGATTAGAATAGAAAAACTAAGCCAAAATAACTTTAAATTGAATACTAAGGACCAAATTATCTACCCCCAGAGTATGTCTGCACAAGTGATCAGAGCGTAAAAAATAGTGTTTATATGCAAAGTTATGTTTCTGTGGAATTTCCCTAAAGGTTCTGATATTTCACCATATTTGCAAGTAGACAAAAGATGAGAAAACAGAGGCATTCAATACTTATGATGATAGAACCATGGCACACATTTTAAATGGAAAAGCCAGCATGTGAATCCTAAAATTTTATCTACAGAGCCATTGCTATTAATCTTTATGTAATATGTTCCAACAGAAATGTTGAAGATAGATGGGACAGGAGAGAAGCTAAAAGATGGAGAATATAATTGGAGGTACATAATGTAGTCTAGACAGAATGAAAATTGTGAGAATGCTGAATGTATGACGAGAAGGTGAGGAAGGTATATTTTTAGATGTTAATATAGTTGTTGTGTGCTGTTAAGTCAATTTTGACTCACAGCAATGCCAGAGGACAAAGTAAAACTTCCTCAAAAGTTTTCAAGTCTGTAGTCTTTATAGCCTTGAAAGACTGTTTGTTGTTGTTAAGTGCCATCGAGTCGGTTCCGACCCATAGCGACCCTATATAGGGTTTCCAAGGAGTGGCTGGTGACGTTGAATCATTGACCTTACAGTTCAAATGACTTTGCAGTTTGACACATTAGGTAGAATGTCAGTTTTTCTTCCATGCCTTTAGAAGTAGAACAGGTAATAGTTGACAGTATGAAATTTGAAAGATAGACTTCTAAATATGAGGGACTAACTTGTGGTAGATGAATCTTTTACCCAGAATAATTCTTAAATATGAATGGAATACTAATAATGCCTGCTGTGATTGGGGAAAGAGAGATTCCTATCTTCGCATATATAAATAATATGTTGTTGTTAAGCGCCATTAAGTCAGTTTCCACTCATAGCAACTCTGTATAGGGTTTTTGAGGAGTGACTGGTGATTATGAACTGCTGACCTTGCAATTTGAACTGACCTTGCAATCGAGTGCTTATCCTGCAGCATTACACTAAGACTTCATAAATAATATACACTTTATTAAATTTCAACCAGAAGTGAAAATAAGGCATGACAATCTGATCATGCAGGTGAGGGAAACCATAGGTATCAAGATGAATTTTTAAAGTTTTAATTGGTGACCTTTTAAAAGGTACAGAGGATAAAGGAATTCCTTCCAACAACCATGACTGACAGCAGCACTGTGTCACATACACCTACGGGGCCTAAAGAATTAAGGAGGGGACAACAGCATAAAAGAAAAGTTACAGACTGTATCTGAAGCTCTCAGGTATGACGTCACAGCCAGGTTACCCTGATGGCAGTCTACGCAGCGTTTCCAGAAAAATTTCTGAAGGCTAACTGAGAGAAGTGGCTCCCAAGTCACTTTTAAATATATTCTGCCTTAAACTTTTGCAGTCAGATGTGCATTAGGTACTCAAGAAAATTTGGCATCTTAACACTTAAATCTAGGCATAATATAGAACTCAGCCTAGATGGTGTTTTCTGAAGGGAAAAAACCTTCAGACTTCAAACTTGAAAGCATACCTCTGTTTGAAGACGTTGAAGACTATGGAAGGCAGGATTAGTGGAATCAACAACCCAGGGAGGAGAGGCACACTGAGTAATAT
Source organism: Chrysochloris asiatica (assembly GCF_000296735.1). NCBI lineage: Eukaryota > Metazoa > Chordata > Mammalia > Afrosoricida > Chrysochloridae > Chrysochloris > Chrysochloris asiatica. The sequence continues at coordinate 6,692,303 of NW_006408599.1, read as the reverse complement.
TCTAAGCTTTTTGTCCATTAATACATTTTTTTTTATTGCTATACAACTGGATAGAGAGTTGAAGTTGGTGAAGCTAGGCAGAAAGCAGCTGCCAAGAGGCAGAGGAGATGAATAGCGATTTTGATTCTCATAGGGCTGGAGAAAATCTTGAGTTAAAGAGTATCAAAAAGGTAAAGTGTGAGGCTCTAAGTTCCCCACCCATGTCATAACAATTTTTATTACTCTTAAAACATTCAGACAACATAAGTGAGAGATTCTGAAACAATACAAAAAAGAAATTCAGAAGGCTAATACTAACATTTCAGAAATGGATAATATATAGAAAAGTCAAAGGAGTAGATATGAATCATTGGAGGCATAATTAGTAAGCTTGAAGGTTAATCAAAGCCTAGGACTTATTTGGCATACCATGAAAAGGATTAAACTATGGGTGATAGGAATTCTAGAACAGGAAGAGAAAATAAAATGCATACATAAAATTTGTTGAAGAGTTATTGGAAAAAAAATAAATAACTCTACAGCATGAAAGTTGAGAAGATAGACATTCAAGAAGCTGAAAGAACACAAAACAGGAAAGGCCTCAAATGAAAATCACAGAGACTTCAAACATGCCAAAACCAAAGACAAAGAAAAACTCCTGAGAGCAGCTTGGGAAAAATGAGAAGTTATTGATAAAGAAAAATCAATAAGACTAAGCTCTAATTTCTCTGCAGAAAAAAAAAATGCAGGCAAAGAGAAAATGGAATAACATAAACAAACTGAAAGAAAAAAATTGCCAACCAATAAAATAAGGACACTTACAGATAAACAGAAATTAATGGAATTTTCAATCACCAGACCAAGTTTACAAAAATAATAAAGTGTGTTTTTGGACTGAGAACCACCAATAGCAGACAACAACTTAAGATTCATAAACTTGCTAACATCACCAAAAACTCAGTTCAGTTACAGAAGTATTTTAAGTAAAACAAGGAGTCTTGATGAGATGCTTTAGGATAAGATTGGCAGTTTAAACCAACAGCAACTTCTTGGAAACCCTGTTGTTGTTGTTGTTGTTGTGTGCCGTGGAGTCGGTTCCGACTCATAGTGACCCTGTACAGGGTTTCCGAGGCTGCAAATCTTTACGGGAGCAGAAAGCCTCATCTTTCTCCCACGGAACAGCTGGTAATTTCGAACTGCTGACCTTGAGGTTCGCAGCCTGATTCGTAACCTCTACGCTACCAGAGCTCCTTAGGAAACCCTGTACAGGGTTGCTATGATTTAGAAACGACTCAATAGCACTTAACAACAATAACAACAAAGTAAAACAAATCTACCAGACTGAAAACAGGGAACAAGAGTTATCAGTTTATAATGAAGACAACTATAAAGCAAAAAGAGGCAATAGTGTAGATACTGAACTTCCAAAAGACTAGGAAGTCAAGTAAGTTTAAAGATAAAATAGACTGTTTTATACTGGGGAAGAAATCATTAAATTAAAACTAATACATCTTTACATCAAAAGAAAAAACAAAAAAATCAGAAAGATTCAGTAAACATTAAAACAACAACAATGAAGAAAATGAAAAGAAAGCCCATAGCAAAATGAATTCAGTGCAAAAAATTACATGGAACAAAGAAACAAGCAGTACCATAAGAAAACACGCACGTTATTGATAACGATTAATACCTACCAACAATTATACTGAATGAAAATGGATTAAATGGACCAGTAACAGATAGAGAGCAACAGATTGGGAAGGAAACAGGATCTTTCCATATGCTATCTACAAGGCATACACCTTACATAAAAAGACAGAATAAGACTAAAAATGAAAGGATGGAAAAAACATTTATCAGGTTAATGGCAATCAAAAATGAACATAGTGGCAATATTAATTAGTCTTTAATGCAAAACCCAGCAAAATGATAAAATAGTCTTTAATGCAAAGACCAGCAAAAGAGGCAAAAGACATTAGATCATGATTAAAGACTCAATTGAACAAGAGGACATAACCATAATAAATATCTATGTTCCCAATGACTGTTGTTGTTGTTGTCAAGTGCCATAGAGTCAATGTTGACTCACAAAGACCCTGCAGAGCATTTTCAAGGAGCAGATGGTGGGTTTGAACTGTCAAACTTGTGGTTAGCAATCTAGTACTTATCCTACAGAGCCACACCAAGATAGAGCCTCAAAATACATGATTCAAACTAAATCGGACTGAGGAAAGAAATAGACAACTCCACAATAATAGTGATGACAGTAGTGGTTGGATGCTGTGGAATCAGTTCTGACTCATAGTGACCCTGCATAGGGTTTCTGAGGCTGTAAATCTTTATGGGAGCATAAAGCCTCATCTTTCTCCTTGGAACAGCTGATAGTTTTGAACCACTGATCTTGAGGTTAGCAGCCCAATGTGTGGCCAGTGTACTACCAGAATTCCTGGAAGATTTTAATATACCACTTTGGATGAAGAACAAAGCAAAACTAGAAAGAAACTCAATTATGACACAGAAGAAATACACACAATCAACCAATATTTCCTTATAGATATATAGAGAACTCAATTCAATGGCAGCGCAATATACATTCTTCTACAATGCACATGAAATGTTCTCCAGAACAAATCATATGTTAGACGATAAAAAAAAACCTCAATAAATTTTTAAAACATCAAAATATTTCAGAGCAACTTTTCAGATCACAAACTATAAATTATAAATTACCAATCATAAGATCTAAAGGGAAAAATCAAATATATTGAAATTGAATAACACCCTGCCTAAAACCAGTTGCATAAAAAAGAAATAAAAAATTCCTTGAAGCAAATGAGAACAAAAACACAACATATGAAAGCCTTTAGGGCATAGCAAAAGCCGTGCTCAGAGGGCAATTTATAGTAATAAATGCATGCATCCAAAAAGAGGAACCAAAAATCAACACCTTAAACCAACATATCCAACAACTAGAAAAAGAACAGCAAAGTAAACCTGCAACCACCAGAAGAAAACAAATAAAAAAGGTTAAAGCAGAAATAAATGGAAAAAAGAAAACAGAAAAACAATAGAAACAATTAACATGTTAATAAATTGTTTTAAAGAATTAATAAAATCTAAAGCTAACTGATAAATCTAGCAAAAAAAAAAAAAAGAAAAGAAAATGCAAATAACATGAATAAGAAATTATATGGGTAATATAACGGAACCAAAGTAAATAAAAAGAACAATAAAAGAAAAGAATTGTACTCCAATAAATTTGAAATATAGAATAAATGAATACATTTCTAGAAATACATGACCTACTTAAACAAACATAGACTGAAGTGGAAAACTTGAGCAGACCTATAACAAAAGGAGAAATTTATCAAATCATTATAAATTCTCAACAAAAAAGAAAGTCTGGACCAAATGGCTTTACTGGTGAAGTCTATCAAATATTCAGAGAACCACTGACACCAATTTTATTTAGAAGGACAACATATAAAGAAATACTTGGGACATTAGCCATTGTGTTGTTGTTAAGTGCCCTAGAATCAATTTTGATTCATAGGGACCCTGTAAAGAGTTTCTGAGAAGCAATTGGTAAGTTAGAACCCTTGACCACGCAGTTCAAACTGACCTTGTAGTCCAGTGTATTAGTCTGTAGTGCCACATGAGGACTTCCATTATTCAATAAAGATATGCAAATTAAAACAACAATGAGATATCATTCTGATCCTAGAAGTAATAGCAAAATAAAATTAAAAAAATTTAAACCAGAAAAAACAAATGCTGGTGAATATATGGAGAGACTGGGACCCTCCTACACTTCTGGTAGGACTGTAAAATGGTACAACCACTATAGAAAACAGTATGGCACTTCCTCAAAAAGTTGAAAATAGAAATACTATAAGTAAGACCTAAAATCTCTCAACTTGGCATACTTTATGTAACACTGAGGACTTGAGGACTAGGGTGCGCCTGACCCAGGCCATTGTGTTTTCAATAGCCTCATATGGATGTGAAAGCTGGACAGTGAATAAGGAGGATCCTAGAAGAATTGATGCCTTTGAGTTGTGGTGTTGGAGGAGAGTACTGAAAGTGCCATGGACTGCCAAAAGAACCAATAGATCTGTTTTGGAGGAAGTGCAGCCAGAGTGCTCCTTGGAGACCAGGATGGCTAAGCTTCGTCTCTCCTACTTTGGACATATTGTCCGGAGGAAACAATCACTGGAGAAGGATGTCATGCTGGGTAGGGTGGAGGGTCAGAGAAAAAGAGGAAGACCCCCAACGAGATGGATCAGCCAGGTGGCATCATTGATGCACTCAAGTGTGGCAGCGGTAGTGAGGTTGGCCCAGGATCGGACATTGTTTCGTTCTGCTGTGCATGGGGTCGCTATGAGTCGGTTCCAACTTGATGGCACCTGACAACAACAACAACAATGTAACACTGAAGAATAATATCTTGAGTGTTTTTTGAAGAATCTGCAATACACCTCATAACATGAAGGAAACTGGAGGGCATTATGCTGAGTGAAATTTGTTAATCATAAAGAGATAAATATTGTATGAGTCCACTACTGTAAAAAGTTAAGAAAAAGTTTTTCATAATCCTATGAAGGTTTTCAGGAGCAGATTATTCACTAGCTGATGTTCAACTGTTTCAAGAGGTAGCATATGATCAAGAGCCAATGATACTGAAGGAAGAGGTCCAAGGTACAATGAAGGAATTAGTGAAGAACAAGGCACCAGGAATTGATGGAATACAAATTGAAATCTTTCAAGAAATTTGGAAATTGACTATATGGCCAACTAATTGGAAGAGATCCGTATTTGTGCCCATTCCAAAGAGAGGTGACCCAATGGAAGTGGAAATCATAAGACAATAGCTCTGATATCCCATGTGAGTAACGGTTTACTCAAGGTAGTACAGAAACGGTTACAAGCATACTTAGACAAAGAACTTTCAGAAGAGGACGTGGAATGAGGGATATCACTGTTGATGTCTGATGAATCTTGGCTGAAAGCAAAGAATACCAGAAAGATGTTTGCCTGTGCTTTATTGATTACGCAAAGGCTTTGATTGTGTGGATCATGACAAGCTATGGACAATATTGCAAAATATGAGTACTCCAGAACACTTAGTTGTGCTCATGAGGAATCTGTACCTGGACCAAGAGGCAGTTGTTCAAAGAGAACATGGGAACACTGAACAGTTTAAAATTTGGAAAGGTGTGTGATAGGGTTGTATTCTTTCACCATACTTATTCTACCTGTCTACTGAGCAAATAATCTGAGAAGCTGAGTTATATGAAGAAAAATGTGGCATCAGGATTGGAGAAAGACTCATTAACAACCTACGATATGCAGATGATACAACCTTGCTTGCTGAAAGTTAAGAGGACTTAAAATACTTACTGATGAAGATCAAAGAGCACAGCCTTCAGTATGGATTACATCTCAATGTAAAGAAAACAAAAAATCCTCACTGCTAGATAATGATAAACAGCATTCTTATCAATGGAGAAAAGATTGACGTTGTCAAGGACTTCATTCTTCTTGGATCATCCATTAACACTCATGGAAGCAGCAGTCAAGAAATCAAACAACTTATTTCATTTGGCAAATCTGCTGCACAAGACCTTTTTAAAGTGTTAAAGAGCAAGGATGTCAAGTTGAGGACAAAGGTGCGCCTGACCCAAGCCATGGTATTTTCAATAACCTCATATGCATGCAAAAGCTGGACAGTGAATACGGAAGACTGTAGAAGAATTGATGCTTTTGGGTTATGGTGTTGGTGGAGAATATTGAAAGTGCCATGGGCTGCCAAAAGAACCAACAAATCTATGTTGGGAGAAGTTCAGCCAGAGTGCTCCTTAGAGGCCAGGATGGCCAAACTTCTCTCATACTTCGGACATATCACTGGAGAAGGAGATCATGTTTGGTAAGGTGGAGGGTCAGAGAAAAAGAGGAAGACCCTCATTGAGATTGATTGTCAAAGTGGCAGCATCAATGGACTCAAGTGTGGCAACAATTGTGAGGTTGGCCCAGAACCAGGCAGTGTTTCATTCTGTTGTGCATAGGGTTGCTATGAGTTGGTACCGACTCATTGGCACCTAACAACAACAGTAGTCCTGGTGTGTTGCTGTATAATAAGCATTGGACCACAAGGTCAGCTTGAGCCTCAAGGTTGGTAGTTTGAAGTCATCAGCCATTCCTCAGAAACCCTATACCTCAGGGTTGGTAGGTGTCAGAATTTAGCAACAACAACAAAAAAAGAAGAGTGTAGATACATGCTAACTTGGGTAACAGGGAAAGCAGTTTAAATAGAAAAAAATAAATAAAATGAAAATCTGTTTTCTTTCTTTTTTTCTCCCCATATAGTTGAAGGGAAACAAATGTATATTTATTTTTATAATTAGGAAAAACCCTAGGGAATTTTCCAGTGAAAGAAAAGCAGAAAAGAAGTGAAGCATAAGATAAAAGAAAGGAAAGGAAGAAAAAAACAAGATTTGGAAATGGATAATGGTTATATTTATGCAACATGGACAGTGATTTGGGTGTGGTTGGATTGTATCTGTAAAAAGGACTGAAATGGCAATTTTGTTGTTGTTGTTGTTGTTTATATAGTGCTACAATAAATAAAATTTTCAAAAGAGTTTTTAATTGAGAAGAAACTGTCTTTTTTACAATATGGTGCATATGATAAAGGCACAACGTGACTGGCTTACAAGTTTTCAAGGAATTTAGTTTAAGAGTGTGTGGGGAAAGATACAGTCGCCACTGAATAGTTTTCATCTTGTCTAGATGGGACTGGTGAAAAGAGATGAGGCTAAGATTCTTATGATTCAATAGTGAGTAATTGTTATCATGACTAATTGCAACTGTCACAACTGTAAAGGTAGAAGTTTTGTAAAAAAAATGAGGAAGTAGTTAATCTTACAGTCCAGAAACACAGGACCATCAAGGGAGAAGGGCACAAGCAGAACCTATCCAGAGAAGCAGCAACACCAGAGATGAGGACACGGAGAGAGGGAACAGCTGAGGACTCTAGCCTCATGGAAAGAATGGGACTGAATGCTGGCAGCCAGGAGGCATGCTGAATGTACCCTTAGGTTGTTTAAATTATTCTGTATTCCTGAGTGTTTGTGTGTACATCTCCTCACTCCAATCCTCCCCCTAAAAAAGAAAAGCAAAGAAAAACAGAGGGAATGGAAGCAAATATTATTGAATAATGATGATGCACGAAGGAGATTGTAATCACTGTAAAGAAATGGTGGTGTAAAGCTGATGTTCTCCCATGTAAACTATCACTCAGTTCACACACACACACACACACACACA
>NW_006408599.1:6658709-6684838 GCF_000296735.1 Chrysochloris asiatica | reverse complement strand
TAATCCTCTCCTCAGACCAAATGCTGACATACTTTTGGATATGTCATTCAAAACAAGACTTCAAATTGTAGTTTTTCAGTTAAATCAATCATTTGTGGAGGAAGCAAAACTGAAACAATCCTGAACTTTAAAATTTGAATGAACTGCAACTGGAGTCCTTTTGTGGTACTATAGGATAAGCACTGGATCACAAGGTTGGTTTGAACTGCAGGTCTGAGGTTCAAACTCATCAGCTTCTCCTTGGAAACCCTATACAGGGTCACTATGTGTCTGAATGGCAAGATGACATTTACCAACAACAAAAGCTTTGCAGAAAAAGTCAATTGCCCTCTTAGAAAAAAGGGAATTGTGTGCATTGCATAACAACCAAATCTCTTGTCTGTCAGATTTTCAGCAGAGTAAAGATGTCAGCTTGAGTACTAAGGTGAGCCTGACTCAAACCATGGTATTTTCAATAACCTCATATGCATGTGGAAGTTGAACAGTGAATAAAGAAGACCATAGAAGAATTGATGCATTTGAGTTATGGTGTTGCAGGAGAATATTGAAAGTACCATGGGCTGTCAAAAGAACCAACAGATCTGTGTTGGAAGAAGTGCAGCCAGAGTGTTCCTTGGAGGCCAGGATGGCCAAACTTCTTCTCTCATACTTCGGACATATTGTCAGGAGGGACCAGTTGCTAGAGAAGGATATCATGTTTGGTAAGGTGGAGGGTCAGAGAAAAAGAGGAAGACCCCAGTGCGATGGATTGGCCAAGTGGCAGCATCAATGGGCAAAAGCGTGGCAACAATAGTAAGATTGGCCCTGGACCAGGCAGTGTTTCATTCTGCTGTGCATAAGGTCGCCATGAGTCAGTACCAACTCGATGGCACCTAACAACAATAACAAAAACTGCTATGCTCATCTCACAGAAGGCTCCTGAAAGGGCATACTATAACTTCAAGTTTTCTATCCTAGGGTTTCAACCCATCATTTTTCTAATACTAGCTATTAGTCCACATCACCCAAATTTAAAACATTTCAGTTTGTTCCAATTTTGCTTTTTAGACTTTCAAAAACCTCGACAATCTTTCCAGGGTAATAATCTGACTCTGTGGGTTAATGCGCTGGACTGCCAGATTGGTTTGAAGCACAAGATCACCAGTCACCCCTTGGAAATTCTATACAGGTTCAATATAGGTCAAACCAACTCAACAGCACTTAACAACAACAACAATCTGCAAGAGTCCTGGTGTGGCGCTGTAGGATAAGCACTGGACTACTAACCAAAAGATCAACAGTTCAAACTCATTAGCCAATGGAAACCCTATATAGAGTAGCTAAGTTGGAACCAATTTAAGGCACTTAACAACAAGCTGCAGTGAGTACGAAATACGTTGTTTTTGTTGTTGTTAAGTGCCCTGGAGTCAGTTCCTACTCATAGCCATCCTGTGTAGGGTTTTCAAGGAGCAGCTGGTAAACTTGAACCATCAACTTTGTGGTTCAAACCGACCTTGCAGTCTAGCATTTTATCCCACAGTGCCATCAGAGACTTAAATCTTTTATTTTATCTTATTTCTATTTTTTGACCAAAGATGCCTTTGTGTGAGTGGATCTACCATAAAGTAATAAGGGAAGTAACATTAAGAAACAAAGGGAAATTTCCATTTTCAGAAATTATCACAGTGTAAAAAAGCTTGAATTGCCATGGAAACCCTAGTCCCATCAGTTTGAATGTTTATCTTTCCAAAGGAGTCCTTGAGACATCTTTTGTTTCTTTGAAATCAGATAGATTTGAGCAATGTGTGCCAGAGAAATGGGGGATGAGGGATTCTCCAACACTGCCATTCAGAGATCTGGCATCCTCTGAAAAAGGGACAAATTTAGCTTGTTCTTTTTGAAGACCTTTTCACCCTAAATTGATTTGAATAGGTGTTTTCATGGGGGAGAATAGAAAGATGGAAAAGTGCAGAATGCTTTTGTGAGTGAAGATACTTAGTTTAATCTACATCATTGCAGTCATTGAGAGTAGGTAGAAGAGTCAGAGAACTTGAGACTCTGAGAGTCTCTTCATCCTAAACTGTGCTTCTAAAACAGGTCTACTATGCAGTCCTGGTGTGGGGCTGTGGGCTAATGCACCAGACTGCAAAGCCATTTGAACTGCAAGGTCGGTGGTTCAAGCTCACCAGCTGCTCCTTGGAAACCCAATACAGGGTCGCTATGGGTCGGAATCGATTCGACCGCACTTCACAACAACATGCATGTGATACCCACTCCCAGGCCACCATCTGAGGCTAAGTCAACATCATCTCCATTTGGATCACTATAAAGAACCCCCCAACTAGATGACCTGTATTAAGACTCACCATTTATTCAATTCAGTTATGAGGTCAAAATGGTCTTTAAAAATGTAATTGTGATCATATCATTGTCCAGGTAAAGATTGTACATAAACTTCCCATTGTCCTTAGAAGGTCAATGTGTTCTGACCCAGCCTGCAATCAATCTTGCCCATGCTAAACAGTATAGCTTCATCTCTTAGCTCTGTGTTCCTTTTTATCTAACTTCCAGTAGACCAAATTTCCTTTATTTTATTAAGCTCACCATTTCCTTGTTTCTCACCTTTTGCCTTGAATTTATTTCTCTATGCTCTCAGACTAGAAAGATTTTTGCATACTTCTCTCCTTTGTCACATATCCCTCATTTTTCCACTGGACACTCACATTTTTGACATGGTTAGTGTTCCTTCTACTTTTTTTTTCTTAGTTAGCTTGGCAAAAAATAAAAACCTTACAACTTTATTAATATTTTCAAGTGTTTGGAAAGATTTTGGTGTCTGTGTTCTCTTGTTTTTTGCTTGTGTGTTTGTTTAAAATGTCTATGATTTGTATTCTAATTTTCTTATTTCTTCTTTAGCTTACTCTAAGTGTGGTTTATTATTCTTAATATATAAATTTAGGTTGTTGCATTTAGATCTTTCTCCTTTTTAAATACACGTATTTAATGCTGTATATTTGTCTTTGCTTTATTCCACACATTTTGATATGTTGCACTTTCATTTTCAATTATTTCAGAATAGCTCGCTTTTTTGGATTATTTAAGAGAATGTTGCTTAATTTTCAAATATTTTAAGATATTTTAGCTATATTTCTGTTGTTAGGTTCCAGTTTAATTCCATTATGGTCTGAGAACACTCTTTGTATAATTTATATTATTTCAAATGTGTTCTTGTGTGTTTTATGGCCAGAATGTGGTCTACCTTGATGAATGTTCCATGTGAGCTTGAGAAAAATGCATGTTCTATTGTTGGGTGGAGTACACAATTACTGATAAAGGGAGTGTTAACATCTCTACCTGGTGGAGTTGTTTATTTCTTCTCTTTTTCTATTAGATTTTGCCACATGTATTTTTATTCTTTTTTTTTTTAGGGACATATGTATTTAGAATTGTTATGTCTCTGGATAATCACTAAGTAATGTTCCTCTTCTCCCTGACTTGCTTCTTTGTTCTAAGGAATGCTTTGAAATTAACATAGCTACCTGACTCTCCTTTATATATAAATGTCAGTCATTGTTCTTGGTCATTCTAATCTTGAGTTTATCCTTTGTTTCCTTCAATCAAATGTAATTTGCTTTTTTTGGGTTTATTTTTTTGTAGTTTATTAGGCTTTTCTATTATTTTTGGTGAGCTTGTCTGCTATAACTATTTCTAATTTAGGTTGAAGTGGATATTCACAATATAGTCTTCAGTTTGGTTAACAAAGTCACGATTATTCCTATTTTAAATTTTGACACTGAAGCTTAACGACATATAAAATCCAATATACCTAGTCAATAAGTGGCAGGACTGGTCCTAGTTGTGGAAATCTAGTCTAGCATCTATAGCATCTATAATACTTCAGATAATTTTCATTTCAACTAATCCCCTAACTATTGTACTAGAAGAAAAAACCTATTGCAAATTACCATCAGCATATTATGATATGAGTGTTGCTGTGTTGCTGTTAAAGTGCTGTCCAGTTGGTTCTAACCCACAGCAACCCTGTACAGGGTCTCCAAGGAGCAGCTGGCGAGCTGGAACTGTTGACCTTGTGGTTCAAACTGACCTTGTAGTCCAGCACATTAACCCACAGTGCCACACCAGCAATAATGTCTGTTCAGTGACATCAATAGTTGGTGTCATAAATTTCAAATAGCACATTTTTCTTCTCCTCTATCCAGGGCTATCATTTCAAGAATGCCAATTATCCCCTCAATGTCAGATTGTATTTACCATATTGTGTTCAATATTCAATCTTTTTGTTCCCACTGAAGTCTTACCTCTGAGCAATTATGTCGATGTTTACCCATAGACATAATTCTCCATTTATTATTTCCACTTGAATAACACACAGGTATCTCAGATTTAAACCAAACATCACTTTATCCCTTATATCATGTTTCTAATCCCCATTGCTATAGGCAGAATCTAGGAAACATTATTGATTCTTATTATTTTCTCTTCACATTTAGTCCATTTCTAAGCCTTTTTCCAGCAATTGTTTTCCAAACACATCTGCATCTCCACATGTCCATTGCTACATTCTAACCCAAGTCCTTTAAACCTCTGCCTTCCAAGAACTTTCCACCTCAACTTCCTGTTTATATTTCTGACCAATTTAGTTCCACAATTACCATCTTACAAAAATGCACATTCATCATATCTCAATCTGCTTCACATTGATTCTCTTTGAAGAGTGCAATACTAAATCATAATTTGGCAATGGCATATGTATTTCCTTATTCTTGGTTGTCAGTTTTGCATCTTAAGCTGTAAACTCAAAGAAGGGAGGGATCAGATCTCTAATGTTTATCATAGTCCTCTGTCTAGCACTTTTCTTTGGGGTGCCCAGTTAATATGTGAATAAATGAATTGAACTTTTAATTTTTGGTGTGTGTTTATGTCAGGATTTGTGTTTTCTCTTAGAATGTAATGTTCCTATTGTGTGAATATCTAACTCAAGGCTTAAACATTGTGGAGTCTTACATACTTGCTGAAAAATTCTACATCGACAATGCTAAAAACACACTGACACTTTTTCTTGTGAACATCTTTTATTCCATCCTTCAGGCAGACCACTTCTTCCATTGTTTTGCTACATTAGTATTGGTGGTGTGCCATTGAGTTAGATCTGACTCATAGTGACCCAGCACAGGACTTCCAAGGAGGTGATTTTTTATAAGAGCAGAAAGCATCATCTTTATCCCACAGAGCAGCTTGTGGACTCGAACTGCTGGCCTTGTGGTTAGCAGTCTAACATGTAAGCAACTATGCCACCAGAACTCATTATATTATTAGTACAGATGTGTCAATTATGGTAGAATTGATAACATATATTTTTGTCCCCTCTAAGATTATTGATGTTCACAAATTAAAGTTTCATTAATTGTTCAGGCCTTGGATTTATGAACTTGTTTGTATTCTCAGTAGTTCTAAAGAAAGCTATATGAAGAGAGAAACTGACTGAGAAACTGACCTAAAATTTTAGGAGAAGTTAAAAATTACTTCAACATTTATTGAAAAATGGGGGTATTAAAGGGGCAAAGGAACAGCTCTGGAGAAATATGATCTCTTTCTACAAATATGTGTAGCACTACTATAGGGAAGATAAAGAGCATGTATTCAGTGAGAGACAAGAGCAAGACTAGGACAAAAAAGAGGTGATTCATTAGAGTGATTGAGAACACAGAGTGAGGCAGACTTGAGTTTAACCTCATCTTTTACATCTAATGGACTGTGATCACATGAAAGCTTCTTATATGTCCAAAGTCAAAATTCTCCCATATGCAGAATGGGAGCAAAATACCTACCCTATACAGCTGTTGTAGTGTCATTGTGTGCCATTGAGTCAGTTCCAATTCAGAGCAATCCAGTATATGTTTTTTGAGAGAGACTGGTAGACTTGAGCTTCTGACCTTGTGGTTACCAGTCCAGTGTTTATCCTACAGAGCCACACAGGATTTGTTGTAGTAGTATATGACCAAATATATATGAAGCATGTAGTGCTGTCTCAGGAATATAGTACTGTAGCTAAATGTAGTTCTTGTAATTCCTACAATGTTTTTGCTTCATCCCAAATCTTTCCCTTTCTCCTCTCACTCCTTTCTTCTTTACTCTTTAAACTTTTCCCTGGCCCTTTTCCTTTCCTCTTTTTTCTTCCCTCTTCACCCTTCTTTTACTTTCTACTTCTTCCTCCTTTTCTATGGATTCACAATGTGAAATAACTATTGCTTGACCAGCACAATATTTTTAGAGCTTCTAGTAAATAATGTTTAATATTAGAATAGGTTTCTCAAAGGGTACAATGCCTCATCATAAAGATTATTCAAATACAGACAGCAAAGTCAAATTTGAGACTGAGGAAGCTCAGTCATTCATAGACTATGATGTTAAAGAAAAGTCAATAAACCTAATATAAAGAATGAAGTATTTACTAAGATTTTACTATATGCTTAAAGGAATTTTAGTTACTGAAGCAGAGGAAAGAAGAAAGAAACCATTTGCAACTCTAGAGAAAAAAAATGAATGTCATGGGCAGAAGAAAAGGTTAAATTTTAAGGACCTTTGTTGTTGCTGTTAAGTACAATGGAGTCGATTTCGACTCATAGCGACCCTATATAGGGTTTCCAAGGAGCAGCTGATCAGCTTGAACCACTGATCTTCAGTTCAAATGACTTTTCAGTGTGATGCATTAGCCCATAGCACTACACAAGGATTTGTATAAATTTCTACTAGTTCCTTGAGAGTTAATTTTCACAGGTTGAAATTGTACATTTTGCTTATATCCCCTTTTCCATCATATAGCCACTCATCCTAGATGATTTGGGGCACCTATCCTCAGAAGAGGTGAGTAGTCTGAGTTTAATGGCATATTTTCATTCTGTTTACAAACAGTTGGACCATGGTGAGTGAATAAGAGTTCACCAGATTGAAATGTGAGAGAAATGACAAGAGAAAATGATTAAATGGTATGAGTGTATTCAATGCATAAGATGGGGGATGATGAGAGATAAAGCTAGGAGGTTTAGTTAGAGCAACAATGTGAAAGGACTTGATGTTATCATAGGAAAATACATTGCCAAAGAAATTTAAAGCAGGTTATTGAAATGAGTATAACAAAATATAATATAAAAGATATGGGTCAGAAACACCTGGATTCATACACTATCTCTGTTTACAGGAAATGTTTAAGCTTGTGAAATATGCTGAAGTTTGCATAATACACTGGAGGAAACCAGCATAATGGTTGAGAGCATGGGCCCTTGAGTTTTTCTGCTTGGATCTGAAGCTTGGTTTAATCATTTACCAACTACAGGACCATAAGAAGTTTGACTATGTCTGTGAATCTTAGTTTCTTTGTATTTATAATGGTTCTAAAAATAAAAATCACTAACAATTCTTAGGAAGTTTTATGAAGCAGAAAATGAGAAAGTTCTAGCCAAATAAAATCCATGTTTGTTGTTGTTGTTAGGTGCCATTGAGTCAGTACTGACCCATACTGACATTATGCACAGCAGAAGGAAACACTGACCAATCCTGGGTCAACCTCACTAATGTTGCCGCACTTGAGTCCATTGATGCTGCCATTTGGCTAATCCATCTTGTGGGGGCCTTCCTCTTTTTCACTGACCCTCCACATTACCAAACATGATATCCTTCTCCAACGACTGGTCCCTCCTGACAATATGTCCGAAGTATGAGAGAAAAAATTTGGCCATTTTGGCTTCCAAGGATCACTCTGGTTGTACTTCTTCCAAAATGGATCTATTGGTTCTTTTGGCAGCCCATGGCACTTCCAATATTCTCCTCCAACACCATAACTCAAAAGCATCAATTCTTGTATGGTCATCCTTATTCACTGTCCAGCTTTCACATGCATATGAAGTTATTGAAAATGCCATGGCTTGAGTCAGGCTCACCTTAGTCCTCAAGCTGACTTCTTTGTGCTTCAACACTTTAAAAAGGTCTTATGCAGCAGATTGGCCTAATGCAATATGTCGTTTGATTTCTTGACTACTGCTTCCATGAATGTTGACAGTTGATCCAAGAAGAATGAAAATTCAAACTGAAGCTGAAGAAAATGAAAACAAGTCCATGAGAGCCAAAATATGACCTTGAATATATTCCACCTGAATTTCGAGATCATCTGAAGAACACATTTGGTATATTAAACACTAAAGACCAAAGACCAGAAAGAAGAGTTGTGGAATGAGATCAAGAACATCATACATGAAGAAAGCAAAAAGTCATTGTGAAGACAAGAAAAAAGGAAAAGCTCAAAATGGATGTCAGAAGAGACACTGAAATTTGTTCTCCAGTGTAGAGATTCTAAAGCAAATGGAAGAAATGAGGAGGTCCAAGAGCTGAATAGAAAATTTCAAAGATCAGCTTGAAAAGATAAAGCCAAATATTACAACAAAATGTGCAAAGATCTGGATTCAGAAAACCTAAAAGGAAGAACATGCTCAGCATTTCTCAAGCTGGGGGAACTGAAGAAAAAATTGAAGCCTCGACTTTCGTTTTTGAAAGATGCACTGGGCAAATTATTGAATGATGGAGAAAGCATCAAGAGAAGATGGAAAGAATACACAGAGTCACTGTACCAAAAGGAAATGGTTAATGTTCAACCATTTCAAGAGATAGCATATGATCAAGAGCCAATGATACTGAAGGAGGAAGTCCAAGGTGTATTGAAGAAATTTGAAAAGAACAAGGCACCAGGAATTGATGGAATAAAAATTGAAATCTTTCAAGAAAGTGAAGTGGCACAGGAAGCACTCATTCATCTCTGCCAAGAAATTGGGAAGACAACTATCTAGCCAACTGATTGGAAGAGATCCTTATTTGTGCCCATTCCAAAAAGAGGTGACCCAATGGAATGCTGAAATCATCGGACAATATCTTTCATATCTCATGAGAGTAAAAAACCATGTTTATACTAGTTAAAAGATGCTCTGGTAGAGTAGTGGTTACAAATGAGACTGCGAACCTGAGGGTCAGCAGTTCAAAACTACCAGCTGTTCCGTGGGAACAAGATGAGGCTTTCTGCTCCCATAAAGATTTACAACCGCGGAAGCCCTATACAGGGTCACTATGAGTCGGAAGTGACTCCACAGCACATAACAACAACAACATACTAGTTAAATCTATCTATCTATCTATCTATCTATCTATCTATCTATCTATCGATCGATCGATCGATCGATCGATCGATCTATCGATCTATCGATCTATCTATTTCTCTATCTATCATCTATCTATAGATCTATATAGATAGATACAGATATGGGAGGATTAGATGAAATAATGTATACAAAGGATTTGGCCTAGTGCCTGACCAGTGGTAAACCACCTATATATAGACAGGACTGGAAATGAAAACACAGAGAGATGAAAACTTAGACGAAGACTGAAGCTATAGGGATGTACAAAGTTAAGAACAGATTTGAGAGGTCGAATAGTCAGGACTTGTATCTCGTTGACTAGATGATGTAGGGGAATGCCACTGTAAAGTAACAGAGGACTTTATCCTGAATTACTGGGGTTGGTTTGTCCTAAAGATGATAAAGGTAGAAAAAGAAAAATCCTATAAATTCCTTTAAACAAACGGAAAAAAAACAATAACAAAACACCAAGAATAACGATGCATGTCACACCATCCTAAGTAAAAACGGGCAGCCAGGCCATACGATTAAGGCAGTTCCAGTGTAAAACAGTCTCTTATGTTAGTGTTTTACCATGAATATTACTCAGTCTCTCAGTTCCTGATACATTTAAAATTGTTAGACAAGACAAACTAATAGGCCATTGTCCAGGTTATTGTGTTTCTTGTTTGCATCAGGTATCCTGCATTATGAAAGGTTGGAGGGGATTCTTAGAGAAGAGAGAGGTGTCTGATGTTATTAATTAAATAAGCAGTGGGAATGGAAATGAAGTGTCTTCCAATTTTATAAAACTAAGAAACTCCAGGCTCAGTGCTTAATGACTGCCTTGGCTGTAATCACTAATGGTTCCCTTATTTATAAAAATCATATTTATTTGCTCCTGGTTTATTGAAGACAGTCACCCCTTGAGGACTGCTCAGTACTCATAGATGTGAAGCTGTAATAACCTGGCAGGTGGATTTTAAATTGCTCTCATTGAGAGAATCAAAGAAATCTTCTCTGTCTCCAACTTGCATCTGTATGGGTTGTGTCTTATACATAAGGACAATCAACAAGTGTTGTTGCTTGAAAACTATGTATGACCTGCTACAAAACTAGGACCATGAAAGAGTCAGTATAATTACTTGTGCTTATTGGCATGTCAGAATCTAAAGTCACCAGTCTCTGGGATGAAATGATATGGTTAAGATTCCTGCTAAGCTCTCTGCCTTGTCTTGGTTCGTTTCTAAGCAACCTGCTTAAACAGGTGCCCTTGCCTTCAGGTCATGGATTGATTTGAAAAAATATATATAAGAATTATAGAGACAAGTAATTTCAAAGAGAAGGAAAGGATCACAGCTATTCACTTCTTCTTGCAGGTCCACTTAATAGGCTTTTTGAAATCTGAAGATCAGATTGGCTGAGGCAGAATCTCATAAGGAGCACAGCTGGGATGGGCAATGTTGCATAAGTGAACCTTGACCAACTAAACAGTGGGAACATCCAGCAAAGGAAGTTCTAGGATTTATACTCTGAGTGTCTCAAATAAGGCACTGGGAAACCTAGAGAAAGCGCTGGATGTTTTATCAGAAGACAGGGCCTTCAGTTCCCACACTGCCATTGATTGATTCCTTGGTATGATTACTTTACCTCCATGTGTATATCTGTTAAACACTAAACATCATGAAGAACTCTCTCAAAGAGTTTATCTGAAGAGTACAGGAGATAATGCATATTGAGGTATTTTGGGAACTGAAAAATGCTAAGTGTAATTATAAAAATTATGCTAAACACATAGCCACATGCATATATCTGTTTCGGGGGTAAGCCTCATTCTTCCAACTTCATCATCACCATCTCTACACAGCCAAAACATTCCAATTAATAACTATCACTTTTTGTGATTGACACTACAAATGTTAACTTTTTCACTTGTTTTTTTTTTTTTGCATCTAAATCTCAAAAATTTGCTAAATTATAATTTAGTAGATATTATCCTCTTTACAAAGATAAAGAAATTGAAGTTCAGAGATGCTAAGCAACTTTTCCAGGATAGGTGGTGGATTTGACATAACCCCAGGTCTGTATAAGGTCAAATACCATACTCATTAGAATGGGATACTTTCTCCCCATCAAATGCAAACCTTTTCACGAGCTTCTCTTGGATATTGCAAATCAGAATCAATACTTTTTCCCTTTAGGTTGTCTCACAACTTGGTTTTAGGCAATTATATTCATTTGGGTAATTTCTTGAAAGTCTTCTATTGACAGAGCACCTGCTAAGAATAGTAGCTTCAGTGATGATGAGAATTGTGTTCTTCTGCATTAGAAAGCACAAACTGTGCTACATTATGTGGAAAACACTCTTAAAAGCTCCGTGCATTACCACAATGGACATTTGATCTTCTTCATGCTCTATATCCAGCTCCAAGCAGATTGATGTAGGGCTCTGTTCAGTGTAGCTCCCCAGAAACTTAGATTGATAGGTCTGAAACAATGTATACAGGCTTTGATGAATAAGACCCAGAAAGATGGATAATGGACAATCATCCATGACTTGAAGTCTTCATGACTTTAGCCCAGAAGTGACACTTATTATTTCTGCTTATATTTCATTGGCCCCAACTAGTCACATGATGCTTCCTAATTATGAGACTGGGGAATTTAGGGGAGCAAATAGGCTATCTCTGCCATATCCTTTACTCCAAGGAACTCATAATTCAATGATATTTTTTAGACTATAAGTGTACAACAACAGCTTTGTTTTTTAACAAAATGATGTTTGTTCAGAACAATGAACTCTTCATTGATATATCCAAAGTACTTAGGATAGGACCTGGTACATGATCAGCAGTTGATAAATACAAGGGGCTTCAAAAGCTTGTGGAAAAATTCCATTGTCTTTCAATTTCACTTTTCCATTCATTCCAGCTCCCTGGTATGTGCTTTCTCTTTCAGAGCAGCTGGTAGTTTTGAACTGCAGACTTTGAAATTAGCAGCCCAATGCCTAGCCAACAATGCCACCATGGCTATCTCCTCTGGTAACTAGTTTTGGAAACACTGCCTAGGATCATTATGAGTCAGGATTGACCGGATGACAGTGGTTTGGATTTTGCATGCACTGATTAAATTGATTCATGTAGAAAGATAACTAACAATAGTTATTTTGATCATTTGTATCTGTGTTTTTCACAGTCTAGTACTAAAAGTTTTGAGGAAGGCATTTGTGTTTTACACATCTTCATCTTTCCAGGCCTTCTACTCAGAGCACCTGGCATGATCATTTAATACATTAAAGAAAATATTTATATTTATTGATATTCAATAGATGCATTTCTGAGCTTGTGAGGAGGTTACAACCTTTTGCAACTCATCACAATGTACTTGGAAATGTGTGCATTATATATTCAAAAGCAAAGTGCAATCAATACATTTAATTCACAAACTGCCTTAAAGTGGTTCAGAAATAGTGCTAACCCATTTTGAGATGCAGAGGATATGGCATTTTGGAAGGTACTGCTCTTCAGGTAAGTGGTTTCAAGTCTTAACAAAAATCTCCCTTTGGCTCAAAGCAATGGGGATAATCTTGTCTTGTTGTTCTGTTACCTTCCAGGCCATTCTGACTTACAGTGACTCCATGTGTACAGAACAGAACTCCTCCAGATTGCCAGGCTTGGCTTCAGAGGTGTCTCTTGGTGGATTCAACCTGCCAACATTTTGCTGGTAGTAGAACTTTTAACCATTGGTGCCACAGTTTGTAAGAAATAAATGCAACTCTTCTTTTTTATGTGATCAAACTGTGTAGGGTATAATCAACAGATGATTTAGCTTGAGATCTCATATTTGTTTGTCTGTAAAATAAACTGCACCATCTTCCTTGGCAGCCAATCACTCTCATTCAAGATACAAGAGTGTTAAGAAACAATATATTGCCATGAATTTATTATATGTCATTAAGTCAGTTCTAACTCATAGCATCTGGGGGGTTTGAACCAAAAACCTTGTGGCTACCAGTCCAGTGCTTATCCTACAGTACCACACAAGGAGTATATATATATATTATTAATACTCTATTTTTTTCCTTTTTGTTTTTATTTTTCCCATGCATTACTTGTTCATTGTAAAATACATCAAAGTACTGATAGTTAAAAATAATCAAAGGGATTTATCAAACAAAGAAGTTATGCTTGGATCTGGGTGAATAGCCATGAACAACTTAATTTTCTGGTCTTTGTTTTGTAGTAAATATTATATTAAATACTGAGAAAATGATCAGTATTTGAAAGAGCTATTTTGAGGATTCGATGACATAATGTATATAAAGGATTTGGTCTAATGTCTGACCAGTGGTAAACCATCAAAAGCAAACAAACAAACCTATTACTACTATTGATTCTAATTCATAGTGACCCTTTATGCTGTATCCTTCTCCCATGGAGGGGTAGGTGAATTCAAACTGCCAAACTTTCAATTAGCAGCAAACACTTTAACCACAGCACCACCATGAAAGCTCTTTATAAATCATAGGAGAGAAACAGAAAACAAATATGATCAAGAAAACCATTTTTTTCCAAATTTTATCTTGTAATTAGCAAATCATACATCAATTCAGATGTTCCTACATATACCATTTAGTGACTGATTACACTACTCAGGCTGCGCAAGCATCTCACCCTCCTTTTCTGAATTGCTTCTCCCCATTAAAATAAGTTCACTGCCTCCCAAGGTTCCTGTCTAATCTTTTGTGTTACAGTTGACAATTTGTTCTCATATAGGTAAGGGTAATTGAAAAAATGGCTGAAACAGTACATTGAAAGGGAGCTACTAGAGGTTCAGGACAGATTCAGAAGAGGATGTGGAACAAGAGACATCACTGATGATGTCAGATGAATCTTGGTTGAAAGCAGAAAATACCAGAAAGATGTATACCTGGACTTTATTGACTATGAAAGTCCTTTCAATTGTGTTAATAATGACAAGCTATGGGCAACATTGAAGAGAATAAATATTCCAGAACACTTACTTGAGCTCATGAGGAATATATAGAGCAAGAGAGAGTTGTTGGAACAGAACAAGGAGATACGGATAGGTTTAAAGTTAGGAAAGATGAGCTCCAGGGTTGTATTTTTTTAACATACATATTCAATCTGTATGATCAGCAAATACTTCTAGAAGCTGGATTAAATGATGGCATCAGAGTTGGAGGAAGATTCATTAACAACCTACAATATGCATATGATCCAAAGAGGTGACCCATTGGAATGCAGAAATCTAATATCTCTGACATCACATATGAATAAAGTTTTACTAAAGGTAATACAGAAATGGCTGCACGCATACATTGACAGAGAACTTCCAGAGGTTCAAGCTGGATTCAGAAGAGGCCATGGAACAAGAGATATCATTGCTGATGTCCAATGGATCTTGGCTGAAAGCAGAGAATACCAGAAAGATATTTACCTGTGCCTTATTGACTACACAAAGGCTTTTGATTGTGTGGATCATGACAAGCTATAGACAACATTGCGAAGTATGAGTATTCCGGAACACTTAATTGTGCTCATGAGGAATCTGTACCTGGACCAAGAGGCAGTTGTTTGAACAGAACATAGGAACACTGAATGGTTTAAAATTAAGAAAAGTGTGTGACAACGTTTTATTCTTTCATCATACTTATTCAACCTGTACACTTAGCAAACAATCCTAGAAGATAGGGTCTATGAAGAAAAACGTGTTATCAGGATTGGAGGAAGGCTCATTAACAACCTACAATATGCAAATGATAGAACCTTGCTTCCTGAAAATGAAGCAGACTTAAAATACTTACTGATGAAGATCAAAGACCACAGCCTTCAGTATGGATTGCATCTGAATGTAAAGAAAACAAAAAACTCTCACCATTGGACAAAAAAACAACATTCTTATTAATGGATAAAAGATTAAAGTTATCAAGGACTTCATTCTTCTTGGATCAACTTTCAACACTCATGGAAGCAGCAGTCAAGAAATCAAATGATGTATTGCATTAGGCAAATCTGCTGCACAAGACCTTTCTAAAGTGTTGAAGAGCAAAGATGTCAGCTTGAGGACTAAGGTGCACCTGACCAAAGCCATGGTATTTTCAATAACTTCTTATGCATGTGAAAGCTGGACACTGAACAAGAAAGATCGTAGAAGAATTGATGCATTTGAGTTAAGACGTTGGAGGAGAATATTGAAAGTACCATGGACTGCCAAAAAAACCCCAAACAGATCTGTGTTGGAAGAAGTGCTGCAAGAGTGCTCCTTGGAGGCCAGAATGACCAAACTTTATCTCTCATAATGTAGACATATTGTCAGGAGGTACCAGTCACTAGAGAAGGATATCATGTTTGGTAAGGTGGAGGGTCAGAGAAAAAGCAGAAGACCCCCAGTAAGATGGATTGGCAAAGTGGCAACATCAATGGGCTCAAGCATGGCAACAATTGTGAGGTTGGCCTAGGAGGAGACAGTGTTTCATTCTGTTGTGCATAGTGTCACTATGAGTTGGTACCGACTCGATGGCACTTACCAACAACAACAGCTTTACTTGCTGAAAGAGAAGAGGACTTTAAATACTTACTATGAAGACCAAAGACTGCAGCCTTCCGTATGGGTTACACCTTAAGGTAAAAAAATAAAAATACTCACCACTGGACCAATGCTGTTGTTGTTAGTTGCCATCGAGTAGGTACCGACTTGAAGCAACCTTATGCACAACAGAATGAAACACTATGTGGTCCTGCATCAATCTCATAATCATTGCTACATTTGAGTTCATCGCTACTGCCACTGTGCCAATCTATCTCACTGGGGTCTTCCTCTTTTCCCCCGACCCTCCACCTTACCAAACATGATATTCCTCTCCAGGAACTGATCCCTCCTGACAATATGTCCAAAGTATGAGAGACAAAATCTGGCAATCCTGGTTTCCAGGGAGCATTCTGACTGTACTTCTTCCAACACAGATTGGTTTGCCTTTTTGGCAGTCCATGGTACTTTTAATATTCTCCTCTAACACCATAGCTCAAATGCATCAATTCTTCTACGGTCTTCTTTATTGACTGCCCAACTTTCACATGCATATCAGGTTATTGAAGATACCTTAGCCACGATCAGGTGCACCTTAGTCTTCAAACTGACATCTTAGTTCTTGAACACTTTAAAGAGGTCTTGTGCAACATAGTTGCCTAATGCAATACATCCTTTCATTTCTTGACTGTTTCTTCCATGAGTATTGATGTTTGATGAGTGAAATGAGCAAAATGAAATCTTTGATGGTTTCCATCTTTGAATATATTATTAGGAGGAACCAGTTCTTGGAAAAGGACATCATGCTTGGTAAAGTGGAGGGTCAATGAAAATGAGGAAGACCTCCATTGAGATGGACAGGGGCAGCATCAGTGGTCTCAAACGTAGCAACAATTGTGAAGTTGGTGCCGGATCACACAGTGTTTTGCTCTGTTATGCATAGGGTCACTATGAGTCGGTACCGAATCAATGGCACCTAAGAACAACTTCAGCATAAGTAGGAGTGAATGTAATGCTCACAACAGTACATTTTTATTGTTGTTGTTCTTGTGAAGTGCCATGGAGTCAATTCCAACCCATATCGACCCTATGTAGGGTTTCCAAGGAGCAGCTAGTGAGCTTGAACCACCAACCTTGCAGTTCAAATGGCTATTCAGTCTGGTGCATTAACCCACAGCACAGCACCAATAAGTGAAATTGCTATTTTTTGTGTTTTAATGACTTCTGGGGATAATTTTGGTTTCAGATTTAAAGATTATCTCAGGGCTATACTTTCAGGGGTGCATCCACCTTTCTTGGTTCCAGAAAGTCTTGATATGGTTGCCAAGACTTCTTGTTTAGTTGTGATCAAGGGAACCTTTCCCAAATTTGATTCTCTTTCTGTCCATGTATTTTCACAATGAAAAAAAGTTTTAGCTTAGCATTCAAAATCGGATCCAGTCATCATCTACCGAGAAATTTGGTAGCATTGTGTAGGACCACAAGTACCAGAATCTCATTCTCAAAAATAACAATGGTAGACAGATGAAAGGTTCCACTTTCTCTCACAAAAGAAGCCTCAAGACAACAGTTCAGGGATAGCAAATATTCCAAGGTCCTAGGTTCTCCCCAGATTTTTTTTTTTTTTTTAATGTTTTTATTTTGGATTGAGTGAAAGTTTACAGGGCACATCATCAGCTTCATATTCAACCATTCATATAGTTTGTTTCATTACATTGATTATTATCCCCTCCATATATCATCAGTTAACAGTGTTTCTCTCTATCCTCTTTAGCTTTTTTTTTTTTTTTTGGGTCAGGGGGAACTTGCCTTTTTGGAATTTACAGTCTCGGCTTTTAGGGAAGGTTTTTACATTTGTCTGTGGATATCCAGGGTTCATGTATGAGATTATTAACAAGCATTACTGAATAATCAGATGAGGGACAGTTTGCTATGTCTACTAGGTGGCTAAAGTGTGATCCTCAGAGCCTATGGTTTGGAAAGTCAACAACGCTTGGGCCCACAGGGTCTTCACCTCCTGACCGGGTCTACATGGTCTGCATCAGATTCCCCCTTATTTATTGTTTGTTTAAGGGACGCTGCCTGTCTTAGGCGGTCAGTGTGAATTCCTCAGTCTTACCCGTCATTGAAACTCATTGCAGCATGGCAATGGCTCTGTCTTAGGTTGCCAAGGTTCCACATGATTCTTACCCATCTCTGGCCACACGTCCAGCATAAACAGCTGTCATCCGAGGAAGGCAGGGAGGGAGGAGATCAGCTGGGGACCCCATACGCGAGACGTTGCCAGCCCACCACTTGCTCTAAGGTGACCAAGCAGGATCACTATGCTGAGGTTCAATCAAGTTCTTAGGGGATCTTACTCTCTAGCAGGGGTAGCAAATTAGTAGCCACTCAGTGCTCACTTTGAGAATTACTTATATCATAAATTTGAGCAAGTAGCTGATGAATATCCACAGACAAGTGGATATTATTCCACAACCTCCTAAAATGCTGTTGGATAAAGTTCCAGTCAAGTTCTGGATTACTGAAAGATAACACAAATCTATTTATACCATGAATAACCTTAGCTGGGAGTGTAATCTGGATATATTGGGTCTTATTTCCCTTAAGCAATCTTCCTTTCTCTAAAGCATTTAGTCTGTTTTGTAAACCTTTATCTATTTACTCTTGGATCATGTGAGCGAGACTAATATCCCTAGACAGTTGATTTACATGGTGGGCAGGGCAACAAAAGGTAACAATTCCTATTAGTGCAGTGATTCTTGACATGAGAGCAAAGACACATGGCACGTTTAAGGGCCAGGCACCGCAATGATTTGCCTAGCTTCTGAAAACTTTAACAGGCAATAAAACCTACGATGGTTGATGGACGATTGCAAAATCAGTAACATCTATTAACTCCCCATTCCCCACGCCTGACAAGCAAAGCAGCAGAATGTCTCTGGGGTTTAACCAGTTCTCTAAGGGTTAAACAGTTCTTAAAGTCTTCTTTGCTGTGGAAATGGCTGGCTGGCTCCTTGGTGCTCTTGCCAGGGGGGCCTCAATGGAGATGCAGATGACATCCTTTTTTCAGGTGGGTTCTCCCCAGATTTTGACTCTACTATCCTAATGTGTTCATATCTAAAAATTACTGTTAGAACTCCAGTCATTAAGTTTGTGTTTTAAGAAGGAATATGGGGAAGTTCAATGGAAGAAGCCTTTTTAAAAAAATAATTTGGGGAACCCTAGTGTGGGGCTCTAGGATAAGCACTTTTCTATGTTCAGAGGCACCCAGTCTGGAAGTGGTTCATGGTGACCCTTCAGATTGCTAGTTTCTGGGTCTGTCAGAACCAGAGGGCAGCTGGGGGCAAGGGAGCTAATTATGAAAGTTCCTGCTAGTGTAATTCTGGCCTGGGAACTCTGTGGGTTCTGCAGATCTGGAGTTGTTGTTGTTGTTAAGTGCCACTGAGTTGATTCCAACCCATAGCAACCCTGTAGAGGAGTAGCTGGTGAGCTTGAACCACCGATCTTGACGTTCAAATGACTTTGCAGTCTGACACATTAGCCCATAGTGCCACACCAGATCTGGAGTAGAGCCTGTCTAAATGCAGCCACCAAGATAGAATAGGGAGCAACCCCCCTCACACTGACTCAAACCCAAATGCTCCAAACTCTTAGAAAGTAGGGTCTGTGCTGGGTGAGGAGTGGCCTCACTTCTCTTATCCATGGGTGTGTAGAGCAAGAAGAAATCATACCTTTTCAGTCACCCTTATGATTCTGAATCTTCATCTTCAGACTGCAATCTGCCTGTCACTCAAGAGCTGCTAACAAAAGTTCAAGATGGCCACACTGCATCTCATCAGTCTTTCTTTTTGCTACCTTTGTTCAATTTCTCCTTCTAGTAGTTATTATATACTTCTTTAACTTTTCTTCAGAAACCCAGAGTTCCAGGATTCTCCTCTGTGTCTGTTTCATTTGATCTCCCATATCTTTGTTGTAGAGGATAGTATGTGTAACATGTCTGCCTATTCCTCCATCTTTCTGGAACTCCCTGAGCATTTCTCTTTCTGTGTCATTTAATGCTCATTACAAGTGCACCTGCCATCCTTATTTTACAGTTAAGAAACTGAGGTTCATAGAGGCTACATGAGTTGATTGGTGGCACAGAGTTAAAAGACAGAGGTCTCTCAGGCTCGTATCATTCTAGTTTCTCAAGCCACCTTTCTCATAAGATATAGCCACCTTTCACATAAAATGACATACCAAATATATCTCTGTCTACATAGGACAACCTGCACCAATTTTCCGCCTATACATTTCAAGTGGGTCTAAGTCTAAATCTAGATTTCAGAGTGAACACAAAACTTAGGTCTTGTCAATCAGAATACTAGAAAACTCTGGTTAAAATGATTGGTTCAGGAATGGGCATACAAGCCAAGCCAGATGAAATCTAAAGCTACCTACAGAGAACCAGTTCTTCTCTTTGAGATAGCAGGCACTTAGATCCAAGTCAGCTTATGCTAACCTACACATACAATGCCACAACTGAAAGACAAAGAGTTGGAAAAATATCAAATTCTGGTGACATCAGTTGAATTTCTGTATCTAGTCATTCCAGAGTTTATACTTGTCCTGATCTTGGATTATTATATTGTGGGAGTAGTATATCATTATTATAAATTTCATTAATTTTGCTTCAATTATTATTATTTCTAACTTTTTATTTGAATTGATTGAAGGTTTAAAGAACAGATCATCTGTCCAACATTCAACAAATCATATACTTCTTGTCATTGCAATGATTTCAATCTCTGCCATGTTAACAGTATTTACCTCTAGTCGCTTTAGCTCTTTCACTCCTCCCTGTGTCTTCCATTAACTTCATCTTCTCTTACTAACCTCCCTCCTATTACTTCAATTATTTTGAGTTGCAATTGTATAACTTACAACTAAGAGAAACCAGACTAATACAAACAATGGATGTAAAATTACCTTATACAACACAGAGGTTACGTTCATTAAATTCATTACAAGTATATAGTGACCCTTGAATATGAATTAAAGAAAATGTCTTTGGAATCACACAAGTTAGCTACCATTTTCTACCTGCTGCATCTTCAAACACTTGTGTACAAACATTGTTAAGTTAATTAAGAGTTTGACATTGTTGGAGTCTGATTATTCAAAGATTCATTGTAATCATTTCCAAATTTTGCTGAGCTTTCTGAAGAGCAACTAAATTATCTGTGGTAAAACTAATCTCTAGTTCATTGCCTCTTGCACCAAATAAAAAATCAAGACTAACCTTTTCTTAGCTCTTATAAATAAGGGTATTATTTTTGGCTATAGTATTCTAATCCTTTGTGCAATGTGCAGGTCAATGATCTTCTGTGCTCTTGAGTGAGCCAAAGCTGCCTCTGTACTGTGGGAAAATCATAGTGGATTACAGTTTATTCCTGCTGACACATTCCCTATTCTTTTAATTTCACATATCATAGAGCTGGTTACAAAAGGATGACTTGATGAGTTGATGCTCTTTCCTTTTTGATTTGAAGCAGCTTATTCAACTTGGCTTCTGCTTCTCAGAGTCTGTTATCCTGTATGGTGCCTCTTTCTGCAGCTACCAGGCATTAGCAAGAAGTATGGGTCACCGAGGGAAAAAGCAAAATATGCTAATTATCAGGGAGATGCTACTAGAGTCCAGTTAACAGCATTTACTCGAATCTTTTTGGAGAATGAGAAAATATGACTAGCGTTCATTTATTCACAGCAGGTGAGATCTGGACAGCCTGGGAAATAACACAGAATTCTATCAATGGGAGAGATAGTGGTAATTCCAAATTTATGAAAATTTACCCTTTCAAGTAATCATCAATAAATGAAGAAAATGAGTTTTAATAGCAGTGGAGTATGGCTTAATATCTTTGGTGAAATAACTCAAACCATAAAGCTAGTAAATTAGGTAGCCAAGAGTCAAATTCAGATTTGTCTGGAACCTAGTATGGTGCTGTGGGATAAAGCACTGGACTACAAGGCCAGTTTGAACCATAAGGCAGCAGTTCAAACTCACCCACCACTCCTTGGAAACCCTATACAGGGTTACTATGAGTCCGAACAAACTCGATGGCACTTGACAATAGAAACAATAACATATATTCTTGATAGGTGAGTCAATTACATCAATCCACTAATACACATATGCTTTGGGAGCTAAACAGAATTATTTATGTTTTTTTTGCAACAGAACACCCATTAGATAGCTATACTTACTTTTTCATGTTTCTGATGTTATTCTCTAGGCTACACCTTGCAATTGCTTACCAAATATCTTTGAAAATGCACTTTACATGTCTACAACTGTGAAGATATAAGGATGATAATGATGATAATGATAATCCACACTTCCAACATATATTTAGAGTAATTGCTTTTTGAAAGCTCTGCTCTGATACTTGCGATATAGAAGTAAACACAACAAATAAAAAAATCTGCATGTATGGAGCTTACATTGTAGTTGGGGAAGAAAGACAATAAACAAAATAAGTAAGTAAACTATATATGAAAGTGTATGAAGTGAACAAACAATAAATACATATCATAGTATTATACTGCTAGAAAAATACTTGTATTTCTCTCTACTTCTAGAGCAAATGGAAAGATGACACTTCCTATCCCTTGTAACTAGATGTGGATAGTGTACAAACGATTTGTGTCAATTTCAGGTGAGTGAAGTTCCAGAGTTATGAGCTTCAGAGCTCACGCCTTATCTAGTATGGAACCACGAGCATTCAAGACAGTCATTATCTTGACAGCCTGAGTCCCTGTGTGATCACAGTCGTTGTATATTGACAAATGGCAGGAGAGAGACTGTCACGGAGTGAATTATGTTACCCCAAATAAATGTCAACCTGGATGGGCAATAATGTAATGATGTAATTTGAATATGATATGATTTGATGTGATCAGCTAGTCAGTTTTAAATAATTTTAGATAGGCTACAACAAACATCTGTGGAAAGATGACGGAAAAGCTCCATATCATCAGTCAAAACAAGGCCAGGAGCAGACTGTAGAACAGACCATCAAGTGCTCATATGCAAATTCAAACTGCAGCTGAAAAGAATGAAAACAAGTCCACCAGAGACAAAATATGACCTTGAATATATCCCACCTGAATTTAGAGATCATCTGATGAGCACATTTGGTACATTAAACACTAAAGACCAAAGACAAGAAGAGTTGCAGGATGACATAAAGAACATCATATATGAAGAAATCAAAAAGTCATTAAGAAGACAAGAAAGAAGGAAAAGGTCAAAATGGATGTCAGAAGAGACATTGAAACTTGTTCTCCAGCATAGAGATGCTGAAGCAAATGGAAGAAATGAGGAGGTACAAGAGCCTGAACAGAAAATTACAAAGATTAACTCAAAAAGATAGAGCCAAATATTACCAAAAAATGTGCAAAGATCTGGAATCAGAAAACCAAAAAGAGAGAATATTCTCAGTATTTCTCAAGCTGGGGGAACTGAAGAAAGAATTCAAGCCTTGACTTTTGTTATTGAAATATTCTCTGGACAAATTATTGAATGATGCAGAAAGCATCAAGAAAAGGATGGAAGGAATACACAGAGTCACTGTACCAAAAGGAAATGGTTAATGTTCAACCATTTCTAGAGGTAGAATATGATCAAGAGCCAATGATACTGAAGGAGGAGATCCAAGATGCATTGAAAGAATTGGCAAAGAACAAGGCACCAGGAACTGATGGAATAAAAATTGCAATCTTTCAAGAAAGTGAGGAGACACAGGAGGCACTCACTTATCTCTGCCAAGAAATTTGGAAGACAGCTATCTGGCCGACCGATTGGAACAGATCCTTATTTGTGCCCATTCCAAAGAGAGGTGACCCAATGGAATGTGGAAATCATCAGACAATCTCTTTGATGTCCCATGCGAGTAAAGTTTTACTAAAAGCAATATAGAAACTGCTGCAAGCATACATTGACAAAGAACTTCCAGAGGTTCAAGCCGGATTCAGAAGAGGCTGTGGAACGAGGGATAACACTGCTGATGTTTGATGGATCTTGGCTGAAAGCAGAGAACATCAGAAAGATGTTTACCTGCACTCTTGTGCCTACACAAAGACTTTTGATTGTGTGGATCATGACAAGCTATGGACAACATTGTGAAGTATGAGTATTCTGGAACACTTAATTGTGCTCATGAGGAATACGTACCTGGACCAAGACGCAGTTGTGAGAACAGAACATGGGAACACTGAATGGTTTAAAATTAAGAAAGGTGTGCGACAAGGTTTTATTCTTTCACAGTATTTATTCAACCTGTATGTTGAGCAAATAATCTGAGAAGCTATGTTACATGAAGAAAAACGTGGCATCAGGATTGGAGGAAGACTCATTAACAACCTGTAATATGCAGATGATGCAACCTTGTTTGCTGAAAGGGAAGAGGACTTAAAACATTTACTGATGAAGATCAAAGAGCACAGCCTTCAGTATGGATTACATCTCAATGTAAAGAAAACAAAAATCTTCACCACTAGATGAATAAACAACATTCTTATCAATGGAGAAAAGATTGAAGTTGTCAAGGACTTCATTCTTCTTGGATCAACTATCAACACTCATGGAAGCATCAGTCAAGAAATCAAACAACATATTGCATTAGGCAAATCTGCTGCCCAAGACCTTTTTAAAGTGTTGAAGAGCAAAGATGTCACCTTGAGGATAAAGGTGCCTGAGTGGAGCCATGATATTTTCAATAACCTCATATGAATGCAAAAGCTGAACAGTGAATAAGGAAGACCATAGAACTGAAGCATTTGAGTTATGGTGTTGGAGGAGAATATTGAAAGTGCCATGAGCTTCCAAAAGGACAAACAGATCTGTGTTGAAAGAAGTTCAGCCAGAGTGCTCCTTGGAGGCCAGGATGGCCAAATTTTGTCTCTCATACTTTGGACATATTTTCAGGAGGTACCAGTCACTGAAGAGAGATATCATGTTTGGTAAGGTGGAGGGTCAGAGAAAAAAAGGAAGACCCCAATGAGATGAATTGGCCAAATGGCAGCATCGATGGACTCAAGTGTGACAACAGTAGTGAGGTTGGCCCTGGATCAGGCAGTGTTTTGTTCTGCTGTGCATAAGGTTACTATGAGTCGGTATCAACTTGATGGCACCTAACAACAACAACAAACCCTTATTCAGGTCACATTCCTGATTTGACATAAGAGGAGATCCCTGGAATATGACCTGCATCACCTTTTGTTTTATAAGTAATAAAAGGAGAGACAGGCAAGTAGAGAAGAAGGACTTCAATACCACCAAGAAAGAAAAGCTGGTAACAGAGCGCAACATTTGGACCCAGGGTCAGTGCACTAAGAGCCACTGTATGTGCATGCGTGTGTGTGTGTACATGTATGTTCATGGTCTTAAGTTGTTTATATTTATTTTATCACATAGTGCTGGCAATGACTAACAGGTACAGATGGACTTGAGATTGGCATTCTGTAAGTTCACCTGGCTCCAATAGCAGGAATCAGCTCTAAGTTCATTATGTTGATGTAGAAAGGACAGTCCAAGTCTTCCTCAAACTGTTCACTTACAAGTTTCACACTCCGGCTCCTGGCTGACTCATTTCTCCTTTCTCTTGTAATGTGCTGTGAAAATTGAGATTCCTTTCACAGGAAGCAGTGAACAAGAAATGTCATGTTTTAAGTACCAAGTCCATAATTTCCAGTGTGACTCACATTTCAGTGGTTGACAGAGCTTCCCCGTGACTTGGAAAAGGTTCTGCATGGATCCAAACCATTTCCTGTTGATTTAGATAATTTTTATCCCATCAAGTAATCATTATCATTTTTAATCTTCATTTACAATAACCAGGATCCTTTAAGCTCAGTTGACAAAATGATGATATGTATGTATGTGTCTCAAAAAACGCATCACTGTTTTAATTGAGGTCACTTTACTTCTACAATCATTTACTGAATATCTATGCAATACCTATGCTGCTTGTGCAATACAGACAGCACAAGGCATGAACCATGTCAGTCCTGCTTGCAAGTAGCAGCAGTATGGTAGAGAGGACACTGGCAGACATGGTTTGAATCCCTGTTTTCCTGTCTGCTCTGTTACCTAATGTACTCTAGTTTCAGTGACTTCAGGTATGAAGATAGTGTCTTAGGCTGTGTTGTCTAAACAAGCAAAAACAGTGAATCATAAATATGCATATATGTGGTTGATGTTAAGTACTGTTGAGGTGATTCCAACTCATAACAATCCTGTATAGTATTTCCGAAAAGCAGCTGGTGGATTTGAACTACCGACCTTGTGACTCTCAGTCCAGTGATTACACTGCAGTGACATATCAGGAGTCTCTCTCTCTCTCTCTCTCTCTCTCTCTCTCTCTCTCTCTCTCT
>NW_006408599.1:6647228-6658454 GCF_000296735.1 Chrysochloris asiatica | reverse complement strand
ATATATATATATATAGAGAGAGAGAGAGAGAGAGAGAGAGAGGAGAGAGAGAGAGACTTAGCTCTAGAAAAGATGCTTCCAAGTCCCAAGTCTGCGCATCAGACATCAGGCTAGAGTTTTTTCTTGATTCTTGTAGCTGTGGGGGCAGACAAACTCAAAAGTAGTAGGTCAGACAGCAGAAGGTCTGGTTCAAGGTCCAAGAACTGGAGGTCAGTTGATGCCAAGCCAAATGCAGGATTTAGAGAAAGTAAAAAGCTCAAGAGCCCTGCCAGAATGTCCATATACGCTGTATGCAGTTTATACCTCTGAGGAAAAACTCCTTTCCACTGATTGGCTGCTCAAAGTGGATTTCATTATGGAGGTAATTAAACTATATTAGATCTCATCTTATAGGTGATTATATCATTGTATAACTGCAAAACCACAACATTTGCATAACTGTAAAACTACTAAGAATCATGTCCCAAGTAAGTTGACACACTATCTTAACCATCAGAGATGAGAATAATGAGTCCTACTAAAGAGCTATTGTGAAGATTATATAAAATAATGCATGCAAAATATCACTTCAAATTGACAGAAAATAGGTGAAAATACACAGAGGATATGAGTATCTGGCCTATTCAAAGAGTGAGGGATAAACATAATAAAATATTTACAAGAATGTTAAATGGCAGAATGATAATAGAAAAAAAATTGAAGTCAAAGACTTCATTTTATTTGGCTCCACAATCAATACTCATGGAGGAAGCAGTCAAGAAATCAAATGATGCATTGCATTAGTCATCCCTAAAGTGCCAAAAGGCAAAGATGTCATTTTAAGGGCTAAGGTGTTCCTGACCCAAGCCACTGTATTTTCATTTGCCTCATATGCATGTGCAAGTTGAACAATAAATAAGGAAGACCGTAGAAGAATTTGAATTACAGTGTTGGCAAAGAATATCAAACGTACATTGGCCTGCCAGAGGAACAAACAAATGTGTTTGGGGAAGTACTGCCAGAATGCTCCTTAGAAGTCAGGATGGAAAGACTTTCTCTTATACTTTGGACAGGTTGTCAAGAAGGAC
Source organism: Chrysochloris asiatica (assembly GCF_000296735.1). Classification (NCBI taxonomy): domain Eukaryota; kingdom Metazoa; phylum Chordata; class Mammalia; order Afrosoricida; family Chrysochloridae; genus Chrysochloris; species Chrysochloris asiatica. The sequence continues at coordinate 6,657,387 of NW_006408599.1, read as the reverse complement.
CAATCCCTGGAGATGATGACATCATGCTTGGTAAAGTGGAGGATCAGCAATAAAGAGGAAAGCATTCAAATAGATGGATTGACATAATGACAGCAACAATTGTCAGGATAATGTAGGACTGGACAGTGTTTCATTCTGTTGTACATAGGGTCACTATGAGTAGGAACCCACTCGAAAATACTTAACAACAATAATATGATATGGAAGAATAAAGTTGAGAAGTCAGAACCTCACACTCAAGCTTGTGAACTTCATCCTGAAGTCAAAGGAAACCCAATAAAAGGTTGAGAAATAAAGAGAAAACATGCAATTGGTTTGTTTAAAGCTTTTTATTTTGAAAAATTGTAAGAAATAAAAATAAGCTATTAAATGAGTAGAGAAAGCTCCCCTCTGTCCTTCATCCATATTCCCCTAATGATAACACTTTGTATAACTCTAGGCATTAAAACCAACAATTTGATATTGGTACAATATTATTAAATAAACCACGCATCTTATTTGCATTCTCCTGTTTCTTTCATGTATTCATTTTTTTTGTGTTAGCATATTACTGTAAAATTTGATCACATGTACAAATGACTGTAACCATCCCCACAATCAAGATACAGAATAGTTGCATCACCACAAAGACACTTTCATGCTACCCCTATTAGTCACACTGTTCTCCCAACCCTAACCTCTAGTCACCATGGATCTCTTCTCCTTCACTATAATTTTGTCAATTTGAGAGCATTATACATATAGGATTATACAATATTTAATCTTTTAAGCTTGACTTGTTTTTCACTCAGTATAAGACCCTGATTTTGGAGTCCTGATGTGGCACTAGGTCACAGTTCACAAGGTCAGCAGTTCAAACTCACCAATCACTTCTTGAATGAGTTATGTAGCATTGCTATGAGACGGAATTGACTTGATGGCACTTAAAATCAACAACATAAGACCCATAGATTGGTCTAAATCACTGCTAAATCAATAACAACATAAAAAAAACCTCAAATCTATTGCTCTTGAGTCAATTACAACTCAAAGTCACCTTATAGTACACTGCAGAACTGTCCCATAGGACATCTAAGACTTTAATCTTTTTTGGAAGTAGACTGCCACATTATTTTTATCTGGAGTGGATTTGAACTATCTACCTTTTGATTACCAGTGAGCATTTTAACAATCATGTCTCCAAGGCTTCTTGCCATATCAATTGTTTACCTTTTTATTATGGTTGCACAGTAGTTTATACATTTGCCCACTGAAAGATAGACATTTGGGTTATTGTTAGACTGGGATCATTACAAATTAAGCTGAAATGAATATTTATGTACAAGTTTTGTGTGGACACGTTGTTTTTAGGTGCTGTCGAGTCGGTTCAGTTATAGTGACCTTATTCACAATTGAACAAACACTGACGTCCTGAGCCAACATTTCAATTGTTCTTACATTTGAGCCCATTGCTTCTGCAACTCTGTCAGTCCGTTTTATCAGGGATCTTCCTCTTTTGATCTGACCTTCCAATTCACCAAACATGATGTACTTCTCTAGAGGCTGTTTCCTTCTGAAAACGTGTCTGAGTATAAAAGACGAAGTTTCACTATCCTGGCTTCTAAGGAACATTCTGTCTGTACTTCTTCCAACAAAGATTTGTTTGTTGTTTTGTCAGTCCATGTTACTTTTAATATTCTTCTCCAACACCATAATGCAAATAAATAGATTCTTCTAAGGTCTGCCTTACTCATTGTCCATCTTTCACATGCATATGAAACTATTGAAAATACCATGGTTTGGATTAGGCACATCTTAGTCCTGAAACTGGTATCTTTGCTCTTGAACACTTTAAGTGATATTTTGCAGATTTACCTAATATAATATATCATTTGATTTCTTGACTGCTGCTTCCATGAGTGTTGATTATGGATCCAAACAAAATGAAGTCTTAGGCAACTTCAATCTTTCTTGCACTTCATTACATTGAAGAAAAATCCATACTGAAGGCTATGGTCTTTGATTTTCACCCGTATTTTAAGTCTTCTTCACTTTCAGCAATCAAGCTTGCATCATCCTCATATTGCAGATTGTTAATGAGTCTTCCTCCAATCCTGATGTTACATCCTTCTTCATATAATGTAGTTTCTTGGATTATTTACTAAGCATACAGATTGAATAAGTATGGTGAAAGTATACAATCTTGGCATATACCTTTCCTGATTTAAAAACATTTAGTATACCCTTGATCTGCTCAACAACTGCCTCTTGGTCTAGATACAGGTTCTTCATGAGCACAATTAAGTGTTTTGTAATAAGGAGTTCTGGTAGCGTAGTGATTATGAATGGGCTGCGAACTGCAAAGACAGCAGTTCAAAACTACCAGCTGTTCTGTGGGAGAAAGATGAGGCTTTCTGCTCCCATAAAGATTTACAGTCTTGGAAACCCTGTACAGGGTTGCTATGAGTTGGAACTGACTCCACGGCACATAACCAACCAAACCAATTCTTCACAAAATTATCCATAATTTTTCATGATTGAAAGCCTTTGTGTAGTCAATAAAACACAAGTAAACATAATCCAATCTTATTTTGTTGTTTTTGTTAAGTGCCTCCAAGTCGGTTCCTACTCAGAAACCTGGTGTAGGGGTTTTGAGAGGCGGCTGTTGGGTTTGAACCACTGACCTTGCAGCAGATTTATAGCCTCAGAAACCCTAGACATGGTCTCTATGAGTCTAAACCAACTCCACAGCACATAACCACCACCAAGATGCTGATACTGCTACCAACTAAAAAATAAAGGAACGTATGTGTGGGTAGTTGGAGGAAAGAAGTACTTTTAGACACTATTGAATAGCAGAGTGTAGGAGGCATCCATATAGAAATCTCTAGCAGAGAGTTGAGATTTAAATCTGATAGTGCTCAGGACTGAGACCAATTGTGGTACTGTAAATATGAGTCATTAGGAAGCCATAAATGAAACCCTATTTGAAAGAAAATTGCTAGGGAGAAGAAGCAAACATTATCATAGGAGATTGTTGTTGTTAAGTGCTGTCGAGTCGGTTCTGACTCATAACAACCCCGTAGGGGGTATGATTTCAACACAACTATTTCCAACCTACATAAAAGCAAGACGGTCTAGATTTTATTCATATAGAACCATAAGATCACTTCAACCTCCAATTTGTGTTGTTTTCAAACTCCAAAGCATTCTTCAAGGTTCCCATCAATTCCCAAAGGCATATTTTCTTATGTTCTCCTCTGGCCCAATGGCTGTGTTTCCATATGAGCTGTTGCTGTTCTAAAGCTATGCTTTTGCAAGATCAGACATGAGAGTCCACCTTTGTTTTGATGTTAGCCTCACAAAATTAAACAAACAAAGAATAAACAATATAAATGGCAAAAGTTACATAAATTATTCACCATGTATTTAGGGAAAATTTATTTTTGTATTGGCAAAATAAATCTTTAGATATTTTGAACAGTGAAACCATCCCTACTTCAATCAGATAAGTAGTGAATTTTTCCAAGATCTTGACTTTTACAGCTATTTTCTCCAATTTGATATTGTATCTGGTTATTGGAGCATTAGGTTATTAGAGTTTTAGGGTACAATATTATGTGGGGTTTTGTGAACAGAATGCTGTCTCTCATATACTGATTCATAACTAACTAGATTTTGACCTTTAGAAAAAGCACCAAACTTCTTGCAATCTCAGTTTTTGAATCTTTGAAATTCAATATATAAGTCATTTGCACTAAAGAATGCTCTGTAAGATAGGGATTTTGAAAGGGAAAAGGTAGGAAAATCAGAAACATTCTGTAAATGTGGTTAGTCATTCTTACCATAAGTAACATTTTTATTCTTCCATTCTTTCAGTAACTCATAGAGCTTTATGATAAACACTAGACTGCAAGGTTGCTTTGAACTGTTCTTGGTTGCTATGAGTCAGAACCACCTCAATGGCACTTAATAACAATAACAACAGAATCACAGTGTATTTGCTACATTTCAAAACCCAAAAATGATCATGCAACTTTCCTTCTTAAAGTATTTTTATAGTTGACTAATATGAATGGTGTGGCCCTGCAGGTTAATATGTTAGACTTCAAGGTTGGTTTGAACCACAAGATCAGCAGTTCAAGCTCTACCAGCCGTTCCTCACAAACCCTATACAGGGTCGATATGAGTGAAAACTGAATCTACATCACTTAACAATAGTAGGACTTCTGGTGTAGAGCTGTAGGATAAAGCACTGGACCACAAGATTGCCTTGACCTTCAAAGTTGGCAGTTCAAACCCACCAGCTCCTCCTAGGAAACCCTATAGGGCTGCTATGAGTTGGAATTGGCTTGACATTACTCAACAACAATAGCCGAATATCCTCTTTTTTTTTTTTTTTTCCATGACTGTAGAAACATTCTTGATCTGGCCCATGTCTAATCAATCCACCCATGTATCTCTCCACTGCCCAATTCACCATACAATCTGTAGATCCACATCACCATACCATTTAGACCCATTTCATCATACCATCAATAGACTCAGCTCAACATCCTATCTATAGACTATGCTCACCATGCACATACTGTTCCTTCTTCCTGGAATGCTTCTCCCTGGCCCTTTATCTCGTTGCCCAAGACATTGTGTTATCTTCCTTTTGTCCATGAAGCAACCTTTAAAGGGGCCTTTTCTTGTGTTCCTATACTTACCTTCATTTTTTGGTTTTTGTTTTTTAATATAGAACATCACTCTTTATTCTCCTTTAGTTGTATTGTCTATTCTGAACAGCAAGCTCTCTACGTACAGGGACTACATAGACCATACTAGTTCACCATCATATTTGTAGTACTTAAAAGAATCAATGTTTGCAAGATAAAAAATCATAGCCCATCTTTAGGAGATGTAAAAATTATAAGAATCAAATGTTTTCCTTCAAGACAGTTATGTTGTCTACTGGACAATTTAGTGGTGCTGCAAGTTAATGCACAGGACTGCAAGGTCAGATTGATTCGCAAGGTCAGTGGTTGAAGCTCATCAGCCAGTCCTCCATAACCCTATACAGGATAGCTATGAGTTGGAACTGACTCCACAACACTTAACAACAACAACATTCATTTAATGCTTAGCAGAGTCTCAGTTTTAATTTTTGTCTTCTCTTAGGATAGTTTGAGTGTCCTTTTGACAGATGGTTATATGTGGTTACTAGGTCACTAGGAAACTTGCTGTTTGACACTGCAAATCCCACAACAGAAATTTAACTCTAGGCGCAGAAGAGCCAAGTTAAATGCTTATTGTAGAGTCCAGACACGACAGAGTCTGGATTTATGGGGAGGTGTTTACAATGAAGAGACACAACCTATTTTTATTTGATCTGCACCATCCAAAAAGAAAATTGGAATTATAATTAAAGCAGGGGAAATGATAACTTAAGCATTGATTTTCCCATAAATGTGCCAACCCTCAGAACAGTGGCTGGTCTCTATGTTCCATATCCTGCTGCGTAACTTTAGATGAATGAAACCTCCTTCTTCAATAAGTCAACTTACACTGTAGTGTGTAAATTTCAGTCTGTAAGTCCTGATGACTCATCTTTATAGCTGAGATGCCTCTCAGGGTTTGGATTAAAGGAAGAGACCCCTAGAAAAATTAGGAAGAAGTATCCTATTGGGACAAACAGCTTGCTATTATTGAAGACATTTTACAGATCTGCCTCTGATAAACATTCAGTCCCATCACTATTTTAGATTTCCCCAAACTCTTATGGAGATTAAACACAAAGGAATTACCATTTATCTGTAAAGGTAAAATTTATATCACCTATAATCCTTTCATAAATAGATATATCAACTACCACATTAATACAAAAGTGCAATCTGAAGGCAGAAAGCCATTATATCTGCTTACTGTCAGATATAAAGCTGCAGTTGCAAGTCATGCATGATTTTAATAAGCTTTGATAATATGCTATCAGCTGGTAGGAGCTATAGATTGAACTCGTATAGATTTTTGGCTTCAGCATCCAAATAATCAATCATGTCAAGATATGAAAATCATTTCATTCCCTTCAATTGAAAAGAAGATGTGATTTAAAATGTCAGCCTGTGGATATATGATCAGGATCCCTGTAATCAATCATGTGAAATAAACTATCTTATTTAGTAGTTCTTTGGAATAAAAGAAGCTTTGGGGAGGGGGGAAATAAACTTTTTTTTTTCAGACTATAGATGTGATTCACACATCATATGCATATAAATAACAGTAATGTACCTAAATTGGGGTGTTCTCATTTGCTTCCTCTTTCAGTTCAGTAATTTTGGCAAGAAATTGGATGGATTTGGATGACTTCAAGGCAAAAGTCACGTGTGAAAACAATATTGTCTATTGTAGCCAGACATTTCCGACAATGAGTTAGAAACTGGATTCAAATCCAGATCACATGACTTCTTTTAACATTGTCTATCACGGAGTCCTGGTGTGGCACTGTGGTTTAATGCACTGGACTGCAAGTTTGGTGGTTCAGGTTCACCAGCTGCTCCTCAGAAACCTTATACAGGATTGACTATGAGTCTGAACTGACTTGACAGCACTTAACAACAACAATAACAACCTGGGTTTAGTCCAGCCCTGTTACTGTCTGACTAAATCACCTCGCACAAGTTTTTAAAGGAGTCTTAGCTTGCCTTACTGTGATCAGGACAATTACATCTATTCATATTCATGCAGTGGACCATGTTAGAAAATGGATGTGAACATGCTTTGTAAATAGAAACTACAATTCTCTGTTGGCAAACTATTATGAAACATAGCAATGCCCTTGGGGTATGTCCTGTTAGACTGAAATCTCAGAGTAGAAGAACTTGTCTGAAGATGTTACTTAACTCTCAGTTTAGTGAAATATGTAACTAAATATTTTGCTAATTTGCTGAGTGACTTTATGCAAGTCACTTAACCCCTCTGAATTGTATTTTCCTCATAAATGAAATAATAGAGTTTGGAATAAATTACCTATTTCTGCTCCAATAAATATTTGTTGTTATTGTTGTTGTTAGGTGCCATCGAGTCAGTACTGACTCATTGAAACCCTATACACAACAGAACAGCACACTACCTGATCCTGGGACAACCACACAATTGTTGCCACACTTGAGTCCATCGATGCTGCCACTTGCCCAATCCATCTCATTGGGGATCTTCCTCTTTTTCTCTGACCCTCCACCTTACCAAATATGATATCCTTCTCTAGTGACTGATCCATCCTGACAATGTATCTTAAGTATAAGAGACAAAGTTTGGCCATCCTGGCCTCCAAGGAGCACTCTGGCTGCACTTCTTTCAACACAGATCTGTTTGTTCTTTTGGCATCCCATGGTACTTCCAATATTCTCCTCGAATACCATAACTCAAATACATCAATTCTTCTATGGTCTTCCTTATTCACTGTCCAGCTTTTACATGCATATGAGGTTACTGAAAATACTATGGCTTGAGTCAGGTGCACCTTAGTCCTCAAGCTGACATCTTTGCTCTTCAACACTTTAAAAAGGTCTTGTGTGGCAGATTTGCCTAATGAAATACATCATCAGATTTCTTGACTGCTGCTTCGGTGAAGTGTTGATACTTGATCCAAGAAGGATGAATTCCTTGACAACTCCAATCTTTTCTCTCTTGATAAGAATGTTGTTTATTGGTCCAGTGGTGAGGATTTTTGTTTTCTTTACATTGAGATGCAATCCGTACTGAAGGCTTTGATCTTCATCAGTAAATGTTTTAAGTCTTTTTCACTTTCAGCAAGAAAGGTTGTATCATCTGCATAGCGCAGGTTGTTAATGAGACTTCCTCCAATGCTGATGCCACAGTTTCTTGAATTGTTTGCTCAGCATACAGGTTGAATAAGCACAGCGAAAAAATACAACCCTGTTGCATGTCCAGCAAACCCTATAGAGGGTTGCTAGGAATAAGAACTGATTTGACGGTACTCAACCAACAAAAGTTATTCCTAGCTCTAAAACTTGGTATGTTTTCTTGATTCAGCATTAATCCTGGTAGAAATATAGATCATAACTGAAATACACTCCTTCCACACATGATATAAACTCACACTTGAGCTAAAAATTTTAAACTTGCACAGAATTTGAAAAATCCAAATTTTGGCAATAAAATTATTATAACAATTATAACACAAGATAGCAGATGGAATCCCCGTGTGGCCCTGCGGGTTAATGTGCTGGACTGCAAAGTCTGTTTGAACTGCAAGGTCAACAATTCAAGCTTACTAGCTGCTCCTCGAAAACCCTATACAGGGTCACTATGGATCAGAATCAGCTTAACAACAACAACAACAAGAAGCACGTGTAAAATGCCCTTTTAATTATCGAACCCAAACCACAGCTATAGAACAGAGTGGGAGTACTCCTTAGGGCTTCTGAGATTGTAAATCTTGCTGGACAGACAGCCTCATAAAGATGACATTATGACTTTGAACTCTTGACCTTATGGTTGGTCGCTCACTGTTTAACCCACTATGCTAACAAGCCACCTTCTCTTTAAAAAGCAAAGTATTTATATATACATCCTATGTTTAGCAATATTTAGTTAGATTACCCTAATCTCTTTTAAATCTAACCAGTTCTACTTTCGATTTAAATAGGCCTAACAAAGTGTCTCGGAACAGAAGTCCTTAGGGGACCTACTTTAGCGATTTGTTTTGAACACAAATAATTATTTTGTCAGCCCTTATATATTCCTGGGTGCTTTTAAAGTGTTTTGGAATATTTGCAACTAGTAAATTATCTTGAACTGTTTAAATATTTACACAATTGATTTCTCTATGAATGAAAAAAAAAAGGATTTTATTAAATCAAGGAAAAGTTCAGTACAATTGCAGTCCTTTGCAGAATGCTCATGGTGTCAAAATTCATGAATACTGGTTACAAAAATGGTTAATTAATAAAAGGCAATTAAATTTCATAGAAGCCAAAAGTCACATGTAAAGACAAAAACTAAGATAGATAGTACAGAAAATGAGTTTGATATTTGCTGACAGGATTCATTTATATACACACACATACACAAGCAAATATATTTATTTATGTTGGTATGTGTTGTCGAGTCAGTTCCAACTCATAACCACCTTGTATAGGGTTCCCAAGGCTGCAACTCTTCAAGGAAGCAGAAAGTCTCATCTTTCTCCTGTGGAGCAGATTGGTGAATTCGAAATATTTACTTTAGTAGTCCAACACATAAAACACTACAACACTAGGTTTCTATATAGAGAGAGCAGTATCAACTCCATGGAACATAACAGCAACAAATATATATACCCACACACGGATTCCTGATGTCGCGCACTGGACTGCAAACCACAAGGTCAGCAGTTCAAAACCACCAGCTGCTCCTCAGATATCCTATACAGAGTGGCTATGAGTTAGAACTGACTCAACAGCACTTAACAACAACAACAACACATACACTTATATTGGAGAATGGTAGTTCTGTAGGAGAAGCGCTGGACTGCAAACCACAAGGTCAGCAGTTCAAAACCACCAGCTGCTCCTCAGATATCCTATACAGAGTGGCTATGAGTTAGAACTGACTCAACAGCACTTAACAACAACAACAACACATACACTTATATTGGAGAATGGTAGTTCTGTAGGAGAAGCGCTGGACTGCAAACCACAAGGTCAGTGGTTCAAATCCACCAGTCACTCACACTAGAAAGATGAGGTTTTCTGCTACAGCAAAGATTTAAAGCCTAGGAAACACAATGCAGGGTCACTATGAATTGGAACTCACTTGGAAGCACACCACCACAATAAACACACATGTACATACACATGTATTTGTTGTGTGCTGTCGAATCAATTCCTACTCATAGTGAAACTGTATAGGGTTTCTGAGGCTGTGAATTATTGCTGGAGCAGAAAGTCTCATCTTTCTCTTGGGAGCATTTGGTGGGTTTGAACTGCTGATCTTATGGTTAGCAGCCCAATGCTTATCCTACGCCACAGCAAAACTCTCTGTGTGTGTGTGTGTGTGTGTATATATATATATAGCTGTTGTTATGTGCCTTGTAGTCAGTGCCGAATCATAGCAACCCTGTACAGGGTTTCGGAGGCTGTAAATCTTTAAGGGAGCAGAACGCCTCATCTTTCTCGGGCGGAACAGCTGGTAGTTT
>NW_006408599.1:6645122-6646766 GCF_000296735.1 Chrysochloris asiatica | reverse complement strand
TATATAAATGATGCACAAAGATGGAGTTGTGATTTATAAAGGTGGAGAATAATGTGTTACTCATAGAGGGGACAATAAAAGGTTTGTGGGAAAATGGAATTAAAAGATCATTGAATTTTCCACGATCTTTTTGAAGCCCCGCACATAGATATATAGAACACATACATGTATATAAATAAAATACCTTACCTTCCTATCCTCAACAAATCCATTTTAAAGCTATCATTTCTCCTATCTCACTCTGTGTATGCTCTAGAATGCATGTGCGTTTTGCATATTTTCTCATGCGTTTTGACTGGTTGCCAAAAGTTGCTCATAGTTTATGATGCACGAAGAGTGGTATGATAAGAGTTTTTTGCTCCATCATTTCTCCATACCAGGGAGAGACAGGTTTCTCTTTTCCTTCTTGCTCATTAATGATGCACAAAGCTGAGAATCTTAACTCTCTTTCTAGTTTTTGCCTCCTCTGTTTCACAGGAATTTCTCACATTACTTGACACGCATGGTTTTATGATAAAGACTCGCTAGGGCCGTTTTATCCTGCTGATAGGTTTCCTGAGCAATCTCTGCTAATCAGATTCCTAGAAATGCTGTTTCTGTCATTTTTGCAGAATAACTGTACTATCTTTTTAAAAATAAAATAAAGATCACAATCACTAATTACCAATGTTGGATTAGCACGTTGTAGATTATGTTATGCCAGTTGGCTTAGGTATCCCCCGGGACTGTGATCCAGAGCCACCAGAAGAAAGAAAGAAGTGTAAAGAAAATCAAAGATGCATACAGATAATTAGTCTAGTGGACCTGTGGATCATATTAACATCAGTCTTCAAGACACCAAGACTAGAAGTAGATGATGCCTGACTATTGCTACCAGCTACTCTGTAAGGGACCACTTCAGAATATCCTGGATAGAGTTGGGGAAAAGATGGAACAAACCACAAAATCATGAAAAATGTCTGGTTTACTGGTCAGAGGCTGGTGGAACCCTGTGAGTATGACCCTTGGTCACCCTATGAGTCAAAAAATGAACTCACCCCATGGCTCAATAGCAGGGAATAGAAATGGGGAAGTGGTTCATTTAAAAAGAGGATTGTAGGACCAGGTCAATTTTAGGCACTTGACATATTGATGACAGAGAAAAATGCTGGATGGACAATAGGCAGTAAATATAGTTAATTGTGCTTAATTATTTTGCATTAAACACTAAAGACAGGAGACCTGAAGAGTTGTGGGATAACAACAAGAACATCATACATGAAGGGAGCAAAAAAGTCATTAAGAAGACAAGAAAGAAGGAAAAGGTCAAAATGGATGTCAGAGGAGACTCTGAAACTTGCTCTACAGCATAGAGAAGCTAAAGCAAATAGAAGAGTTGAAGAGGTCCAAGAGCTGAACAGAAAATTTCAAAGATCAGTTTGAGAAGACAAAACCAGATACTATAATAAAATATGCAAAGATTTGGAGCTAGAAAACCAAAAGGGAAGAAAATGGTCAGCATTTCTCAAGCTGGGGGAACTGAAAAAAAAATTCAAGCCTCGACTTTCATTATTGAAATATTCTCTGGGCAAATTATTGAATGATGCAGAATGCATCAAGAGAAGATGGAAGGAATACACAGAATCATTGTATCAAAAGGAAATG
>NW_006408599.1:6618371-6643932 GCF_000296735.1 Chrysochloris asiatica | reverse complement strand
AATAAATCTGTTTTGGAAGAAGTGCAGCCAGAGTGCTACTTGGAGGCCAGGATGGCTATGCTTCATCTCTAATACTTTGGACATATTGTCAGGAGAGACCAGTTGCTGGAGAAGGATGTCATTCTGGGTAAGATGGAGGGTCAAAGAAAAAGAGGAAGACCCCCAATGAGATGGATCAGTCAGGTGGCATCATTGATGGCATCAAATGTGTCAGCGGTGGTGGGGTTGGCCCAGGATCGGACATTGTTTCATTCTGCTGTGCATGGGGTTGCTATGAGTCGGTACCGATTCGATGGCACCTGACAACAACATTCTGCTTCTTACTGAAAACAATATTGGTGCCTAAATTGCCTAAATATCAAGATTGAGTTTATCTTCTAAGATTAAATAAATAAACCATGTTGTTGTTCTTGTCAGGTGCCATCGAGTCGGAACTGACTCATAGCGACTCCATGCACAGCAAAACAAAACAATGTCCGATCCTGGGCCAACCTCACTACCGCTGCCACACTTGAGTCCATCAATGATGCCACCTGGCCAATTCATCTCGTTAGGGGTCTTTCTCTTTTTCTCTGACCCTCTACCTTACTCAGCATGACATCCTTCTCCAGCGACTGTTTCCTCCGGACATAATAAACCATACATGTAATATATTAGTACATTTGTAGTAGTCTAAATCCCTGTGCAGTTGTTAGCTCTTTGACTCCTAATTGAATGGTTCACAGTTCAAACTCACCTAGACATACCTCAGAAGAAAGGTCTTGAACCCTATGGGGAGCAGTTCTACTCTGTACCACATGGGTATGAGTCAGAATCAACATGATGGCATCTAGTTAATGGTCTGAACCAGTATAGTATTTTGTTGTTTTGTTGTTAGGTACCATGGAGTTAGTTCTGACTCATAGTGACCCTGCCCAGGGTTTCTAAGGCAGCAAATCTTTACAGGAGCAGAAAGCTTCATCTTTCTCCCTAGGAACTGCTGGTAGTTTCAAACTACCGACCTTGAGGTTAGCAGCCCAATTCATAACCACTACGCTACAGTACTTTTTTGTTGTTGTTGTTAAGCACCATTGGGTCAGTTCCGACCCATAGAGACCCTGAATAGGGTTTCTGAGGAGCCGTTGGTAAGTTTGAACCATCAACCTTGCAGTTCAAACAAGTTTGCAGTCTGGAGCATTAACCTACAGCACTACATCAGGACTTTAGAAGGTTATAAATAGTATTAATTTTTAAGAAAGAAAAATAAATGAAGCCAGATAAGACAGATTGGAAGGCATCAGGGTGAGGAGATCACACAGCAGCATTAGACAAAATGGTCCTCACAGGGCAGGGAGATGTAGAGGTAGGTAAGTATGGTTGAGAATCCCATTTACACATTTCATGTAGTTTCTTTTCCCAAACAGTGCATTTTGAACATATGGGATTGACCATATGTGGTAGCCTATGAATGCATGTGGAGTCCTGGTGTGATGCGGCAGGATATTGCCCTGGACCACAAGGTCAATTTGAGCCACAAGGTCAGCAGTTCAAACCCACCATTCACTCCTCAGAAACCCTTTGCATGGGTCTCTATCAGTCGGAAGCAATTTGATGGCACTTAATAACTAATAATAATGATACATGTTATATAACTCATGGTTGCATTAAGGACCTCAAAGAAAATCCATTTAATCCCCTAGCCAGCATTTGAATCACTTCCATGGCAATTTATGAGCTTAGATCAAATAATAGGTGAGAACAATTAGAAAGTTCATAAGTCAATGATTTGTTTACACATATCTTATGAAGGCTAATTACTTGTTAGCTGAAACATGGGCCTCTCGTTTTGTTAGAGGAGCCAATATACGGGTAGGTTGGCTCCGAATCTGGAACTTTTCTGATCTACAAAAGCTATCAGGAAACTGAAGAGCATGGTTAAAATTTTAGCCTTTTACATGTTACCATTGTTGTTGTTGTTATGTGCCATCGAGTCGGTTCCGACCCATAGCGATCCTATATAGGATTTCCGAGGGTGTAAATCTTTACGGGAGTAGAAAGCCTCATCTTTCTCCCGCGGAGCAGCTGGTAGTTTTGAACCGCTGACCTTAAGGATAAAGCTTTAATATAAAGGCAAAATCTTGTTGGCAATCCACTTCTCTGTCTCTCTCACACCATACAACCATGCATACCTACTCACACTCTCATACAGTCTAAACAGCTAATCAGATCTTTACATAGTACTGAGCTTTAACTACCAGTTCATGCTACATTTGATAGTTCCTCATTTTCAGCACTAGACTAGATTAGTATTCAGGTTTCCAGATTAAAAAAAAAAAAAAAAGATAGGATGCCCAACTGAATTCCAGAAAAGTAACAAATGGTTTTTAGTATAATTATGTTCCAAATATTCATGGACATATTTATAGTAAGAAAAAAATCATTGTCTATCTGAAATTGAAGTTTAACTGATGTCCTATACTTTTATTTGGACTTCTGGCATGGCGTTGCTGGTTAATGCGGTCAACTGCAACATTGGTTTGGACTGTTAAGGCCGGCAGTTCTAACTCACCAGCTGCTCCTTGGAACCCCTATACAGAGTCGCTTTGAGTCGGATCCCGACTCGATAGCACTTAGCAACAACATACTTTTATTTACTAACCCTAGAAACCTTAGATCTTTGTGACAAGGGTGTAGAGGCAGCTTCTGTCCTACTCAGGCTTTACAAAAGAGAAGGAGAATCAAACTCATTATCAGCCTAAAGTTGAATTGTATCAGGTATAGCCAGACATGCCCCCACACTCTGACATTTTCACCAGATCTGACACCAACCATTCATCCTGCAGAACTCTCTACTCAGTTGAGTTCCACAACTCATTGCACTGGTCACACAGATGAAACACCATATGTACAGATAAAGAGTTTTTTAGGGAAGTTATTGTTAGTAAGTGCTGTCAAATCAGTTCTGACTCATAGTGATCCTGTATTGGGATTCCGAGGAGTGGTAGGTGGGTTTGAATCGTTGACCTTGCAGTTAACAGTACAGTGCTTCCCCTATACTGCCACACAGCATACAATCCAGGATTAGGAAGGCTTAAGGTACAGTTATTTCAGTTAAGACAGCTTCTTCTTAGTCATGCCTGCAGATAAACCTCTCTCTAGTCTTTGGCCTCTCAGCCATGAGACCTTAGCCTCTGACCTGTACCAGCAGTATTTAGCCCCTGTATTAGCCCTGCTGATAAATACCCAAAGGGCACTGCTTTTACTATAAGACTTAGTTTAATGGTTCTCAGCTCTAGCTCTGTGGGTCAACCAACCTCACTCCCCAGTTAAGTGCCTAGAGGCACTCCACTCTACAAATGAGCCTTCTGTCCAAAATGACTCAGCTTTACAGGCTCCATGGGCTGGGAAGCCCATCACTCTGCCTGATGCTCTGACTCTTAGTTCTGCTGCTGCTGCTCCTTTGCCACTCCTCTGGTGTCACAACTTTCTGTCCCTGGTGGAGGAGGGTCAATGTTCAAGGATCTCAGTGTCCCAAAAGTATGCACTCCAATCTTGGCCTTTCTTCCTTGATGGTAGTGAGATCTCATTATGTGCTTCAGAGATGGCTCACTTTAAACCCAGCAGGATGGCAAAACTGTCCAATCCCCTCATTAGATTTCCATTCTTTTAAAAGCACAATTAGTCCTGTTAATAACCATGCACAATAGAATCATAGCATCCTAGCAACATCTTCTCCTTCTGTAGCTTACACAAATCCTTCAGGAAATAAAGTCGTTTAGTTGTTGTTGTTAAGTGCCGTCGAGTTGGTTCCAACCCATAGCAACCCTACATAGGGTTTCCAAGGAGAAACTGGTGAGCTTGAACCCCCGACCTTGTAGTCTGGCGCATTAACCCATAGTGCTACGTTGTTTGGTGGGAGTTGCAAAATCTGTAGTAGAGCCATATGAAGAAATTCACTATACTGCAGTCTTAAATTCCCTACAGAGAATTCCAGTCAAACAGAACTAGACTTTGTCTGGTTCTGCCATCTTCATGATGGTTGGTATGCTTGAATCTATTTGTTGTATGCCACTGTGTATTTTAACTGCTTTCCAACATAGGGGGCTCATCTTCTAGTACTATATCTGCTGTTGTTCTTAGTGCCATTGAGTTGGTTCCAACTCATAGTGACCCTGTATAGGTTTTCTGAGGAGCAACTGGTGAATCTGAACCATTAACCTAGTATTTCAATGCATATTCTACAGTGCCACACCAGGTGTATATAGGGTAATATCATGCTTTGATCCATAGGTTGTTTTGTTGGTTTTTTTTAAAGCTTTTATTATGAATTGAGTGATGGTTTACATTACAATGTTTTATAAATGGGAGAACATCAGTTTTGCACTCATACTATCATATTTCATTTCATTACAGTGATCACAATCCCCTCTATGTGTCATCATTCAACAGTATTTGCTTCTATTCCCTCTATTTTTCTTTCTTTCTTTCTTTTTTTGATGTACACAAAAACACTCAGGAATATATAATAATTTAAGCAACCCAAGGGCACACTCTGCAAGCCTACTTCCTGGTCGCCAGCACACAGCCTTCCTCTTTCCATGAGTCTAGAGTCCTTAGCTGCTCTATCTCTCCATGTCTCCATGTCATCATTTCTGCCTTCATCTCTGGTGTCTCTGCTTCTCTGGATAGAGTCCCACATTCTGCTCATGCTCTTATCCTTGATGGTCCTACGGTCCACTGTTCCTGGAATGTAAGATTAACTTCTCTCGGCCCTTTATGTTACAAAATTTTTCTACCTTTATAGTTGTGACAATTGCAATTAGTCATGATAACAACCACTCACTATTGAATCATAAGACTTTTATCCCCATATCCTTTCTCCAGACCCATCTAGAGAAGATGAAAACTATTTAGTGGGGATTCTACCTTCCCCTGCACACTCTAAAACTAAACTCCCATTTGAAAACGTATAAGGCTGTCATTTCATGCCTTTATAGTCCTCCTCTCCGACTCCATTTTAGGTAGCCAATGTCTAAGTTGCCCATCCCTATCAACCCTACATTCAGAGGGGATAGGTATTCATAGGGTTTTCATTGATTATTTTTCAGAAGTAGATTGCTAGACCTCTCTTCCTCGTCTGTCACTATAGGGGACTGTGATAGTTTTTATGTTTTATGTCAACTTGGCTGGATATAAGCCCCACTGTTGTTATTAAGTACCATAGAGTCGGTTCCTATTCATAGTAACCCTGTATAGGATTTCTGAGGCTGTAATTCTTTGTAGGAGCCGAAAGCCTCACCTTTTCCCATGGAACTTTGAACTTTATGGTTTAAAGTCCAGTGCTTATTGTACAGAGCCACACCACTCCCATAAGCCCCATCCTGAGATCTAATATAATACAGTCATCCCATGATAATCTGATGCAATTAGCCTTGATCAGATGTAGCTATCCTAATGTTAAAAATCCCATTTATTTGTTACTGAGTTTGCATGCAATCTACAGGATTAGGTTGCATTTTAAGTCAATCTCTTTTAAGATTTAAAAGGAGAGGGAAATAAGCAGAGAAAGAGAGGGACCTATTACCACAAAAAAAGAGATAGGAGTGGAGTGCATTGGATCTGGGATCTGTGCACAGTGCAAATTGCATATCCAGATGCCAAGACAAGTAGAGATCTCCAAAAAATGCTGGATGCACAGATGCTGAAAGGAGACAAGAACCTTTCCCCAGAGCTGGTGCTCTAAATTGGTACTTCTAGCCTTCAAAACTGTAAGAAAGTAAAATTCTGTATGTTAAAGCCATCCAGTTGTGGTATTTCTGTTATAACAGCACTAGAGAATTAAGACTACCTGCTGGTATGGTGGCATAGCTTCCAGCATCATATTAGCATGCAAGCTAAAATAGCAAGATGAACTGATATATGGGTGATGGATCTGTGAAGTAAATGCCCTAATTGTTGGTAGCGACATGTGGATACAAACTTATCATTAATTCAGAAATTTGCCAATACATATGCTCTAAGTCTATAATCAACATTCTCATATCCCCTGCTTAAGTGAGAGAGGGGAAACTCTTCAGAACAATGTTTTGGAAATGCTGATTTTATGTAAGTGCTGGGCACATTGCTTTATGAAAGTAGATAGTATGTATTGAGTGCTTTATGTTTGTCAAACACCATGCCAGGCTCAGCATTTTCTGTAAAACTGAAAGCAGATCAATGAGATATACAGTGTTCTTCTCCATGTTATTATCGAGGAAGATGGGACTTAGAAAGTTATATAAATTACTCAGTGCTGCACAATAGAAAGTTGTAGAAAATTGGGACTCTAAGAGAGGCCTGACTATTTGAAATACATACTCTTAACCTCTGTTCTTTGCAACTTGAGAATGACTTAGGAAACTTGCTAACTCTTACAGATCCCCAGAGTTCCTGAATCAGTAAGTCTGGGATAAGGTTTGGAGAACATATTTTTAACAAGATCCCTAGGTGATTTTGATAGCAGCAAGATTTGGATTCCCCTAATTTAGACTATCATAACCTAATCTAATCAAAATAACACAGAGCATTATTTTATAACTCTTACTTTTACACTTGAAGTTCTCAAGATTTCAGCTATAGGAGTTCCCCAATATGGGACAGTGGGAAACAGAAGGAGAGAGGAGTTATAAATAATCAGTATTCCCAGCATATAAACAAACACTTCTTCTTTTCAAACTGATTTTTTCCCAGTGTGCATAACCATGCCTCAGATTTCCCAACTTCAGTGCTCCTTCCTTCTGGTTAGCCACAACTAAGATTGCACCAGGTGAAATTAGAGACAGGTTTAGAATTAAGCATATGTTATATCCCAAATCCAACTAAGTCCACTGCCATGGAGTCCATTCCAATTCATAGTGACCCTGTATAAGCGTTTGGACATTATAAATCTTTCTGGCAGTAGACTTTCTGCCATGGAGTGGCTGTGGGTTTGACCACTGACCTTGTGTTTAGCAGCCCAATGCCTAACCCATAGCACCACTTGTTGTTGTTGTTAAGTGCCGTTGTGTCAATTCCAACCTATAGCAAGCAACCCTGTATAGGGTTTCTGAGGAGCAGCTGGTGAGCTTAAACCACATACCTTGCAGTTTAAATGGCTTTGAAGTCTGGTGCATTAACCCACAGCACCACGCCAGGACTCCATAGAGCTCCTTATATTCTTTCCCAGACAGGGCTTTTAAACTGTAAATTTGAAAAAAATCATTCATAATGCTGCTTGTCCTGAAGCTCCCATTACTTTTGACATATATGGAAGCCACACACAGGGGAAGAATCCAGGAAAGAAGTCACATATAGCCCATGCCAACACAGACTTCCATTACGGGGATGTAGAATTGTATTCAGAACTACAAGGTCGGTGTTTCAAACTCACCATCCGCCCCTCAGAAACCCTATGTATGGTTGCTATGAGTTGGAACTGACTCAAAGGTACTTAACAACAACCACAGATAAAGTTTAGAATTTGTTTTCTAAATGTGAATATCCTGTTAACCCAACAACATTTACTGAAAAGACTCTCTTTTCCCCACTGAACTTCTCTTATATCTTTGCCTTAAGTGGAGTGACAACATCTGAGGGGACTTCAAAAAGTTCATGGAAAACTGAAATTAAAAGATTAATGGAATTTGTCCACGTATATTTTGAAGCCCCTCACATATCCAACCAATATCCACTGAGCACTTTCTCTGATTCTACTTTTGTAATAAGTCTTGGTAATAGAGATAAAGTATTTATTGAGTATGTACTCCAATCTAAACCCTGTACTATAAATATGATGGAAATATTCTATTTATTGGTACTGTAGGTTAACTACTGGACTGCTAACCACAAAGTTCAAGGGGGAAAGAAAGGTATTTACTTTCATGATGGCATTTGAAAGCCATGAAATTTCTGGAACATTCAGGTAACATTCTGTGAGAGGATGTTGTTGTTAAGTACCGTGGAGTCACTTCTGGCTCACAGTGACCCTGCACAGGGTTTATGAGGCTGCAAATCTTTAAGGGAGCAGAAAGCCTCATCTTTCTTCCTCTGAACAGCTGGTAGTTTCGAACTGCCGACCTTGAGGTTAGCAGCCCAATTCGTACTGTACCCTGAACTTGTCAGAATATCTGGTAGTGTGGATAAGAGAACCATAGAACTGTCAAGAAATAGAGTTCTTTGGGGTTGGAGTTTTGGACCTTCAGTTTGCTCTTTGTGGCTTCAGTTTTCCCATCTGTATAATAAAGGATGGCTCTCCTATTGGTGCCTGTTTCTCAGGGTTAATATAAGGCTAGAGTGAATTTTAGACAATGAGATTGCTGAGTGCTTTACTATGGAAAGGGATTGTTAATCCATCGAGCATGCTTTGATCCAATAGCAGCCTCCTGCCCACTAATCTCTGCCATTACCATCAGGGTTGTAGCTCTGTGCTCACACGTGGTGAGGAACTCAGAGTTTACTTAATTCCCCGGGGAATAGCAATTAAATCGTATTAAAGGCTTTCTTTTAAACAAGCTGCTTCACTGCCAGCCATCCTCTGCTGTGACTATTAGGACTACCGATTGGTCTCACGGACCACTAGATGGCGCCCGAATTCCTCTCTGCTTCTCCCTCCGCCCAACACCATCTCTCCTGCTTCAGTCCATTCGCTTTAGCATCTGTGCAAGCTCCACTGGGGTTGTGATGAATTTGTTTGCTGGGAAAATTGTTGCTCCCTCAGGACTCTGTGGGACGGAAAATACCTGTGGCCTTGGTGATTGTGGAACTTTCACTTTCCTTGATCTTACTTTGATTTACCTCCTTTTAACTTCCCCGTCCCCTCAAAACTCTCCTCTTGCTGAAATTTGGAAGGAAAAATAAAGGAGGACAGTGGTTTATGGGAGTTTTCTTATCTCTGGGAACCATATTCCTGAGGCCGAATCACACACTACTTCTGTTTGTACACACGATGCATGATGCATGTCAAGCTGTTCCTAATGAAGACATTATCTGCCTGTTTCTCTCCATTCCTAAGCATCAGGAGAGAATTCTCCCATATTGTCCCTGCTTCCTTTCCAGGTGGCCAGAGAAGCCCTGCCCAAGATTTCCTCCCTATGGGATCTGTAGTCATTAGTCAGGACAGGTGATGTGCCCCCAAAGCCCAAACTCATTCTCAAAGCCAGATTTCCCTCCTGCTAATAACATGGGGTCTTTTTTGCTCCTTTCTTATTTAGGAACCACAGGAGCACAGCACTCATAGATGGCAAGGCTGAGGGAGCTTTTTCTCTCCCTTATCAGTGGCTATTCAACTGCAGTAGCACAATCACCTGGAAGGCTTGTTAACACACAGATTACTGGACCTACAGCGTTTCTGGTGAAGAAGACCTGGAGTTGGGTCCAAGAATTTGCACTTTTTTCAGGTTCTCTTCTAGTCATGATGCTGATGCTGTTGTTAGAGAAACCAAATGCTGAAAGACTCCAGTCTAGTCCAATGCTATTGTTTCTCAGCTCTGAAACTGAAGTAAAACGATTGCTCAAGGTCACAGAGCAAATTGCAATTGGCCAGGGCTAGGGATTTCGGAGTGTTTTAAGCAGAAGGTTTTTAAGTCCTCATTCAAATTGGAGCTTGTTAGAAATTTTTCTTTATACTCTTTATGGAGAAAGGATTCACTGAGCAAATTTACAGAATGAATCAAATTGTAGGGGAATTGTTTAATCTGTGTTTAATCACTTAAAATAGAGTTCAATTATTTTTTAGTTTAATTTAAAGCATGGACTTAGAGGAACTTGTTTCTAAGTAAAGGCAATGACCTTTCGTTGTTGCTGCCACTCTGACATCCTTTCTAAAGGCTGTTGCACCTAGGCAGAATTCCAAGGAAAGTTGTTCGGCTTATTGATTTTCTTCCAACACTTCATCTCCAATGTTTGCCCTACCCTACCTACATCCAATATGAGAACTCTTCCTTGTAATAACTTGAAAGTATTGCATTTGTTAAAATAGTCAAATGGAAATGGAATAATTTTAGATATACTTTGAGAGGCATATTTTAATGCATTTTTCCAAAATTGTAGTGCCCTTACTTCTTGCAGAAGTGCCAAGATTTTAACTACATGGATTTGTATGTGTGTGTGTGTGTGTGTGTGTGTAGTTGTATTGATAATAATAGCTATAATTGTAATTAAGACTCTAATCTTTCATTTGAAAAATAAGGGCAATCTGATTTTTTAAAAAAATGTTTATAGTTCTAACAGTAACCATCCTACTGTTCATGGTCTTAAAAATACTGTGAGGGATAAGGAAAGATAATCAAAGAATCCTTTTTATCGCCTATCAAGAAATGCTGTAGTCCAGTACCATTAAGTGGACTCTAACTCAGAGTAACCCGATATAGGGTTTCCGAGGAACATCTGGTGGTTTTACTGTTCAAGCTGATCTTGCAGTACAGCATACTGTTCTGCAGCACCACACCAGGATTCCATCAGGAAACAAGCACACATAAAATATTGATATATTTCCTTTCAACATTTTTTTCATATGCATTTGTATGTATTACATATTTGTCATCATTCTGAATGTTCAAGTTTGTAGATTCTTTTTTTCACCTCTTATTATACAGGTGTGATTTTTATACCATTAAATATCCCTTCTGAAAACCATTGAAATGACTTATTAACATTTCAGTGACCCATTGGGTGGTGCAAACAGTTAAGTATTGCTAACTGAAGAAATGGTGTTCATGATCACCCAGAGGCATCTTGAAAGAATGACCTACCAATCTACTTTGGAAAAATCAGTCATTGAAAGTCCTATGGAACCCATGGGATTGCCATGCATTGGAATCAACTCAATGGAACAGGTGCTGTAACATTTCAGAGTATAAATTTATCAACTTAGCATGA
The DNA here is from genome assembly GCF_000296735.1 of Chrysochloris asiatica. Taxonomy (NCBI): domain Eukaryota; kingdom Metazoa; phylum Chordata; class Mammalia; order Afrosoricida; family Chrysochloridae; genus Chrysochloris; species Chrysochloris asiatica. The sequence goes on along the minus strand of NW_006408599.1, from coordinate 6,633,060 downwards.
TTTATATAATCCTTCTTCTAATTTTGGATATTTAGCTTACTTCCAATTTCTCCCAATAGGAGTGGAAACTCTTGGCACAAGTCATGGTAGGAAGTACATAACTCAATAGTATCAACTAACCTTTAAGGCCCCTGATTACTATTGTGAAAACTTTGCAAAAAAAAAAAAAAAATATGATGCAGCTTGTATTCCTATTGCATAATTGTTAGAGAAGAATATTAAAAGTGTAATGGACTGCCATAAGAACAAATGAATATGTCTTCAAAAGAATCCAACCAGAATGTTCTTTAGAAATCAGCATGCTGAGACTTTGTCTTTTGTACATAGAACATGCTATCAGGAGGGACCAGTCCCTGAAAAAGGACATCATGCTTGGTAAAGCTGAGGATTATCTAAAAAGAGGAAGACCCCCCCCTCCCCCCAATGAGATGGACAGACACAATGACAGCAGAAATGGGCTCAAAGATAACAATAATTGTGATACTGGTGCAGGGCTGGGCAGTATTTCATTGTTTTGTCCATATGGTTGTTTTGATTTTGTACCAACTTGACTACACCTAACAAAAACAGACTCCTATTATATTTGCCAGATGATTTCTAGGTTGGCTGCAGTAAAAACAATGTCAAAATATCCGTGGTTTCAATGACCAAGGCTGATTTCTTGTATACAGTATCCATCAGCTGTGGGTCACTTGGGGTTCTTGTCCATGTGCCTTCTTTTGTTCTGGGGTCTAGGCTGAAGCAGCAGCTTATCTGGGACATAGTACTCTTTGTTTTTATGATATAATAATGCTGCTTTTAATTATTTATTTAAATGTTTTATTGTGAATTATGTGATAGTTTACATGGGAGAACATTAGCTTTACATTCATACTATCATATATCATTTCATTGCCATGGTTACAATCCCTTCCATGCATCATCAACCAACCAAAGAGTATACCCTGCAAGCCTGCCCCCTGGTCTTCAGCACACAGCCCCTCTCCCTCTCTGGGTCTAGAGTCCCCAGCCGCTCCATCTCTCCACGTCATCATCTCTGCTTCCATCTCTGGCATCACTGTTTCTCTGGTAGGGTCCCACATTCCACTCTTCTTCCTTGATGGTCCCAGGGACCTCTGCTCCTGTACTGCAAAGTCAACCACTACTCTCCTTTTGCTACAAAATGTCTACCTTTACATTTCCAACCCTCACAGTCAGTCTGATAGCAACTATTCACTATTGCATCACAAGAGTCTTATCCCCATCTCCTTTCATCAGCCCCGCCCAGATAGATTGGATACTACTCAGTGGACATTCTACCTTCTTTGGCAGCCTCTGGATCTAGGCTCCCTCTTGAAAGATTGTAAGCTAGTCACTTCTTACCTTTGTAGCCACCCCCCCACACACATTTCGGGTAGCCAATGTCCAAGTTGCCTATCCCTGTCTACCCTGTGTATGGAGGTGGTGGGAATGATCCTTGCTGTAAAGATTTGTTCCCTCTTTTGAGCTACTGCATCCATAGGTGTAGGTCAAATTCATCAAATTGTATCTGATTACCCTTTTTTTCCTCTTCTTTCTTCTTCTAGTTGATTTCTGATCATCCATCCATTGATGCCAGGCCAAGTGTGTATTATCTGCAAGTGTGGGTGTTCTTGTGCATATGCCCTCTCTTCTTATCAGCTGAATGCTTCACTCTCCACTCTAATCCTCTGTGGCTATGTCACTGACTCTAGGCCCAGGAGTCCCCAGGTCTTGCCACACTGTTGGCCAACCAGGTCTCCACCCAGGTTAACAGCAGTTTTTTGAACGCGGTGGGACTTAGGTCGCAGGTTCGTTGCTGTTTTTCCATTACTTTCCTTTATTGGGGACTAATGTGGTTGCCAGTTAGAGGGCATGTCTGCTCACGTATTCCCATTGAGTCTTATTCTTGGAAAGGAGTTTTCCCTGAGGGGACCCGACCACTTGCCTTGATGTCTCCTGGGTGAGCAACTTGCTTGTTCTTGTAGTAGTCAGTCAGACTGCTGTTATTGTTTTGTCATGGTATTCTTAAGACAAAAAGAAAACTAAGATGCAACCATATAATACCTCTTAACCATGCAATGGATCTTTAAGAAGAGCTGCTCACTTATGCTTGCATTCCATTGGCTAAAGCAAGTCACATGATCAAGTCTGATTCTACAAAGGAGGCTAGTACATTACTTCCAAAGATAAGAGCAGTCATAGTCTCTGTGGGGATGAAACTAGTAGAGAAAGATCACATATTTAGAGCAAATAATTTTAATGATTTACTAGCATTGAGATGATTATGATTTTTCCCCACCTCACCAACACTTCATATGAGAATTTTAAAACATTTCAACTTTGATAAGGGGAAATGGTAACATATCTTGCTTTAATTACATTTTAGTATTTACTTGTGAGGCTGAAAATATTATGATGGTGTATGCCAATTATGTGTGGTTTGTTCAGGTCTCTTGTCCTCTTTTCTATGACAATTTGCTTTTTTCAAAAATTTAAAAAATATATATATAAAAACAGACCCCTTGCCTACAAAGTTTAGTGTGTCCCCCCCGCCCCATGATTTTACCTTGTTTTTGTTGTTGTTGTTGTTAGGTGCAATCGAGTCAGTACTGACTGCCATTAAGTTGGTTTCAACTCATAGTGACCCTGTGTAGGGTTTCCAAGGAGAGACTGCTGAGTTTGAACCACCAACCGTGCAATTCAAAATGACCTTATGGTTGAGTGCTTATCCTAGAGCACCACACTGGGATGTGTTTATATATATATTAAATGGTACATTAACATTTGCATGTACTCAAATTTATCATTTTTGTTTGTAATTTATTCCATGGCTTTATGGTTAGAAAATGCAACTGTTCCTGATATCATATACAATCACATCTATGCATTTTTTCATAATTTTGTTTGTTTGTTTGTTTAACCCTTCAAGCTATTTAAGACTATTTTTCAGTAAGCATATGAGTCAAACACATTCATCCTCAATAGTGAATCAGCATATAAAGGAATACATTTCTAGATCTATCACTTCCTTGTTTTCCTTTTTAATTGAAGACAGAAACACACATTGATTAAAGGTCAATTGATTTGAGTTCCAGAATAAACTCTGAGACTAAATTGTTGCATGAACTTAAGAAGTTCAGGTAACTTTTCTGATTTTCTACCTCTTCATCTGTGAAATAAAAATAAACAATAACAAATAAAATATTGGATCACAAATGGCCTACTTCACTGCAAGTCTCCTTGGGTTTTCTATAAGCCTAGAATATTCTCCTACACATCCTATCACTACCCACTCCTGTGGCCATAATCCATGTGGTACAAAGTAGTCCACCCTTCCTTTTCAAATCTAAAATGGTCAAAAAATTCAGATCCTCATACTTATCCAAGAAGTTGCTGAACAATTATCCAGGCTAAATGAAACTTGTCTGCCAGCATTACTGTAAGAAATCAGAATTATTGTGCTGTCTTAATTAAAATATTTGTTCTTAAGCAAATTTGCTCATTGTATTCAGAAATCACAATCCTGATGTGGCACTATAGGAAAAGCACTGGACCACAAGGTCAGTTTAAACAGCAAGGATGTCAGTTCAAACTCCCCAGCTGCTCCTCCGAAACCTTACACAGGGCTGCTACGAGTCAGAAACATCTTGACAGCATTAACAGCAACAACAATTCAAAAATTATCTTTCTATCAAGGATTTTAAGGGCCATTTTGATCCTATTAATACCCAGAAAATTTGTCAGAATACCCCTTAGAAACGAGAATAGCAAGATTTCATCTCCCATTCTTTGGACAGGTTATCAGGAGGGATCAGTCTCTTAAAGACATCGTGTTTGCTACAGTACAGACAGCAAAAGAGAGGAAGAACCTCATTCATTCAAGGTGTTTTCTTATGTCTAAGAAGTTTTCATAATGTTGCCCCCTGTCTGCTCCACCACATTCATGGATATGTTTGCAGCAAAGGTAAACACCTATGTACAAGTATGCTCTGTAAACATTTATATATTTATGGATATACTTCCACTTTCTCACCCACACCATATCAACCTATATAGTTACCCATGTACCTACCCCTTTGTTGTTGTTAAGTGCTGTTGAGATGATTCTGATAAATAGCGATCCTGTATAAGGGTCCAGAAGTCCTGGGGTGGCGATGTGGACTAATGTGTCAGACTGCAAAGTTGTTTGAACTGCAAGGTCGGTGGTTCAAGCTCACCAGCTGCTCCTTGGAAACCCTATACAGGGTCGCTGTGGGTTGTAATTGACTAGATGCACTTAACAACATAAGGGTCCAAGGAGCAGCTGGTGGATTTGAACCATCTACCTTGCTGTTGTAACTGTTATTCCAGGATTGTGTATATAACTGTTGCTACCTCTGTCCCCTTTAACTCTTACAATTCTTCCCATGTCTTCCCCTGCCTTCGTCATTCTTCTACTAACCTTCCTCTTGCTGTATATTGCCTTTCTCATCATCAAAGGTAATACATGTGTGCTATAGGATAAGCACTGGACTGCTAACTGCAAGGTCAGCAGTTCAAGCCCACAAGCTGCTACTCAGAAATCTGATACAGAGTCACTATGAGTTGAAACTGACTCTATAGCACTTAGCAACAAACAACCCTCTAACCAGTGAATTTCTCCCCCTTCCCTTCCACCCCGGTAATCATTAAAAATGTTTCTTTGAGTGTTAAGACCTTTTCTTGAATTTTTACAATAGTGGTCTCACTCAATATTTGTCCCTTTGTTATTAACTAATTTCACTCAGCATAATGCCCTCCAGGTTCATTTATGCTATGAAGTGTTTCACAGATTCATCATTATTCTTTAATACTGTGTAGCATTCCATTGTGTGTATGTACCAAAGTTTGCTTATCCATTCTTCCATTGATAGACATTTAGATTGTCTCCATCTTTTTGCTACTGTGAATATTGCTGCTGTGAACATGGGTATGCATGTGGAGCTCTAACTGCTCTAGGATATATACCAAGTATAGGGACTCCTGGGTCATACAGAATTTCTATTTCCATCTTTTTGAAGAAATGCTATACTATTTTTCACAGTGGTTGAACCACTTTACAGTCACCAATGGTGTTTGAGGCTTCCAGTCTCTCCAAACCCTTGCCAGCATTTGTTGTTTTCTGTTTGTTTGTTTGTTTTGTTTTGTTTTATCTTGCTATTAATGCTGGGGTCAGATAACATCTTACTCTTATTTTGATTTTCATCTCTCAAGAGACCAGTGATTGAAATAATTTCTTCATATGTTTGTATGCCACCTGAATGTATCCTTTTGTGAAGTGTCTGTCCATGTCTTCTGCCAGTTTTTAAATTGTGTTGTTGTTTTTCTTATTGAGTTGTTGAAGTTTTCTATAAATTTTAGAAATTAGTCCCTTATCTGATATGTCATCACCAAATTTTATCCTTGTCTGTGGGTTCTCTTTTTATACTTTTGGTGAGGTCTTTTCTCCTTATAAGTGTCTAATTTGTAGGAGGTCCCAATCATCTAGTTTGACTTCAGTTGTTTGTGTGTTTTCAGGTATGTTTAATAATGTATTTATGCCATGTATCAGATCCCCTAAGTTTGTTCCTGTTTTTATACTGATGATCTTTATAGTTCTAGGTTTGACATTTAGGTCTTTGATACATCTTGAGTTAAATTTTCTATGTGGTGTGAATTATGAGTCTTGCTTCATTCTTTTGCAAATGCATATGCAGTTTTGCCAACACTTATGTGTCTTGGTCTTTTGGCAAAGATCAGCTGACCAAAGATCGATCAAGTTAATATTGGGTTTTCAATTCTGTTCCATTAGTCTATGTGACTTTCATGGTACCAGTACCAGGCTGTTCTGATTAATGAAACTGTGTAGTAGGCTTTGAAATTGTGGAGTGTTTCTTTTTTCGCCCCCTTTAGTTGTTGTTATTGTTAAGTGCTGTCTAGTCAATTCTAACCCATAGTGACCCTGTATAGGGTTTTCAAGGAGCAGCTGGTGAACTTGAACCACTGACCTTGCAGTTCAAATGACATAGCAGCCTGATGCATTAGTCCACAGCACCACACCAGGACTCCTTGGAAGTCTCTTTGCTTTCCATAAAATGTTGTCTATTACTTTTTTCATCCCATTAATTAATGACATAGGATTCTGGATTGGAATTGCATTATATCTACAGATGGCTTTGAGTTGTTGCTGCCAGGACCCATCAAGCCAGTTCTGACTCATAGCAACCCTATGAACAACAGAATAAAACACTGCCCAGAATTGCACCATACGTAATTCTTGTTATGTTTGACCCATTGTTGGTGCCACTGTGTGCATCCTTCTTACTGTGGGTCTGTGATTTTGTTGACCATCCATTTTTCCTATCATTATGTCCTTCTCCAGTGACTGGTCCCTCCCAACAACATATCCAAAATAGTAGAGAAAAAGTCTCTGCATTCTCTTTTCTAAGGAACATTGTTTATTCTTCTGGCAGTCCATGGGACTTTGTATTTTCCATATTCTTCTCCAACACAGTGCAATTCAAATGCATGTATTCTTCTATGGTCTTCTTTATTATTGTCCAACTTTCACATGCATATGAGGCAATTAAAAATACCAAGGCTTAGATCAGGCATACTTTAGCCCTGTAAGTAAAATCTCTGTTCTTTAATACTTTAAACAGGTCTGTTGCAGCAGATTTGCCTAATGAAATACATCATTTAACTTCTTGGCTGTTGCTTTCAAGAGCATTGGTTGTGAATACAAGCAAAATGAAGACTTTGACAGCTTTAATCTTTTCTCCATTTATCAGGATGCTATTTATTGGTTCAGTTATGAGGATTTTTATTTTCTTTACATTGAGGTGCAATCCAAACTAAAGGCTGTAGTCTTAGATTTTACCAGTAAGTATCACTTCCAGCAAGCAAAGTTATGTCATTCTCATACTACAAGTTGTTGATGAGTCTTCCGCCAATGTTGATGCTACATTTTTCTTCATATAATCCAGTTTATTAAGGAGCTCTGGTAGCGTAGTGGTTACAAATCGGGCTGCAAACCTTAAGGTAAACAGTTCGAAACTATCAGCTGTTCCACGGGAGAAAGATGAGGCTTTCTGCTCTCGTAAAGATTTACAGCCTCAGAAACCCTGTACAGGGTTGTGATGAGTCGGAACCGATTCCACGGCACATAACAACAACAACAATCCAGTTTATTGAATCATTTACTCAGCACACAGATTGAATAAATATGGTGAAAAGATCCAACCCTGGTGCACACCTTTCCTGATTTTAAACCATCAAGAATTGTTCTGTTCAAACAATTGCCTCTTCGTCTATGTACAGGTAATCTCATTAGTACAATGAAGTGTTCTGGTATTCCTATTCTTCACAATGTTATGTAGTTTGTTATAATTCACACAGCTGAGTACCTTTACATAGCCAATAAATCATAAGTCAACATTTCTCTGGTATTATCTGATTTCAGACAAGATAATTGTTGACATGCTGGGTTAATATGTGGATTTGGGGTTTTTCTTCTTTTGAATTTATAAATTGCTATCTACTAAATGTTTTGGTGGAGTCCTGGTGTGGCACTATATGATAAACATTAAATAGTTAACCACAAGGATCAAGGTTCAAACCTACCAGCCACTCCTTGGGAATCCTATGTAGGGTTGCTAAGAGTAAGAAACAGCTCAACAATACTTAGCAACAAAAACAACAAAAGTTTTAATATGTTGTGTTTTCATTTTCGTATGACTCAATACATTTTTATTTTGTGTTTCATTTTCTCTACTACCTATTATTTATAAAGCAAGGTTTTATTCAATTTCCATGTATTTGATTTTTTCCATCTATCTGTTGTTTATTTATAATTTTATACCATTGTAATCTGAGAAGACTCTTTGTAGTATATCAATGTTTTAAAATTAGTTGAAGCTTGTTTGTGACTTACCATATGGTCTATTCTAGAGAATGTATCATGTACACTGGAAAAGAATATATATTTGCTGTTGTTAAGTTGAGTGCTCTTTATAAGTCTATGAGGTAAAGTTGGTTGATGTTGTTTACTTCTATGCTTTTGTTGAGTTTCTTTCTATTTGTTCTGTCCTTCATCAAAAGTATTATATTAGAATCTGTAATTACAATTATAGAGTTTTCTATTTACTATCTGCAATTCTGTTAGAGCTGCCTCCTCAAAGTAGATTTGACCTTAATGACATGTATGGAGTAAAAATTTTGGTATCTTCATTCCCCAATGAGGTGCAACTCAAAGTACGAAGAAACAGTTAAAACATCACTAATAATCAGAACATGGAATGTGCGAACTGTAAATATGAAATGTAATGCATAAAAATCAACACCCTAGGCATTAGTGAGTTGAAATGGACTGGTATTGTCCATTTTGAATTGAACAGTCATATGAATTACTATGTCAGAAATGAAAAATTAAAGAGGAACGGCATCACATCAATAGTCAAAAAGAGCATTTTAAGATTTATCTTGAAGTACAATGTTGTCTGTCATAGAATAATATCCATATACCTACAAGGTAGACTAGTTAACAACTATTATTCAAATTTACATATCAACCCCTAAAGCCAGTGATGATGTGATTGAAGATTTCTACCGACTTCTGCAGTCTGAAAATGATCAAATGTACAACCAAGATGCATTGATAATTATTAATGAATGGAACACAAATGCCAGAAACAGGGAAAGGGTCAACAGTTCGAAAATTCAACCTTGGTAATAGAAACAATACTGGATATCACATGATAGAATTTTGCAAGACCAGTGACCAATTCTTCCCTAATACTTGCTTCAAAAATATAAATGGTGCTTATATGTGGACCTCTCCTAGTGTAGTGGTTACGAATTGGGCTGCTAATCTCACAGTCAGCTGTTCAAAACTATCAGCTGTTCCATGGGAGAAGGATGAGAATTTCTGTTCCCATAAAGATTTATAACCTTGGAAACCCTATGTGGGGTCACTCTGAGTCGGAATCAACCTCATGACACATAACAACAACAACAACAATAACATATGTGGACCTGACTTCTATTTATCATTGATCACATGGAATACACAGGAATCAAATTGACTTGTACATTCAACCATTTCAAGAAGTAGCATATGATCTAGTACTGATGGTGTTGAAGAAAGAAGTTGAAGCTTCCCTGAAGCATTGGCAAGAAACAAGGCTCCAGGAATTGATGGCATATCAATCGAAATGTTTCAACAAACTGATGACGTGTTGTCACTCATGTATGGCAATAAATTTGGAAGACAGCTATCTGGCCAGCCAGTTGGAAGAGATCCATATTTGTGCCCATACATAGAAAGGTAATCCAATGGAATGTGGAAATCATTAAATAATATCACTAATATCACATGCAAGTTTATTTTTTTCTGATAATAATTAAAAAATGGTTGCAGCAGTATATTGAAAAGCAGCTACAAGAAATTCAAGCTGGATTCCAATGCTTATACTATATCTCCACACCAGGACTCATATGTTGTTGTGGTTTTTAAAAGCCATTGAATTGGTTCTGACTCATAGTGTCCCTAATAGAGTATTTGAGTATCATCTGGAGGGTTTGAACTGATGATCTGGAGATTAGCAGTCTGATGTTTATCCTAAAGTGTCACACTATGACTCCATATGTGTGTGTGTGTGTGTGTGTGTGTATATATATATATATATATATATATATATATATATTTGTTTTTGTTGTGAAGTGCCGTCGAGTCGGTTCCGACCCATAGCGACCCTGTACAGGGTTTCCAAGGGTGTAAATCTTTATGGGAGTAGAAAGCCTCATCTCATCTTTCTCCCACGGAGCGGCTGGTAGTTTCGAACTGATATATATACTTATATTGTTGTTGTTTGGTGCCATCAGTTCTCATTCATAGGAACCTTATGCACAACAGAAAAAAACATTGCCCAGTCCTGTGTCAACCTCACAATCATTGCTATGTTTGAGCCCATTGCTGTGGTCACTCTGCCAATCCATCTCGTTGGCAGTCTTTCCTCTTTGTCACTGACCATCCATTATATGAAGCATGATGCCCATATCCAGGGACTGGTTCATTCTGAAATGTCCAAAGTATGGGAGATGAAGTCTGACCATCTTGACTTCTAAGGAGCATTCTGGTTGTCCTTCTTTCAATATAGATGTATTGACTCTTCTGGTGGTCCTTAGTACATTTAATATTCTTCTCCCAAACCATAACACAAATGAATAAATTATTCTACAGTCTTCCTTATTCATTGTCATTTTTCACATGAAGTAGGCTATTGAAGATACCGTGTTTTGGGTGAGGCACACCTTAGTCCTCAAACTGACATATTTGCTCATGAACACTTTAAAGAGGTCTTGCATAGAAGACTTGCCAAATGCAATTTGTCTTCTACTACATCTGCAAGTGGAGTCCTGGTGTGGCTCTATGGGTTAATGTGCAGGCCACAAAGCCATTTGAACTGCAAGGTTGGTGGTTCAAGCTCACCAGCTGTTCCTTGGAAACCCTATACAGGGTCGCTATGGGTCGGAACTGACTTGACGGCACTTGACAACACCTCTATAAGTGTTGATGGTGGATCCAAGTAAAATGAAGAAATAATACGACTTGAGGTGGGCAGCACTAAATAAAAATATAAAACACTCCATTCTTCAAGCAAAGAAAGGAGACGTGCATAAAGAACAAAAGAAAGTTAGAAGGTTAATCCCAGATTGTGGATATAATGAAATTCAGTTTGAATTTCCTTGAAATGTATAGGTTAACTCATTGGAAGGAGTGAGTTACAGCCTAGGTGAGAGGTGTCAGCTGATTCAATTTTACATTATTGTAGTCAGTTTTACATGGTTGTAGACATGAATACATTTTTTTTCTGGAAACAAATAATTTACATCTTGACACATTCTTCCCAAATGAGTTACATCCTGATCTTTTGTTTTCTGGGACTGTATGCCAGCACCATCATTCTTACATCTATCATGAGGGTCTACAGTGTGAAATTTTCCATTTACATTTCCCCATTTTAATCAAGCCTTTATAAGGGGTACTTGTCACCCACAATTGAGTAGTCTTTCTTCTGCAAGGAATCCATCTATTTCCTTGAGGAGCTATGGTTGTTAAAATGTTTTCACCTTGCCAACTTGATAGACTTCATATTCAGTGTGGATAGATTTTATATGGACATCTAACGGGCAAGGCTACATTGGAGGATGATTTCTCAGTAAGGACAGAATGATAGAGGTCAAGATGAAATATACTCAATGAGACAAAAGAGTGGTGATAAAACAGCATGATCATTGGTTAAAGCCTGTGATACCAGCATGTTTTATGAGAAGAGGTAGATGGTTTTGAAGTGCAACATTTTGTGAATAAAATGCACTGAACTGAAGCAAAATGTTGTCATTGTTAAGTGCCATAGAGTCAACTCCGAACCATATTGCCCCTGTAGAGAGTTTCCAAGGATCTACTGGTGAACTTGAATTGCCAATCTTGCAGTTCAAACCAGCTTTACATTCCAGCGCATTAACCCACAGTGACACACTAGGATTCCCCACAAATCAAAAGCAACATTGCATGATTACAATAATAGAATGAGGAGGAATATGAAGATGCCAAAATAAATTATCAAATTTCCCCCCACCATCCATTCCCAAGAGAAAAACCCATTACTTATAATTTCAGTTAAAGGAGGAACAAGATTGTTAAGGTGGGATATTATATGTTACATATGATTACCATTATTATTGTCTAGTGCTGTTGTGTCAATTCCAACTCATAGCAACCCTGTATAGAGTTTCCAAGGAGTGGCTGGTGGGTTTGAACCACTGACCTGTGGTTAGCAGTCTGATGCTTATCCTACAGCACCACACCATGACTCCAATGGTTAACATAGAGTGTAATATTAGGACTATTCTCAGTAATTAGATACAACAATCACATTTTATTATGGCACAGGTCTGCAGTGAAAATGTCAAGGGCTGTTTTATTTTGTAATACTGCTTTCCTCACCAGTGCTATGGTAATATTGATTTCTTGAAGCTCATGAACACTATAATTTGGGGCAATTTGTATATATTTAGTTAATATTTCTACATGTTCCATAACAGCTTCAAGGTCTATGTGAATACTGCTGTTAAATGATCAAGCCAATTAAATACTGATCAAGAACACTGAACTCTTAATAAGGGTACATTAGTCAGTAAAGGGTTTCAACTAAAATGTTATTGATTCTAGATTAGGCCAAACTGCATGTTCTAATTCAACATGGCAGGGACCAGGACCAAAAGATGTTAGGGGCTATCCTATAGATAGATACCTGAGTATTATAACTAATCTATGACGAACCAATCAGTAGCCAATAAGGTTATAACTGATGCACATTCAGACACTGAAATCCACCTCATAAGTATAGTGATTGCTGTTTTATTTATATGAGTGTGGTTACATTGTTCTGAACAAAAGGGAACAACCTAACCTATCCATGCTTGGGGAGTTAGTCAGGTGAATCCATATTATAGTTGTTGATGTTGTTGTTGTTGAGTGCCATCGACTTGGTTCTGACCCATACCTACAATAAGAAGAGCACTGTTTTTGGCTTTTGAAGTTTCTTTAGCTACCTCTTCTTTGGTGACATTATTTAGCAAAATAAGGGTTGAGTTAAGACTAAATGTTAAGTCATGCCTGGGTTATGTTCAGATTCAGAAACAGGTCATTTATCAATAGAAAATCTAGTAACAGTGTTTCCTACATTAACTATTTCTTCAATGTTCTTGTATCTATAGATCAAGAATATCCCAATCACAATCCTGTAGTGGTGAGACACACCAAGGAAAGGCAGACTGACTTGACGTCAAGAGACCACCATCCACCCAACAATTGAATTCCTTAAAATTGTGAGCTTAAAACACCTGACCAGTCTAGGAAAACATTAATAGAGCCATGACTGTAGCAAATATATATAAAAAAAGAAAGAAATAGATTTCTGGTCCTGGCAGAATTTGGTCAACTGTCTGTCACAGATATCATCTACCTCTAATCACAGGGATGTTTACATTTAATTTGAAATTCTTTGGTGGATTGGCTAGTCATAGGAGAAGCCTTAGTGTTTTATAACAGGAACAGATGAACCCAACATTTTATTCCCTTTAATTTAGTTGTACATGGATTGGTGAGGAGGATACTGTATAGATATAACAATCAAATTTTATTATGGCACAAGCACCCTCTTGGTCTGCAGTGAGAATGTCAAGGGCTATGTTAGTCTTTTATTAGGTGTATCTCCAAATATACATATTCACTGGGGACAATGTTAGATAGATTTGGGGAGTCTAATTTCTGGCAAAGACTTCTCTAACCTGTGAAAGATAGCCTTTAGAATATTGGACTAAAAACAGGTAATACTTTAGTAATTCAGGTTAAACAATCTTAGGGTTGGTGCAGGCAACTTAGGAAGGATTATAGATCTCCCAGTTATTATTTCATATGGGTTGAGTCTGTAATATCTAAATGGTGTGGAGCTTAGACTTACAAGAACTACCAGAAGGACCTTGTAGTTGTTAAGTGTCATTGAGTCAGTTCTGATTCAAAACAATCAGAAGGCCTGTATAGGGCTTCCAAGGGGCAACTGGTGGGTTTGAATTGCCAGCCTTGTGGTTAGCAGTGCAATGCTGATCCTAAAGTGTGCCACACCAGGATTCCCGAAGGATCTTGTTGCTGTTGCTGAGTGCTGTTGAGTCAGTTCTGAATCACAGTGACCTGGTATAGGGTTTTCAAGGAGTGTATTTTTCTTTGGGAACGTTACATATACCAGCAGTTATATGTTTTAATAAAGATACCCTGTAATTAATGTAAGCTTTCTGGGATGTTGAACAAACCAGAAAAACTACCAACACATTGTAGCAGTGTGGATTTTTTTTATAAACAGGGGATATTTGGTAAATCTGTGAGGCATTACAGTCCATGTAAATTGTTGATTGTTTCCCAGATAAAAGCAAATAAATATAGACTTTTAAGAATGCACAGGAATACTGTAAAAAGTTCTGCAAAGATCAACAACTGTAAAATGAGTTACACCTGGAGGGACGTTGTTGTTACATGTGGTCAATTTGGTTCCAACTCATAGGATCTTATGTAGAGTTTTTGAGGAGTAGCTTGTGGTTAGCAGTCCAGTGCTTATCCTACAGTGCCATATGTGGAAATTAATAAATGAGAATTAGGGTCTACTAAGAATATAGTAATGACAATGTAGTTGATTGCATGCAAAGTTTAACAACAACACAACTCCTGCTATTTGCGTTTTTCACTGGAAGAATAGAAATATCCCAAGGTCTTATAAAAGGCACAATGAAACCTTCTGAAAAGTAATCTTGTAAGATGGGAGATAGCCCTTCTTTTGTTTCTTGTTGGAGTGAGGACTGAAGAATTTTTACCAGACGTTTAGATATTTCTGTTTGTTGTCAGGTACCATCGAGTCAGAACCGACTCATAGCGACTCCATGCACAGCAGAACGAAACAATATCCGATCCTGGGCCAACCTCACTACTGCTGCCACACCTGACACCATCAATGATGCCATCTGGCTGATCCATCTCGTTGGAGGTCTTCCTCTTTTTCTCTGACCCTCCATTTTACCCAGCATGACATCCTTCTCCAGCAACTGTTCCCTCCTGACAATATGTCCAAAGTATGAGAGA
>NW_006408599.1:6565235-6616301 GCF_000296735.1 Chrysochloris asiatica | reverse complement strand
GATGCAATCCATACCGAAGACTGTGTTCTTTGATCTTCATCAGTAAATGTTTCAAGTCCTCTTCACTTTCAGCAAGCAAGGTTGTATCATCTGCAGATTGGCTCAAATGGCAAAAGTCAATCTACATCTTTGAATATGGCAATGAATAAGGTTTCAAGAACTAAGGAAAATATATAATAAGGGAGAAGACTAGGATGAATGGAATTTTAGAGAGGCTTGGCAAGCATTTGGATCTAACCAATGGTTTTTTTCTCCCTGTGTAGTTCAAAGCCTATCTCTGTAGCGTTAAAGATATAAGGTAGACTCAATAATATTATCTCCATTTATTTGAATTGTAAATGATAATTCCATTTAAATACAATATCTTTTCCCAATAGATTGACAGGGGTATGAAAAATGAGCCAAAAAGGGTGTTGATCTTCAATAGAACCAAGAGGTATCAGAGTGGTTGGTAATGAATCAACATTTGTTCTTAATTAGTGACCCCCATTGCTTTTTAATTTTTCAGATTCCAGGGCAGGAATGTATGTAAATAGTTGGAGTTAATAGCAGACAAAGTGGCTTTAGTGTTAATTTAAAATTAAGAAGTGTCTTCATTAATAAATAAAGTGGTTTCTCATTGTGGATTAAAAGTCACCATACAAAAAAATCCCTGTAGCCCCTTCATTCTGAATCAAGTTATAGGATTTTTTTTTAAAGAGAGGGTATATCAGTCTTTTGTTTGTTTTTCAACTTATTGTTGTTATTAAGTGCCATTGAGTTGGTTCAATCTCATAGTGATCCTACATAGGGTTTCTAATGCTGTATAGGAGCTTTGGTAGTGTAGTGGTTATGAATCGGGCTGTGAACCACAATGTCAGCAGTTCAAAACTACCAGCTGCTCCGTGGGAGAAAGATGAGGCATTCTGCTCCCGTAAAGATTTACAGCCTCGGAAACCCTGTTCAGGGTTGCTATGGGTCAGAACCGACCCGACGGCACTTAACAACAATAACATATCTTTATAGGAGCAGAAAGCCTCATTTTTCTCCTGCAGAGTGACTGGTGGGCTCAAACTGCCAACTTTGTGGTTTTCAGTCTAGTGCTTATCGTAGATGAAGATATTTCAGGGTGTCAGAGCCATTCTTCTCCAATGCTGTACTGACTTTTGGCACAATTCTGGTGATGGTCCGTCCCCACCACCCCCTGTATTTTTCAGGATGCAGAGTTCACTTTTTCAAGGACTAGCTTTTTTACAATAGTGACAAATACTCCCACCTTTATGCCATTTGAACGTTAATCATTTTATTTTTCACTGGGAGAGTATAATGGTTGCAATTGAATGAACATTAATAGATTAACCATAAAAACCCTTTCAATTTCAAAAGACTGAAGAAGTGTGTAAGATAAGTTGATTAGTTTAACAATAGGTGTTTTCTCCCAGTCACTTTTCTAAGGCTGTGATGTCAGGTTTAAGACCAAATATAAAAACAGCATTGAGTGCTCTGAAGACACTGTTGTTGGTAAGTATAAGTACCCTGGAGTCGGTTCTGACTCATAGTGACCCTGCACATGGTTTCCAAAGCTGTAAATCTTTACAGGATCAGAAAGCCTCATCTTTCTCCCATGGAACAGCTGGTAGTTTTGAACTGCCAATCTTGAGGTTAGCAGCCCAATTCGTAACCACCATGCTATCAGAGCTCTCAGCATAATCATTTTGAGTCCAGAGTATTTAGAAAACTTGTGGAGCAGCTGAATCCGAAAATCATAAGTACTTTCATCCATATTCTACATACAACAGTGAATTTTAGTCCCGTCAATTAGTGGAGGAAAGACCTTTGGGATAGCCTCCAGCAATTTTTTACTCTTTCCCCAAGAGTCTTCCAACAGGTTGATGACCATTTAATCAATAATTAAAGTTAAGCTGCCTTGGGGTCTTTCCATTCTGCTGCTTCTAGCCATAATTGGGTTTAAATTGGGCCAGTAATCATGTGAACAAAGTGATATTTGTAGAGAGCCTAGCTGGTAGCTTCAACAAGGATTTTGAATTTTTCAGGAATTTTGTAGGGTTTAGAAAATCTATCAAAATATTATATAACTCTGAGCATACACATTAGGTGAAAGTGATATGAAGGGGATCTTTAATATCATTGCTGGTGCAAAATGTAAAGGGCATTCAGCAAAGGTTTATTTGCTGTGCCGTTGGGTTGGTTTTTTTTTTTTTTTTTTGGAAAAGGGAAGCTTCAATAAAGTGTTATCAGACAAGTAAGAAGACAAAAAATAGTATAAATAGTTGCTGGTAGGAAAGCAGAAGGAATGGAAACTGAAATTTGACATCGTAATTCTTTATTCTGCTTAGTTGAAGACAGTGCCCTGCAAGCAAGAAATTTTACTGTCTTGATGTCTTTTGGAGGCCTCAATATATCAACAAAAAAAGACATTCTTCTGGGATTATTTAATCCAGACCATATGTTCCCTAATTTACTGTGCAGAAAGGTTGAATTAAAAGATCCATACATTAACCACTGATTTTCCAAACTGTCTTAAGTGACATTATGCCATAGAGACAGCAACAAGCATAAGGGACCATAAAATTTGCTCATGTTATGAACAAGAGTCCCAGAGGGTGCCTCCAAATCAACTTTAGATATGAAGTTCCCCATTTTATAATAACAAGAACAGCAACTAAAAGGCCTTTACTTTGAAGAATCAAAATAAATAAAACTTAAGGAACTATCAGTGCAAGGGAGCAGAGCTCAGATTCAAGAGGTTTGTTAATTTAAATAATTCCTGAGAATGCTCAAAGTAGAGAGCCCAAAGTGGCTCAGCAGGTACCATGTACGTGTACTTGATACATCAGGTATTGTGAAAGATAATGAGCCTGTCAAATTTCAATCTGAGTACAGAAATGTCAAAGACGAACATCTCATACTCTGTTAGGAGAGAAAAAAAGAAGTTTTAAAGAGGAATAACACAGCTGAAGCTAGTCAACACTATGTAAATATGCAAAGGACTCCTTCATTCAAGTGAAGAAAAGGTCTTACACGCATAAATAAGAACAACAATAAAAAAGGTAAAAGGTTAATGATTGGTTGTAGATAACATCAACTTCAGTTTTAAATTCTTTGAAATGTAGAGTTCAGTCACTTGGCTAGGAAGGAGTGAGTTACCACCAATGGGTATGGCATTACCTGGTTTGGTTATACCTGATTGTAGTCAGTTATACATGGTTGCTGTCAAGAACATATTGATTTCTAGGACCAACAGGTTGACATCCTGATCTTTTGTATCCTGGGAATGATGTTGCTCTCATCATGCTTATGTCTGACACAAGTGTATCCAGTTTGAAAGTTTTCTGTTGGTGCATGTGGTACATGCTATACATGTAGTATAGAATAGGACAAACTATTCTAACACTCGTATTTTATGGCTAAAAAACTCAAAAGCAACTAGTCACATCTTGCAGGCTATTATTTACAGACTAGGAACTAGAATTCAGCCTTCTTGACTTTCAAACTCAATGCTTCCCATTATATTAAAACCCTTCTCTTATACAGTTAATCATAACTCCTCATTTACATCAAGACCTGGGACCTTGAGCAGTTAATTTGAGTTAACCAAGGGGAGGAATTAAGCATTTGCTTTTTTTTTTTTTTCATTTGCTAGTGGCAAAATAATATCGATGTGGCCATGATGGAGCATCAAAATCAAAATTATGTAGGGAATAAAATGGCAAAATAAATTGGAAGCATTTGCTTCCACTGTTGTTTAAAAGAGCTAGCATTACGCCAGCCTCATATAACATTACTAAGGGTGGGTTTGTAGATGAATTGGGCAGTATATCAAAAACAGCATTAAAGATGAATGAGTTAGACATGGCACAGGTCCACTTCAGAGTAAATGAATGGTCATGAACAGAGTCTGCTCTCAAGGAAGATTGAATTGTTTTCTCCAAAATATAGTATGGCATAGGACATGTACAATCACAGTGTTCAAGGTTGCCCAGTTCATTGTTATGCTCTGTTCTAATCCCTTTCATTAGTATAGAAGGTTAAGGCTGTGTGACCTATCCAATGCCATGTGGTAGCGGTGGCTGTGTTCCGTGGAATTGGTTCCGACTCATAGCGACCCTGTACAGGGTTTCCGAGGCTGTAAATTTTTACAGGAGCACAAAGCCTCATCTTTCTTCTGTGGAACAGCTGGAAGTTTCGAACTGCTGACCTTGAGGTTCGCAGCCCGATTCGTAACTACTACGCTGCCAGAGCTCCTTAATGCTATACAGTGAGCTAAAGGAATAGCAGACATAGTATTTATTTCTAAATAACAAATTACCCCAAAATATTATTACTTATAATAACAATAGGCCTATTATAATTTTGGAGTCCTGGTGTGGCGCTATGGACTAATGCATCAGAATGCAAAGTCATTTGAACTGCAAGGTCAGTGGTTCAAGCTCACCATTTGCTCCTTGGAAACCCTATACAGGTTTGCTATGGGTCGGAATCGACTTGCCGGCACTTACCAACAGCAACAACGTTATAATTTTAGTCCAGAATTTTGGAGACTGATGCAGAAAGTACATAGCTGGGCACTACTATTTCAGAGTATCTCATGAAGTTGCAGTCAAGCTACAGGTAAGGCACTCAGTCATATGAATGTCACTGAGGATGAAGAATCTGTTCCTACAGAGGCTCACTTAAACATGGCTAGCAAGAAGGCAGTACCCATTGCAGGAGAACTCAGTTCCTTAACAGGCAAGCCTCTGCAAGGCCTCTTGCCATGCTGGGTGGTTTACATAAGTGCTTTTGATCCAAAATACATAAAAGCAGAAACCCCAATGTCTTTTAAGACCTAGCTTCAAAAGTTACACACCATCATTTCTGCAAAACCCTGCTGTTCATAAAGTCAGCTATATTTAATCTAGGAGGGGACTATAAAAATGCATAAATCACAAGAGGTGCAGATCATTCGAGGCTGGCTACAACAACAGACTTAGTGTTGGAGTCCTTAGAGGGGTACCCTGCATATATTAACTGCCTGTTCAGCATTAGTACCATTAGTATAGTAATAATAATGATCATTATCATTATTATATTTTTTTGTAGCATATGATTTCTGAAGTTTCCCTGACCTACATGGTTACTATAAGTCAAAATAAATTCTATGGCAGTGGGTCTATCATAATTCTAAAGAATCATGATATTTTTTACCTTATTAATTATAGTCTAATTTTTTATTGATTAAAAAAGAAGCTCAAGAAGATATAAGAATATGAAAAGGCAGATTCCTTGATAGTGATCCTTATAATCAGCCTAAGTTGTTAATTTGTTCTTGTAACAAATAAGAAAAAATAATCGCTGTTGTTCTTAAGGGCCATTCAGTCTGTTCTGACTCATAGTGACCCGATATGGTTTCTGAGGGGCAGCTGGTGGGTTTGAACTGCCAACTTTGTGGTTTGCAATCCAGTGCTTATCCTATAGCACCACACCAGGAGTATAAAAATGTCATGCTTCTATTTGAACATGGATGAGGAAAACATAGAAATAATTATTTTACATGCTAAAAGGTAACAACAAGGACCACAAGAAAAGTTCAGAAAAGTGTTCTTTGGGAGTTTATGAGGTTTGAAAATTTTATGAAATCAGAAAAGATTATACTGAAGAAAGTCACTGTAACAAATTCTTTAAAGACAGAATTTAAATAGTGTAGAAAGTAAATTCTATGTGGAGGTAGCAGAATGAATTATAGTGTAGTGACAGAGAGAAAAGTGTTTCATTTGTCTGGAAAATTGGATGAAAGTGAAGAGTATTCAAGTGAAGAATGAGTTGATTGAGGAGAAATTCATCAGGAAGTTTTTAAAGGGTGGACTAGAGGAATAAGAGCATGAACACAGATAAATCAGAGAGATCATTAAATTTAAATAAAGATGCCAAATCTCTGTTCTCTCTATCTATCCCTAATGCAGAATGTCTGATGAAGAAGAGTAGAAATGTTGAGGATATTTCCTACAGCAAGTGTTGTAGTTGTTAGGTACGATCCAGTAGTGTACAAATCATGCACAATAGAGTGGATATTACCCAGTCCTGCATCATCCTCACAATTATGTTTGAGACCATTGTTTCTGTCATTGTGTTAATCCATCTTGTTGGGGGTCATCCTCTTTCACCAACCCTCCACTTTACTAAGCATGATGTCCTTCTCCAGGGACTATTTCTGCCTTACAAGATGTCCAAAGAAGTAGATACAAAATCTCACCCTCCTGACTTCTAAGAAACATTCTGGCTATACTTCTTCCAAGATAGATTTGTTTGTTTTTCTCACAGTCCATGATACTTTCAATATTCTCCAACACCATAATTCAAATGCATCAATTCCTCTGTTGTCTTCCTTATTCATTGTCCAATTTTCACATGCTTATAAGATAATTGAAAATGCCATGGCTTGGGTCAGGTGCACCTTTGTTCTCAGATGGACAGTTTTGATTTTGACACTTTAAAGTTTATTGCAGCAGCTCGCCTAATGCAATACATCATTTGATTTCTTGATTGCTTCTTGCAAAAGTGTTGATTGTGGATCCAAGCTAAATGAAATCTTTGACAACTTCAAACTTTTCATCATTTATCATGATGCTGCTAATTGGTGCAGTTGTGAAGATTTTGTTCTCTTTACATTGACGGCAATCTATACGGAAGACTGAAATCTCTAATTTCCATTAAGTATTTTGAATCCTCTTCATTTTCAGCAAGGTGTGTCATCAGCATTTCACAGGTTGTTAATAAGTTTTTCTCTAATACTCATGCCATGCTCTTTCTTTTTCAAATAATCCATCTTCTCAGATTAATTGCACAGTATATAGATTGAATAAGTATGATGAAAGGATACAACCATGGTTTATATCTTTCCTGATTTAAAAACATTCAGTATCCCCTTGTTTGTTCTAACAACTACCTCTTTATCTAAGTATAGTTTCCACATGAGCACAATTGAAGTGTTCTGAAATACCCATTCTTCATAATGTTATCCATACTTTGTTATGATCCAAATACTCAAATGTTTTTCCATAGTCAATAAATCATAAGTAAATATCTCTGCTTTCAGTCAAGATCAATCTGCTGTCAGCAGTGATATGCCTCAACCTATGCCCTCTTCTAAATCTGGCTTGGATTTCTGGCAGCTCCCTGTCAATGTACTGCTGCAATAATTTTAAAATTATCTTCAGCAAAATTTTACTTGCATGTGACGTTTATGATATTAATAATATTATTCAGTGATTTTCATATTCTGTTGGGTCACCTTTCTTTGAAATGGGTATTTACATAGATTTCTTCTATGGTTGGCCACATAGGTATTTTCCAAATTTCTTGGCAAAGTTGAGTGAGTGCTAAAGTTTGTTGAAACATTTCAAATTTTATTGCAACAATTCCTGGAGGCTTGGAGACTTTATTTGCAGTGATGATTAGACTTCTTCTTTCAATATCATTAGTTCTTGATAATTTGCTATATCTTGAAATTACTGAGGATCACCAATTATTTTTCATAGAGTTTCTGTGCATTCCTCCCATTTGCTTTTGATGCTTTCTGCATCATTCAATTTTTTTTTGCCCATAGAATGAATCCTTAAGTATTGCATGTTGAAGCTTGAATGTTTTCCTCAGTTTTTTCAGCTTGAGAAATGCAAAGTATGTTGTTTCCTTTTGGATTGCAAACATCAGGTCTTTCCACATTTAATTATAACATTTGGCTTTGTCTTGTGGAGCTATCTTTTGAATTTTTCTGCATAGCTCTTTGACTTTCTTATTTCTTTCATTCGCTTTAACTCCTCTATGCTCAAGAGCAAGTTTCAGTACCTTCTGGCATCCATTTTGGTTTTTTTTTTTTCCTGTTTTTTAATGACCTTTTTCTTTCATCTTGTATGATGTTCTTGATGTAATTCTACAATTCTTCTGGTCTTCAGCCATTGATGTCTAATGCATCAAGTCTTTTTGAGATAGTATTTAAATTCAGGTGGGATATATTCAAGGTCATATTTTAGTTATCATTAAGTTGTTTTAATTTTCTTCAGCTTCAGCCTGAACTTGCATATGAGCAATTAATTCCATATTCCACAGTGGGCCCCTGGCATTGTTTGGCTAATGATATGAACTTCTCCATCATCTTTTCTACATCACAGTGGTAGTCACTTTGTTCCTGTTTATCAATATGGTGAGGTCCAGGTACAAAGTTGCCTTTTATGTTCTTTTAACAAAGGTATTTGCAATTAATAAGTCATTGGTCTTTCAAGATTCTTTCATGGGTTCACAAGCATCATTCCCATCACAAATGCCGTATTTTACAATTACTGATCCTCTTGGTTTGCAACTTTCACATTCCAATCACCATTAATTATCAATGCATATTGATTGCATGTTTGATTAATTTCAAGCTGAAGATGTTGGTAGATTTCTTCAATTTCATCATCACTGACTTTGCTGTTGTTGCTGTTAAGTGCCATCAAGTCGGTTCTGGCCCATAGCAACCCTGTATAGGGTTTGCAAGGAGCAGCTGGTGAGCTTGAACCACTGACCTGTGGTTCAAATGACTTTGCAGTCTAGTGCATTAACCCACAGCACCTGATAAATTTGAGTAACAGTGGTATTAACAGGTCTTTCTTATGTTGTTGTTGTTAAGTGCCGTGGAGTTGATTCCAACCCATAGCCACCTGGTATAGGGTTTCCAAGGAGCAGCTGGTGAGCTTGAACCACTGACCTTTCTTATAGGCATATGGATATTATCCTATCACAGACAGCACTGTCTTGAAATGTGCTTTTTGTCGACGAATATGACACCATTCCTCTTCAGTTTGTTGTTCCTGGCATATTAAATCATATAATTATCTGATACCAGTCCATTTCAGCTCACTAATTCCTAGAATATTGTTCTTAATGTTTTGCTCCATTTTGACAACTTACAGTTTTCCTAGATTCATACTTTGTGTACAAAGCTTCATGTAAACATGTTCCAACTGTAAATGAATGTTTGCAGCTGTCCCTTCTTATTTTGAATTGTATAACATCAGCACTTGAAGGTCTTGAATGCTTTGCTGCACTCATACCATTAAGCTCAACTGTACTTTGAGATGGCAGACCTGCCTCAGTTGTATTTTTTTTTTTTTTTTTTAAGTAGAATGATCTTTTCTTTTTTAAAAAATAACTTTTATATTGCATCTTCACACAAGGTAAAAGGTGACAATGTGTTTGCTACAGTAGTTTAGAGTACTGGAGAATTGATGGGATGTTTAAAGTTGTTGTTTGTTAGGTGAGTAGCTATTAGGTAGTTCAGCACATATAATCATATCCAAAATATGCATGTTGAGGCTAGACACCTAACACTACTCTTAGCTCCAGGAATGCCTCTGTTGTATTTTGAATGCCTCCCAACCTCAGGTGCTCAACTTGCCACACTATATCTGACATATTATCTGTTATTCATAAGGTTTTCAGTGTGTGTCCATTCAGAAGTGATCTGTCTGTCCTTCTTCCCAATCTGTCTTACTCTGGAAGTTACAGTGAAACCTATCCACCATGACTCTGCTGGTATAGTTTCCAGCATTGCAGTAATACATAAGCCACCAAGGTATGACACACTAACAGGCAAATGGTGGAACAAGTACACAATTTATAATCTGGATAATCAAACTTAAGTCAACATCATGTGTTCTTCGATAGTTCTGATTCTCACGGGCCCAAACCCTACTGATTCTCCAAGGCTCAGAGTAAATGTAATTTCTTCCAAGAAGTTCCACTCTCCCTATATAGAAGCTGGACACTGGACTGATAACTACAAGATTCATAATTCAAGCCCACCAGCTGTACTTGGAACCCCTATACAGTTCACTGTGAGTCAGAACTGACTTGATGACACACACACAGAAATACCCACTCATAATTGTTATCTGACAGTCAATTTTCTCTTCTAAATTATAAGTCCTTTGTGAAAATAGATCTTTTGACCAATATTTGTGCCTCCTGCATTTCATGTAAAAAGTCTGCATACAGTTGTAAACCAGAGACTATACTAAATTATCTCTTAGAAATCTTCCAAACTTAATAATATGTTGAAATATTTCAATCCACTCTCATTGGTATATCTGATTTTGGTGAGCTGTCATAGAACATATAGTAATTGAAACAGTGATTTTGGTTTTATGAGTTTCTTGAACCAAGGAGAAGAAAGGGGAAAATCATTTAACCTTTCTAATATCTCAGAAAATGTGCTTTTCTAAAACATGATTTATCTCATGTAATATTCAAAATAACACTATTGTGTAAGTGTAATTTTTCTTTTTTGTTTTGCAAATGAGAAAACTGAGTCTCATAAAAATTAAATGACATTTTGAAGGTCACACATCCTGTAAGTGATGGAACAAGCATTCTAACCCAGGTGTGCATTATTCCACTAAACCACAATCCATAAGGTAAATGAAATGAACTAATGACAAATTATGGCAAATTCAAAATGCTGAGAAAACAATGTGCTGCAATAAAGTGGGTATGTTGAATGTCGCATTGGGGCATAGTTTGGGAAACTAATTCCACAATGCCACAAACAGTTGGTTCTGGGAAGAGTTTGAACTAAAACTTAGAAGACAATCAGTTATTTTTGACTCAGTCTTGAGTAAAACACTCGGGTCGTCAGAGGCATTAAAAAAGCTTGCAATGCTAAGGTGCAATGATAGTTATATAATTAAGTTTGACATCTTCACTGGAGATCATATCAGGTACTGCTGGCAGAATGAACTTTAAGAGAAAAAAAAAAAAAAAATAGAATGGGTTAGAAACTGCCTGAAGGGAAAGTTATAAAATTAAAATTCACAGGATTTAAAGAAAATATGTTTAAGAATACCATATAAAAACTCCCAAAGTTTTGTCAGCTATTGAGAAACCAAAAAAAAAAAAAAAAAATAGGAGCTAAGAGGATGTTAATAGAGTTAAACTGGTTGGATGTAGGAATAGAACTTGATTCAGGTCAAGGAAGTCTATTATAAAAGTACAAGGCAAGTCTATGTGATTCCGACATTAAACATATATGGAAAGGAAAATATAATATAAAAGAAAAGAAAATATCCTTGAAGATAACTTTGTAGAGATCTAAAATTAAGACTAGCATTCTATCAAATACTTTATGCAGCCCTACATATTCCACATAGACTACATAATTGAGTCCAGATGTGGTACTATGGGATAAGCACTGGGCTACTAAACACAAGTTCAATGGTTGAAACACACCAATAGCTCCTCAGAAAGCTTACATTATTAAAATAATAAAATAACAGTAAAAATGCAAGGGTTGCTATGAGTCAGAAACAACAACAAACATATTCCACTATTATATAATATCATAAATGAGATGACACTTTGCAGACATTGTGGCAGAGAACTAGTAGTTTGCCAAATCCATTTCCTGTGGCCATGTGACTGAGTAGTAGTAGCCAGTGAAGATGAGTATAATTGATGTGTGATATTTCAGGCTGATACCCTGAATGGTTCAACTGGCTATGTTTCTGTGCTTCTAACTGAAGGTTTGGTGTTCAAGTCCACCCAGAGACAGCTAAAAAAAAAAGGACTGTCAATCTATTAGGAAAAATCACAAATCAGATTTTTATGAGTTGGAAGTGACTTGATGGCAAATGTTGCTCCAGACTGAGCCCATAAAATCTGTTATGTATGATGTCAAAAGGTAGAAGAAATCAGATAAAGTAAAAAATTAATGCAATAAATCTCTTCTAAAGTTGTTTCAAAATAACAATGGTTTCTTCACAAAAACCTCAATGTTTTTGAAGGTCTTTAACCAAATTCCAGTTTACAGTAGCTGCTTACTTAAATCTTAAACATATTTAATTACTGATTTCTTCAAAAATTTAATGGGAGATGGTCAGGAAGACAAACTTAATAAGTTTTTAAATTGGCAGAAAAGTAAAAATAAATTATTGAAATAAATGCCACAGCATATATAAAATGAACATAAGGTAGAGCTCAAGTGATCTAGGCCTTGATTGTGACTCTCATTAATTTGATGAATATTGAAAAATTCAATTAATCTGTTTTATGTTCTTTTATTTGTGAAATGGAAATTTTGGATGTTGGTTTCTAGCTTGTTTTGAAAGTACAATACATGAGGCTTATCAATTGCTATAAATATGTATAGTGTGTCAGGGATCTCATCTAAGTTTCATTATTAGCAAACAGGTATTTACCATAGGAATAAAGTCTGCTAATATCTTCTTATTCTCTTCTAAGGCATTATCAAGTCAATTCTGACTCATAGTGGCCCTATATAAGAGCATAACAGTATACAATGCTGCCTGGTCCTTTTGCATCCTCACAACCATTGCTATGTTTGAGTACATTGTTGCAGACACTGTGTCAATTCACCTTGTCAATGGTCTTAATCTTTTTCACTGACCCTCTACCAAGCATGATGTCTTTTTCCAGGAACTTATCCATCCTGATTACATGCCTAAAGTATGTGAAACAAAGTTTCACCATCCACATTTCTAAGGAACATCTCACTGTATGTTTTATAAGACGAATTATACATCCTTCTGACAGTCCATGGTATATTTCATAATCTTTGCCAACAATATAATTCAAAGGCATCAATTCTTCTGTCAAGAAGAAAGGTGAGAGTTTCCAGTTTGGGCAGGCAGCAGAAACAGCCAGGTAGGAAAGGCTCCATCGGGGAGGAATTGAACACCCAAAGAAACTCCACTCGTGGAACACCACCAGAGCTCTGGATCTAGCATAAGTTACAGGGTGTCAGTTTCTCACACGCACAAGTGAAAAAAATCATGATATAAAGGGAAATACTGCAAGTTAGGAAATGCATGAAATAGGACTCTCTCTGTGGCCATCCCACCAGGGCGGAGTTCAGAATGTGAGGGTACACCCAGACAAGCACAGGGAACCGGCACTAAAAGCTGTGCCATGACACCTTGCAAAAGGAGGTACGAGAGATTCTACACAATTTCTCCACCTCTTCCCTGTTGTGCCTTCTTTGCCCAGCCTAGATGCTTTTAAGTGGGTGGGTGTGCACCCCCCCCCCCCCCCCCCCAAAAAAAAAAAAAAAGTCCAATGCTGAGCCCATAGTTTTCCCATGGCACATATAGAAAGAGATTGGTGGATGTTTATGATGTCAGCCTGTAGATCCCAGTCCTAAAGTTAACTTATACGTGACCCTTTACTATACAACAAGAAAAAACCTGATCTGGCCTGAAATATAAACCATAGGAACAATCTGTAAAACCCCAACATAAAAGGGCACAATTATCTCAAGAATTACACTGTGCACATGCAGATATCTAACTGACCTTCAGAGACAAAAATAGTAGACAATCTTTCTCCCATTAACTTCTCAACATCTATCTGTGCACCTCTACGGTGGTGACTAGAGGAGAGGCTTGAGCTAGTGGACACCCCCACCCACTGCTGGAGGCTTTTATGGTGCACACACACTGCCTGTGTAGCAAGGCAACTGGACAGTTGGCCACAGTTTGATTTTTGTTTCAAAGTGGTGGTTTTTGTCTCTGCTTTTATATTGCTTCCATTCTTGGTGCTTTTGATCACACATTTTTTCAAGAGGTGGGAGCTTTTTCTCCCTATGTTACCCAAGAAGAGTCAGAAATCGTGGCCATATAACCAAGCTAAAAGCATACCCCATAATATTCCACCATTAAGACAAGAGTCAATAACAGCTGCTAAGCATTACATGCAAAAGGGAAACCTATCTCCTGATCATATCCAACAGGAGACACCCAGTAAGCTTAATAACCTAACAACAAGCATTCATTTAAGCATTAAAAAACCCATATAACCACTAGCAATGACAAACAAAAAACAAGAACATATCTCAAAACATGTCCCAAAACAGAAAAGAGTAACTGAGACAAAGGAGCTGGAGACAGACAAAGGCACCCCAGAAGTGGCAGAGCAGGTTTTGGATTTGCCTGAGAAGGAATTCAGAAGAATGATATGGAAACAAATTCAAATACTCCGACAAGGAGTGGAGGAAAACAAGGAAGAGGTCAGGAAAATACTAAAAGAGCAATCAAACAAGATTGATACAGCATCGGAAACAATTCAAAACCTGCAAAAAGAGGTCGAGATGATTAATAATAAAATATAAGAAATAGACAATACACTGAAAGGGGGAAGGGAGCAGAATAGAAGAGATGGAAGCCAGAACTAGCAAGCTGGAAGACAAATCTCTCAATACTGCTAAGCTAGAAGAGCAAGCAGAAAAAAAAAAAAAAAAAAGATTAAAAAATCTGAAGAGAGTCTCAGATTCATGCTGGATAGTATGAAGAGGAACAACTTAAGAATAATTGGCATTCTGGAACAGGAAGAATCAGAGAAGTCCACAGAGGAAATAGTTGAAGAGTTTTGGGAAGAAAATTTCACTAACATCTTGAAAGATGAGAAGATAAACATTCAAGAAGCCAAACATACCCCATGAAGGATAGACCTCAAAAGGAAGGCACCAAGACATATAATAATCAAGCTTTCTACAAAGACAAGGAGAGAATCCTAAAAGTGGACAGGGAGAAGAGAAGTGTCACCTACAAAGGCAAGCAAATCAGATTAAGTTCTGACTTCTCAGCAGAAACCATGCAGGCAGGAAGGCAATGGGGAGACATATGCAAAACCCTAAAAGAATAATAATAATAATAAAAGCCAACCAAGAATCGTCTATCCAGCAAAACTATCAATCAAATATTATGGTGCAATCAAAACATTCCAGGATAAACAGAATCTAAGAGATTTTTGTCAAAACTAATCCAGCACTTCAAAACATCCTAAAGGGAGTTCTTTGGACTGAAAACTAACAAAACCAGACAACAACCAGAGATTGACAGATGAGGCAACACCACCTGGAACTCAATCGACAGATAGCAGAGTTCAGAACAGAACAAAACTACAACAATGAACTCAAAAGATCTGGCAGGTCAACCGATGATCAAAATAATATCAATGTCAAAGAAGGGATTAATGTAGGAACAGAGATCCAGGTGGTTAAGATGTCAGGTAGAATAAAGGATACAATAAATTCTCTTAATGGAGAGAAAATTAATAGACTATAAGGTAACCCCAAAGAAAGTTAATACTTCACAACTTACCATGAAAATGAACTTCCAAGCAGAACAAGCAAACATGAAAACTAAGAAGAAACCAACAAGAAATAGCATAAAAACCACAAACTCAGCACAAGAAGGCATGCAAAACAAAGGGATGTACAGCACTACCAAAAAATTAATATAATGGCAACAATTAATTAATACCTATCGGTAATTACATTGAATGCCAATGGATTGAATGCACCAGAGAAGAGACAGAGAGTGGCAGATTGGATAAGAAAACAAGACCCTTCAATATGCTGCCTGCAAGAGACACACATTATACTCAAAGACAAAAACAGACTAAAAGTTGAAGGATGGAAAAAAAATATGCCAAGCTAACTGCAACAATAAACCAGCAGGAGTGGTAATTCAAATCTCTGATAAAGTAAACTTTAAGACAAAAACCAGCATAAGAGATAAAGAAGGACACTATCTCATGATCAAAGGGTCAACTGAACAAGCCACCCAATAAAAGTGTACCACTAGTGGAACACTTAAGGAGCTCTGGTAGCGTAGTGGTTACAAATCGGGCTGCAAACCTTAAGGTCAGCGGTTCGAAACTACCAGCCGCTCTGCGGGAGAAAGATGAGGCTTTCTACTCCCGTAAAGATTTACACCCTCGGAAACCCTGTACAGGGTCGCTATGGGTCGGACCCGACTCGATGGCACTTAACAACAACAACAACATGATGAGTTGTACTCCAACAAATTCGAAAACTTAGAAGAGTTGGATGCATTTTAAGATAAACATGACCTACCAAAATTTACACAGAGTGAAGTAGAAAACTTAAACAGACCCATAACAAAAGAAGAAATTGATCAGGCTATCAAAAAGCTCCCAACCAAAATAAGTCCAGGCCCAGAAGCCTTCATGGGTGAGTTCTACCAAACACTCAGGGAACAACTGTCACCAATTCTACTGAAATTATTCCAAAATACAGAATAGGATGGAAAACTTCCTAACACTTTTTATGAAGCAAGCATAACCCTCATATCCAAACCAGGGAAGGACATGACTAAGAAAGGAAACTACAGACCAATATCCCTCATGAACACAGATGCAAAAATTCTCAACCAAATCCTAGCCAACAGAATCCTGCACCACATGGCAAAAGTAATACATTATGACCAAGTGGATTTTATCAAAGAGATGCAAGGATGCTTCGACATTAGAAAAACAATCAATTTATTGCACCACATAAATAAGAAAAAGGAAAAGAACCACATGATCATATCAATTGATGCAGAAAAGGCATTTGACAAAATCAAACATCTATTTCTGATAAAAACACTAACAAAGTAGGAATTGAAAGGAAATTCCTCAACATAATCAAGAGCACAAATACAAAACCAACTGCCTACATCACTCTCAATGGAGAGAAATTGAAAGCCTTCCCTCTGCAAATGGGAACCAGACAAGAATGCCTTTTGTCACCACTCCTATTCAATATTGTTTTGGAAGTATTATACAGAGCTATATGGCATGAAAGGGATCCAAATTGGGAAAGAGGAAATAAAGCTCTCTCTATTTGCAGATAATATAGAAAACCCCAAAGACTCAGTAAAAAGCTACTAGACCTCATTGGAAGATTCAGCAAAGTGGCAGGATATAAGATCAACATACAAAAATCAGATGGATTCCTCTATAGTAACAATGACAGTGCTAAAAAAGACATTAGGAAAGAAATACCATTTACAATAGCTGCCCAAAGGATGTAATATTTAAGAATAAATGTTACCAGAGAAACAAAGGACCTATACAAACAGAATTACAAAACACTACTACAATAACCCAAAAGAGACTTACAAAAGTGGAAGAACATACCATGTTCCTGGATAGGGTGACTCAACATCATGAAAATGTCAATACTACCCAAAGCCATTTACACATATAATGCAATCCCAATCCAGATTCCAGTGGCATTCTTCAAAGAGATGGAAAATACAATTACAAACTTTATATGGAAAGGAAGGAGACCCAGGATAAGCAAAGCACTGCTCAAGAAGAACAAGATTAGAAGCCTCTCACTCCCAGATTTCAAAATCTACTACATGACTACAGTGGTCAAAACACCCTGGTACTGGTACAATGAAAGATACATTGATCAATGGAACAGAATCAAGAATACAGAAATGAACCTATCCACATACAGCCAACTGATTTTTGAGAAAGTGCCTAGGTATGTTACATGGGGAGGAGATAGTCTATTTAACAGATGGTGCTGACAGTACTGGAAAGTGATATGCAAAAGACTGAAACAAGACCTTTACCTCATGCCCTATACAAAACCCAACTCAGCATCAATTAAAGACCTAAACGTCAATCCCAAAATTATGAAAGTCATCAGTGAAAAACATAGGGACAAATGTGAGGGCTCTAATATAGGGAATACACAGACTACCAAACATTTTGAAAATTACACAAACAAAAGCAGACAAAATAGATGACTGGGGCATACTAAAAATTAAAAACTAATGTGCATCAAAAGACTTCATTAAAAGAGTAAAAAGGGAACCCACAGAATGGGGAAAAAAATATTTTGCTATGAACACATCAGACAAGAGACTCATTCCTAAATTATGTAGGAAAGTACAACACCTCTACAAGAAAAGGACAGATAACCCAATAAAAAAATGGGCACAGGACATGAACAAACACTTCACCAAAGAAGAGATCTGAGCACCCAACAAACACATGAAGAAATGTTCATGATCATTAAGCCATTAGAGATGCAAATCAAAACAACAATGAGATATCATCTCACACCAGCAATAACAGCAAAGATCAAAAAGTAGAGGACAATAAATGCTGGTGAGGATGCAGAGAGACTGGGACCCTCCTACATTGTTGGTCAGATTGCAAAATGGTCCAACCACTCTGGAAAGCAATATGGCACTTCCTCAGAAGGTTGGAAATAGAAATACCTTATGATCCAGCAATCCCTCTACTTGCTATTTACCTACAAGAAATACGAGCCATAACACGAGTAGATATATGCACACCAATGTTCATAGCAGCATTATTTACAATAGCAAAAAATGGAGACAGCTTAAGTGCCCATCAATTGAAATATGGCTAAACAAACTGTGGTACATGCACACAATGGACTACTATGCTGCCTTGAAGAATAACAAGGAAGCAGCAAGCCACCACATAACATGGATGAACCTTGAGGACATTATGCTGAGTGAAATTAGTAAATCACAAAAGGAGAAATACTGCATAAGACCATTATTGTAAAAGAGTAAGAAAAAGAACCTACACTAAAAGGGAAAATAAAAAATATTATGTACATATTTTCTGATTACCAGGATGTATGGGATGAGAGGAGGGGATAGAGCACAGAGTAGGGAATAGACACAGGATAGCTTGGGTGCGGAGTGAGGGTGGTAACACACAAGAAGAGGGAGGAGAACAGTTAGGCAGGTTCGCGTGGGCTATGTGGAGCAGAGGTAAATGATGATGCATGCACAAAGTTGGAAAGACAGGGCTCCGGTTACAGTGATTGAAGCATGGCTTGAAGGGATAAAATAGGGGAATAATGTTAAGATGCTTGGCTGCTTTTGAATCTTGGTTTCCCTTGCCTACCAATGTAAAATAGACACTTGAGGTGGGGAGAAAGGAATAGCCAGAATCATCACTACAGAAATCTTGTAAGTCTGTCTTCAGCCTATAACTGATTGTTATTGTTGTTGTTATGTGCCGTCGTAGTCGGTTCCAACTCATAGCGACCCTGTACAGGGTTTCTGAGGCTGTAAATCTTTACCGGAGCAGAACGCCTCATCTTTCTCCGGTGGAGCAGCTGGTAGTTTCGAACTGCTGACGTAGTATAACTGATTGGAATACCTTAAAGGGGCCTAGAATTTGCCCAGTGAAAGAGGCTCCCTGTGCAGCCTTTACATTGCACAAGACCATAGATGGAATCCAGAATCCCATCCAGAACCAACTGAGGTAGGAAATTTTCACTGGAAAGGACGAGTAGACCAGCCTGGAGAGGTTAGAACAGAAGATACTTCGTGAATGAAAGACTTGCAGGAAAAATCCAAAACCATAATGACAGTCTGATTGATTACTACAAGAACAAGTATGATGGTCACCCAGGAGCCATCAAGGCAAGTGGTCAGAGCCCTTCAGTGCAAACCCCCTTCCAAGACTGAGTCTTTAGGGGAATACTTGAGCAGACATGTGGTCTGGCTGTTGTTCACCCATAAGTGGAAGAGGGGGAAAAAACAGCATTGAAGTTGTGAGCTAATCCCAACCACAATCAATAGACCCCTGTGAACCCGGGTGGAGACCTGGATGAGGCTAAATCTTGTACGTTTTTCCAAAATAAGTTCTGGGGCCTACATATATAGCACAGAATGTCTTGCTAAAGGTCCCATCAGATCATGACCCTCTTAGCTCACATAATATGCAAAATGGAAACTTTAGCAAGTAAAATGGCAACATCTGCAAACAAAAAATCTTAATCACATAATTCATCAGATTTTACTTGTTTATCTTCCCTCAATATTGTCTTCTTTCTGAGACAAGGTTAATATAGAATGCAGTCCAAATAAAATGTCTAGATGGTAACCATTATCTGCCAAAGCTACCTACTACCATTGAGAAAGGTTCCAATGAGATGTAGTAAAACCTCAGTGTAATAGGTCCATTGGGAACTCACCAGATTATCTCATACAGGGAAGTACATCATTGGGATTGCTCTCATCTCTAACTTTTATTTATTCATTAATGGTAGAGGGTAGGAAGTAGAGAATGTCTTGGTATGATGTATATTGGAGCAAAAGATCAGGAGGTGATTCATTCTAGTTAGTCTGAAAGCAATCAGTTTTGATAAAATCTGTGGAAATATCTAACAGGTTTGAGGAACTGGGAAATGTAATGCCAGATGAGATTATGGACAGATGAGTGAAAAGAGGTGATGGTGGAAATTCCGACTTTGATAAAACATCTGATGGCCTCTCTTTTACTTGAAAGCTTTTCATGAAAAAGCTAGACAGATTATGGAAGGAAACATAAAAAAGACTTCAGAGGTTAGTTTGTTCTTATAGCTGACAAAGCTAGTTTTATAAAAAGATAGAACTGTAATTAACAACTGCATAAGTCGTTTTCATAGATTATGTTTTCAGGTTAATAATACTGAAGGAGAGAAGTAAAAACAGTTCTGGAAAAAAATGAATTGACAATTTCAGTCCATTAGGCATAATTGGGTTTTATGAGTTTGTTTAAAATAAATGAAGAAATGATCAAGGTTATTGATGTTCTAAAAGAGTTATTGATACACTAAAACATGTCCACTAGCTTGCCATTAGAGTGAAGGATTAGGAACCCAGGCCAAAGAAGAAATGGTGGAAGAGCATAGTTAAACTTTTCCATAAGAAGAGCAGATATGAGCCTAGCAACATAGCCATACCCAAATGTTATAGAAGCGCCATTTGATTAAAAAGGGAAAGACTGGGAATGAAGATGCTTGAATATGGAAAGTAATGTGGAGTACATTTTAGCTGCATTGTACTAAATTTCACTTCACAATGTCATTTAGAAAGACATTATTATTCCTTATTTTGTAGATGAAGAAACAAAATGCAGATAATATAAGTAAATAGCTAGCTGGCATGTGAAACCTTGGATTAATTTTCACTTCTTATTTCTGAAGACCTCTAAGATTCACTATCAAATTAGTGAATTTTCTATTTCTTTAGAAAAATAAAAATTTCAAGCTATGATTAAGTAAATTACAAAATCTGTATGCAACATTCTCAGAAAGTTGTATTTCCCATGTTGAAATAAATGGCCTATATTATACTGGAAAATTTCTGAAATGTATCTGTTCAAAATCAGCACCAGCTCCCTCTTTTCAAAATCTTATCTTGAACTTTTCTTTAATATTAAAAAAAATTCATAATCATAAAAATGCCCACAAAGTACATGAATGCATATATATTCACATATACTAAATAAATATGTTGTTGTTGGTGGTGGCCCCAACTCTTAGTGACCCTTTATAGGGTTCCAAGGAATGGCTGGTAAATTTGAACCACCTGCATTGTGGTTCAAACCAATCTGG
Organism: Chrysochloris asiatica; assembly: GCF_000296735.1. Taxonomy (NCBI): domain Eukaryota; kingdom Metazoa; phylum Chordata; class Mammalia; order Afrosoricida; family Chrysochloridae; genus Chrysochloris; species Chrysochloris asiatica. The sequence continues at coordinate 6,595,102 of NW_006408599.1, read as the reverse complement.
TGGTTGAGTGCTTATCCTACAGTGCCACACTAGGATCTTTCACACATCTTTGAAATTTTCCTCCTCTTAAATTACTTCTGAATCAATTCAACAGACATTATTGTTGTTAAGTGCTGTCAAGACAGTTCCATTTCATAGCGACCTTGTTTAGGGTTTCTGAGGATGAAGAGTTTGAACAGTCAACCTTGTGGTTCAAACAGACCTGGCAGTCCAGAGCATTAACCCACAGTGCCACACCCAATATTAACAGACATTAAATACGCTCACATATTTAATAAATATACCTATAATATTTTTGCCTTGAGAGTTTATAATTTTTGAACCATTTGGAAATCTCCTGAAGAAATATACACATTACTTTTGTTATAATAAATGTCAGCAGTGTTACAAATATATTAGGTATAAGTTTAAACGTTTAACCAAGGGCTTGGCCCCTAGAAATCCGTCCTAAGAAAATAATACTAGGCACAAATTAAGCATTATGGAACCAATCCCACAAGGAATGAAAAACTACCTTATTTATAGTCCTTAATTTTAAAATATTAAATACCTTCCAAAATATGAATAATGAATTTGTAATAAATGAAAAAAATATAAGCATGTGAAAAGGATGTTAAGGCAATAAATTAGGATAGCCATCATTCAAAACATATCTAGGAGAAATGGTTGGAAATTATTAAAATATGGCCATGACATTGAATCATAGGATAATTTAAGAAATGCCTCACTTTTTGAAATTTTGATTTTTTTAACAATCATTTTTGTAACTCACAAATCCCCAAATATTTGTTGTGATTATCAACCAAGTTTTAAAATAATTAACATATGAAAAATTGTACAAATTTCAAAACAAAAAATAGAATCTAAAGTTAAAGTCAAAACGCCTTTTGCCCTTCAATGACCTTATTCCCTTTCCTAAACTAAATGCCAAACCCACTACCATTGAGTTGGTTCCAACTTATAGTGACCCCATAGGACAGAGTCCTGGTATAGTGCTATAGGATAAGCACTGGATTGCAAAGTCAGTTTGAACCACAAGATCAGAGGTTCAAACTCACTAGCCACTCCTCAAAAATCCTATAAGGGTCATTATGACTTGAAATCGACTTGATGGCACTTAACAACAACAACAATAGAACAGAGTAGAAGTGCTCCCTAGGGTTTCAAAGACTGTGCATATTTATATTTTTTAGGCTGGAGTTCTTTATGGAAGCTGACTGCTCATCTTTCCTCCAGAGTGGCTGGTGAATTCACACTGCTGACTTTTCGTAAGCAGCTCAAAGTTACTGTCTCCCAAGGACCCTCTCCTTCCCTGTTGTTGTTAGATGTTATCTAGTTGGTTGCAACTCATAACAACCCTATGCACAGCAGAACAAAACACTGCCAGGTTCTGAGTCATCACAATTGTTAGCCTGGAACCCTTTGACACTAGCATGGTACTATCGATCTCATTGGGATCTTCTTCTTTTTAGCTGATCCTCCGCTTTACCAAACATAATGTCCTTCTCCAGGAACTGCTCCTTCCTGATAAAATGTCTGAAATATGAGAGACGAAGAAGTCTTGCAATCCTGTTTTCAATGGAACATTCTACTGTACTTCTTCCAACAAAGATTTGTTTGTTCTCATAACTCATTGTACTTTCAATATTCTTCTCTAACACCATAACTCAAATGTATAAATTCTTCTATAGTGTTCCTTATTTATTGTCCAACTTTCACATGAATATGAAGCAATTGAAAATATGGCTTGAGTCTGGTGCACCTTAGTCCTCAGACTGATATCTTTGCTTTTAAATACTTTCAAGAAGTCTTGTGCAGCAGATTTGCCTCATGCAATATGTTGTTTGATTTCTTGACCACTGCTACCATGATTGTTGATTGTTCATATACGTAATATGAAGTCTTTGATAACTTCAAACTTTTCTCCATTTATCATGATGTCATTTATTGGTTCAGTTATGAGGATTTTTGTTTTCTTTACATTGAAGTGAAATTCATACAGAAGATTGTGGTCTTTGATTTTCATCAGTAAGCATTTTAAGTGTTTTTCACTTCATGACATATTTCATGGAAAGTCATTATTTATTTCATCATCACTACTATGGAGTCCCGGAGTCGTGGTGTGGTGTGTGGGTTAATGCGCCAGACTGCAAAGCCATTTGAACTGCAAGGTCGGTGGTTCAAGCTCACCAGCTGCTCCTTGGAAATCGCTATGGGTTGGAATCGACTCTATGGCACTTAACAACAACAGCAACAACAACTATGGAGTCCTGATATGGCACTGTAAGCTAGGCATTGGACTGCTAACTACAAGGCCAGCAGTTCAACCTTACCAGCCACTTCTTGGAAAGCCTATGTAGGGTTGCTATGAGTAGTAACCAACTCAACGGCACACAACAACAACAACTATGATGTGCGACAAGACCACATTTGATCCATTAATGATGCAAAAACAGTTACAAAGAATAGCTTTGAAATTCAGTAATTTTTAGCATATGTCTAGGAGTTGATCATTTTGTATTCACATTTCCTGGTAAGATTCTTTAATCAGTGATTTATAGTCTCTTCTTTCTTTAATTTATTTTTATCTTACTCATTATTGTTTTTTGTTGATAACTGTAGAAATGGAACTAAAGTTCTCACTCTCTTCTTCATAAAATCAGCAGCCAACTGCTATTGAGTTAATTTCAACCCACAGTGAATATAGGGTTTCCAAGGCCATGAAACTTTATGGGACCAGACAGCTTCATCAGCTGCCCTTATTGTTAGTTGTCCAGTGCTTATCCTACAGCACCACCAGAGTTCCTTGTCATCTTCATAAGACACTGTTATTCACCTCTCCTCCCTTTCTCAAAATTAGATTTACTTTGTTTTGTTCTGAAAGGCACAACTGGAGACAGAGAGCTGAAGTAATAGGAGGCATACTCAGGTTAGTACTAAGAAATGTGTTTTATAAAGATCACTAAAGAAAATGGGAAGGAGTCTTAATGGTGCAATGGATTAGACATTGGGCTCCAAACAGCAAATTTGGCTTTTAATCCCTACCAAGCACTCCACAGGAGAAAGGTGAGGCTATCTGTGCCCGTAATTATTTTCAGTCTAAAAAACCTTAGGGGGCATTTTTTATTTTACCCTATAGGGTCCCTCAGAATGAGTCTGAATTGACTCAACAGCAGTGAGTTTAATGATAGTGACCGTTAACCTTATGAGGATGCTTTGAAAAGTTTGTGGAAAAAATCAATTATCTTTTAGTTCCATTTTTCCATGTACTTTTTGAAGACCCCTCATAGTTGCCATGTCTAACTTTTCTCATGAGCTGTTTTATGAAGGAATGAGTTCTTCTGCATTGGAGATATTCAAGAGATATTCAAGAAAGCCTGAATGACTCATCAAAAATATTGAGGTGAGAAAGTATAAATAGTTTAGGTGGATGACCTAGAAAAATTTAAGATCCCTTTTAAGTCCAGCATCCTTTTTTTCTATGTTAGACTTTGAGGTTGAGAATGTATTAAACATCCTAATGAACTTATTATGAAGGGTTGGAAAAGTCACTTAGCTGTTAGTTTCCCACACTATAAAAATGAGTGAACAGAAATAGTCATGTCAAAAGGATAGATACTACACTGATTAATTTGTTGATGTCTGCATAGTGCTAGATATTGTACAATACCAGGTCTATCCAATAATAAGGGCTTTCAAAAGGGCCAGCTGGGCTTTTTCCATTTACCCAGCACTTTGTAATGGTAAAATGGGGGCCAAAGGGTGAAATGGCTAAAAAGAATTAGGAAAATAAAAAAAATTAACAGAGTCCAGAACACACAAATGTAAATGCCTAAAAAACACGCACACAACAACAACTTAATTAACCTGTGGAGACCTCTGCTACCCAATGGTCTTGAGGCAAATAGATTAGAAAGGATATTTAAAATGGATTACGGTTTGTAATGAGAAAAGAAAATGCAGTTAACCAGCATATTATGGTATAGGTTTTTTAAATGACCTCTATTTTTGCACTTTTTAAGTAAACTTTATTTTTTTATGAGTTTTGGATTTTCAGAGAAATTGCAAACATGGTTCACAAAATTCCTATTTACCCCATACCCAAGTATCTCTATTAATAACTTATGTGTTATAATTAATGAATACTTCAATACTGATTCATTGTTGTTAACTAAAGTTTATATTTAGATTTCTCTGGCTTTCATCTCAAGTGCCTGTGTAATATTTAATTAATACAATCAGCTCCTAACTGAAATGTTGGGGTTTGGATCCACCCAGAAGAAAGGTTAATTAATTCCAAATTTTATCCATTGAAGATTGTATGGAGCATAATTCTATTTTGATGTACAAGAGGTTGCCATGAGTAAGAATTAATTGATGGCAACTGGTTAATTTTTACGTAAAGTATGTTTTCTATTCAAGGATACTATCCAAAGTTCAAAAAAACAAAAACAGACCTACTATCAAGGAGCTCTGGTAGCGTAGTGGTTACGAATCCGGCTGCAAACCGTAAACTCAGCAGTTCGAAACTACCAGCTGTTCCACGGGAGAAAGATGAAGCTTTCTGCTCTCGTAAAGATTTACAGCCTCAGAAACCCTGTACAGGGTCGCTATCAGTCGGAACTGACTCCACGGCACACAACAACAATTGCATCATATCAAGGGAATACACTTTCAACATAAATTATTATTTTTGATGTTGACCTTGGTCACCTGAATAAAGTTTTATTTTTCAAGAAAAAAAAAATTCCCCTTCCCATACTAAACTCTTTAGAAGAAAGTTATTACATGAAGCCATACTTGAAGAATGGGGAATCTCTGTTTCCTTGAGGGAATTCTGCATGGATGATTGTCTCTTCCCCATTAATTTATTTACTCAACCATGTATATTAGATGTCGGGATATAATATGACACGACTTTATTTTGTTGCTCACATTGTTCTAACTTCGATCGCTAGATGCTCTTTCAGTTGGCTCCTTTATCCGTTTGACATACTCCCATCATTGTAGTTGTATTTGTTTTTCTGCTGTAGGCTCATTTTGTATTTAGCTTACCTCAGTCCTAAAATCAGTCATTTCTGATTTTTTTTTTTTAAAGGAGCTTTTATTTTTAGTTTATTATTATTTTTTACTGGAGAATAGAATTAGAAACCACAGTCTGGAAACTAATTAAATTATGATATGCCCCTGCACTTTTGAGGCAATTTTAATTTTTTCCATCTTATTTGAGTTAATTATGGGGAGTTTTGCTGCTGCTGAGAAGAATGCTACACAGTTCTTATATAAAGCAAATGACACACATGGTGATTTTAATATGCTACAAAGTGTTACAGACATTCAAGAAATATCTTTGCACCTATATTATAGGTCATATGCTGAGTGGCCTCACTGATTATGTCTATATATGGACTAATGACCATAGAAATAAGAGAAAAAGTGACACACATAGACACATATTTAGTCATTTTCTGAAATGACTGGAATGACTAATGGCTGTTAGTTTTCAACTTTCTAAAATCAGAAATACTGTTCTCTTTTCAGATAAATCTAATTTTTCTGGTTTTATCTGTACGCCTAATTCTTTAGTATTTATTTAATTTTCACCATAAGTACCTTCTACTGGATTTCAAGGTTTTTAGTTTAGTTTTGTTTTGTCATTATCTTCTTCAGAGAGGGAATCTTAGCATTATTCATTCTAATCATCTAATTTTGTACAGTGCAACATATAATTGGTTCTGAAAAGTCCACAACAGTAGCCTAAAATAACTGAACACACTGGTGACAGTTTTTCACGTGGAATACAAAAAGAGAATACCCTACAACCACAGAGCAGTAGATATGGTACACATTAAGGGTCTGTTGATCATTAATGTCATGACAAAAAACTAACTTCCTAATATAGAAAAATTAACATGCTCTATTTTCAAAGGTGGCAAGGTAATTCTCTCCTGGATGAGCTTATGAAAGAGTAAGTCACTTTGTTTGAACAAGATTAGTCAGTATTATACTGTTATAGCTGCATTTCTGTGTTGTTGTTGGGTACCCTGAAGTTGACTCCAAATCATAGTGACCCATGTGCAAGATTAGAATGGTCCCGTAGAGTTTTCTAGGCTGTAATCTTTATCAGCACACATTGCAGGTGTTTCTTCCAGGCAGCAACTACTAAGTGAGGCTGAAAAAACCAAGTGGGGACCATGTCTGACTTCCCCTGAGTTCATAAGGGTGAAAGAGGATGAAGCTCAAAATCAGCCCAATGACTAGATATGTGTCTATGTGTGTCACTTTTTTCTCTTATTCCTATCAAGTAGAGGTCAGACATGCTTCCAACCTACAACCTTCTTTACTCAACTCTGACACCAACCATCTCTCCCACAGCACACTCTGCTTCACAGCTGAGCTAAACAATCCATTGCAATGGACATGCATAACTCATAAAAAATACTCACGATTATGGGCTTTATTAGAGAAGTGAAGAGGGTATAATTCAGAGTCAGAAAACCTTAGGGCACAGTAGTTTTCCATACAAGAATGCCTCTTGTCTGCCATACTATAGGCATGTCTCACTGTTGTCTTCAGCCTCTCAGCCATGTGATCCCTTGACCTCTGCCCCAGTCCCCAGGCCTAGAACCCATAGCTGCTCTGCCACTCCATTCTACTACCTCTGCTGTCACCTCTTCCATCGCCTCTGCCATCACATCTGCTATTGGCGCTTTTCTAGGTAAGGATCTCACACTCCATTCACGTTCTTTCTTCTTGATGTTCATGAGATCTTCTGTCTGTTTATGAGATGGCTCCTTTTAAACCTAGCTAGAGGGTAAAAGTAACAAATTCCAACCTTAGAGTCCTGTATTCCTTATTTGCATGATCCCATCCAATCACTGTTGTTGTTGTTAAGAGCCATAGAGTTGGTTCTGACCTACAGTCACCATGTATAGGGTTTCTGGGAAGCAGCTGGTAAGTTTGAACTGCCAACCTTGCAGTTCAAACTCACCTTGTGGTTGAGCACTTATCCTACAGTGCCACACCAGGATTTGAAGGCATTGAATAGAAAAGCCACATCCAGTAATTCAAGATACCACAGAGGTTGAACCACTAATCTTTCAAGTGGCAAGAGAGTGCTTAAATGTAAGCCACTATAATCCTTGTCTCTACAAAAATATAGTTCCTTTAAAATAAACTCTTACTTTGCTTGATTGGTTCTGGGTTTTAAAAGATTGACTTTTAATACATCTAGATTAAATGTTTTGTTCAGTTCTACCACCATAATTTGATGTCATCTCTGTGGTTTGTCTAGTAACCACACCAAACCTATGGCTGCTATGTCAATTCCAACTAATAGCAACTCTATTGGACAGAGAACAAATGTCCCATAGGATTCCCAAGGCTATAAAATCTTTACTGAAGCAGGCTGCCAAATACTTTTCTCGTGGAGTGACCAGTGGGGTTAGAATCACCAATATTTTGGTTAGTAGCCAAATACATTTTGCATTGTGAATCACAGCTTCTTTTTTATTTTACCTATATTCGTATATATATAAGTAAAACCTTTTCACTGTTAAGAGAATTAAATTCATATTCTTATTGTGATAGATGAGATCCTGCATGGGCTAATCCCTGACTTCACTTACAGTCTTGTCTTTTATTATTTGTTCGTTGTTTTGTTGGCACAAGTTACACTGGCTTTCTTTCTGACCCTCAGACAAGCAAGCTGACTTCCAAAGATGGCTCCTTATTATCATTTCAGGTCTTAGCTCGAATACTATAAGATATTTTTTCATTTCTGTCATGTTTAAATAGTATTTAATTGTGTTTTTAATCCCATTGCTCTTTTTTATTCTCTTCATAGTATGTGTCATCAACTGGTTTGATGATGCAGTCATGGCCACATATCTCATTATCTATCTAGTCTATATAGTCATCATTCAATTCAACAGATATCAAAGAGTACCTTCTATCTACCAAAGACGGTTGGATTCATGCAGCTGTGTGATTCCACCATTATGTCGAGATGCAAGAGTTGACTTCAAAAAATATGTATGTATATAACCTTCAAAAACATGTGAAATAAGTATAGTACTATAGTGACTAATAACACAGAAGGAGGGGTAAGAGAAGATTGTAGGCAGAAGCTGGATTAATACTTCATTTAAGATTGTCAATTTGTCTGTCCTTTGGAAGTTGACCTTTTAACAGACTAAAGAAGAGTGTAGGCATGTGTACATATTAACAGAAAAGATCTTGGATCAATATTATACTTGTTGTATTAGAGAAATCGTATCCAACTTAGATGGCTTGAATGGGATAGGTGGGTGGGGGTCATAGTTGATGAAGTCAAAGATTAAAGGCCATGTAGGAATGTGTGGTCAATGGGAGGACTTTAGCTCTTGTCCTGAGAGAAACAAGAACTTACTGGGTGTCTTTAAGCAGAAGAGTGACATAATATCAAGTTTTAAAAGGAAAAATCTGTGACTCTGCTGAGAACAGACTGCAAAAATGCAGGAGCCTTGTAATAATTTCTCTGATGTTGTTAGGTGCCATTGGGTTGCTTCTGACTCATAGTGACCCTATGAACAATAAAACAAAACACTGCATGATCCTGAGCCATCTTCATAAGTGTTGTTACACTTGAGCCCATTTTTGCTGTCACTGTGCCAATCCATCTCTTGGGGGGGAGGTCTTCCTTTTTTTTTTTTTTTTTTGGCTGACCCTTCACTTTTTCAAGCATGATGTCTGTATCAATGGACTAGCATCTCCTGATAACATATTAGAAATACAAGAGACGAAGTCTCCCCATCTGGCTTCTAAAAAGCATTCTAGCTATCCTTCTTCCAACATAAACCTATTCAGTCTTCTGGCATCTATGATACTTCTAATATTCTTCTCCTATAGCATATGCATCAATCCTTCTATGATTTTCCTTATTCCTTTTCTAAATCTCACACGTATGTATATGAGAGGATTGAAAACACCATGGATTGAGTCAGGGACACATTAGTCCTCAAATTGAGATTTTTTTTTTTTTTTTTTTTTAACACATTAAAGAGGTCTTGTGCAGAACATTTGCATAATGCAACATTTGATATCTTGATTGCTGCTTCCATGAATGTTGCCGGTAGATGCAAGGAAAATACAGTCTTTGAGAACGTTAATCTTTTTCCATTGTTCATGATGCTATTTATGTGAAGATTTTTGTTTTCTTTACATTGAAGTGCAACCCATACTGAAGGCTGTGGTCTTTGATCCTCATCAGTAAGTATTTTAAGTCCTCTTCACTTTCAACAAGCAAGGTCGTATCATTTGCATATTGCAGGTTGTTAATAACTCTTCCTCCAATCATGATGCCATGGTTTTCTTCATGTAATCAAGTTTCTTGGATTATTTGCACAGCATACAGATTAAATAAATATGGTGACCAATCCTATCCCCTCTGTTCATAGGGTTGCTAGAGACAGGCAATTTAGATATTGGTTACCTAAAATGTGGGGTTATAGAGGCATGAAGTGACTGGATTACAAATTTTCAAGAGGAAGTTTAGTTTCAGATTGTGTGGGTGAAGTAAAATCCCCACTAGATAGTAGTCATCTTGTCTAGATGGATCTGATGAAGACATGGGGACAAGATTCTTACGATTCAATAGTGAGTAATTGTTATCATGACTAATTGCAACTGTCACAACTGTCAAGCTAGAAGTTTTGTAACAAAAAGAGGGGAGTAGTTAATCTTACAGTCCAGGAACCAAGGACCCTAGGACCATCAAGGGAAAAGAGCACAAGCAGAATGTGGGACCCTATCCAGAGAAGCAGCGACACCAGAGATGGAGACAGAGATGAGGGCATGGAGAGATAGAGAGCTGAGGAGTCTAGACTCATGGAAAGAGAAAGACTGTGTGCTGGCAGCCAGGTGAAAATGGCCAGGAGGCAGTCTTGCACAATATGTCCTTTGGCTGTTTAAATGGTTATATATTCCTGAGTGTTTTTGTGTACATCCCCCAAAAGAAAAAAACAAAAACAAAAAACAGAGGGAATAGAAGCAAACATTGTTGAATAAATTTATACAGAGACGATTTAATCATTGCAATTAAATGATGAGTGTAAAACTGATCTTCTCCCATGTAAACTATCACTCAATTCACAATAAAACAAACAAACATAAAAGCATGATGAAAGAACACAACCCTGGCAAACAGCTTTTTCTAATTTTAAACTATAAAGCATACATTTGTTCTGTTCTAACTATGGCCTCTTGACAAGTTAGTTGTTCATGAGCCTAATTATGTGTTCTGGAATACCCATTCTTTGCAATGTTATCCATAGTTTATCATGACCCACACAATTAAAATCCTTTTCATAGTCAATAAAATATAAGTAAACATCTTTCTTATATTCTCTGCTTTCAGCAAAGACTCATCTGACATCAACAACAATATGCCTGATTCCATGTCCTTGTCTAAATATTTTACCCATTCAGACTATGCCTTGATCCCTGTACTACAGAGTCCTGTTGCTCTAAGGTTGAGCATACATCACTATTTACCTCTGTCCCATTTAGTCCATGCAAACCTACCTAAGTGTTCCCCTCTCTACCGTGTTCTTCCTGCACCCCCTTCTTATATATTTCCCTCCCACTTCTTTATGTATTACTCTCCCCAACACCCTAACCATGATATGACTACCCCCTAATATGTGTTCTTCCATCATCTCTCTCTCACCCCTGCTAAACAAAAAATAATTTTTATTTTTTTAAGTATGGATAACGTTTCTTAAATGTTATCCATAATAAACAATAATGGTCTTATACAATATTTGTCCTTTTATGATTGACTAATTTCACTCAGTATAATGTCCTCAACATTCATTCATGTTATATGGTGGTTTGCAGCTTCTTTGTTATTCTTTAAGGTAGCATAGCATTCTACTATGTGTATATAGCAATGTTTGTTTATCCATTCTTCCATTGGTGGGCACTTATGCTGTCTCCATCTTTTCCCAATTATGAATAGTGTTTCTATAAGCATAGGTATATATCTACTCCAATTCTGGCTTGTATTTCTTGTAGATAATAACAAGTAGGGAAATTGCTTGATCATAAGGTATTTCTATTTCTAACTTTCTGAGGAAACATCATACTGTTTTCCAGAGTGGTTGATCCATTTTACATTCTCAACAACAAGGAGAAGGTCACAGTCTCTCCACATCTTTACCAGCATTTATTGCCCTATGATTTTTTGAACTTCACTGTTATTGCTGGTGTGAGATGATATCTCAAACCATACAGGAAGAAATCAAACAGTCATTAAGAAGACAAGCAAGAAGGAAAAGGTCAACATGTATGTCAGAAAAGACACTTAAATTTGCTCTCCAGTGTAGCGATGCTAAAGTAAATGGGAGAAATGAAGAGGTACAAGAGCTGAACAGAAAATTTCAAAGATCAGCTTGAGAAGATAAAGCCAAATATTACTTAAAATGTGCAAAGACCTGGAATCACAAAACCAAAAAGGAAGAACAGGCTCAACATTTCTCAAGCTGGGGAACTGAAGAAAAAATTCAAGCCTCAACTTTCATTATTGAAGGATTCTTTGGGAAAATTATTGAATGATGAAAAAAGCATCAAAAGAAGATGGAAGGAATACATAGAGTCACTGTACCAAAAGAAAATGGTTGATGTTCAACCATTTCAAGAGGTACCATATGATCAAGAGCCAATGATCTTGAAGGATGAAGTCCAAGGTGCATTGAAGGAATTGGCAAAGAACAAGGCTCCAGGAATTGATGGAATAAAAATAGAAATATTTTAAGAAAGTGAGGCAGCACAGGTGGCACTCATTCATCTCTGCCAAGAAATTTGGAAGACAACAATCTGGCCGACTGATTGGAAGAGATCTGTATTTGTGCCGATTCCAAAGAGAGGTGACCCAAAGGAATGTGTAAATCATTGGAAAATCTCTTTGATATCCCTTGTGAGTAAAGTTTTAATAATGGTAATACAGAAAAGGATGCAAGCATATATTGACAGAAAACTTCCAGAGGTTCAAACTGGATTCAGAAGAGGCAGTGGAAAGAGGGATATCATTGCTGATGTTCGATGGATCTTGGCTAAAAACAGAGAATACCTGAAAGATGTTTACCTGTGCTTTATTGACTACACAAAGGCTTTCGATTGTGTGGATCATGACAAGCTATGGACAACATTGCGAAGTATGAGTATTCCAGATCACTTTAATTATGCTCATGAGGAATCTGTACCTGGACCAAGAGGCAGTTGTTCGAACAGAACATGGGAACACTGAATGGTTTAAAATTAAGAAAGGTGTGTGAGAGGGTTGTATTCTTTCACCATACTTATTCAACCTGTATGCTGAGCAAATAATCTGAGAAGTTGGATTATATGAAGAAAAACATGGCATCAGGTTTGAAGGAAGACTCATCAACCACCTGTGATATGCAGATGATACAACCTTTCTTGCTGAAAGTGAAGAAGATTTGAAATACTTACTGATGAAAATCAAGGAGCACAGCTTTCGCTATGCATTGCATCTCAATGTAAAGAAAACAAAATTCCTCACCACTGGATAAATAAACAACATTCTTATCAACGGAGAGAAGTTTGAAGTTGTCAAGGACATCATTCTTCTTGATTCAACTATCAACACTCATGGAAGCAGCAGTCAAGAAATCAAATGACATATTGCGTAGGCAAATGTGCTGCACAAGACCTTTTTAAAGTGTTGAAGAACAAAGATGTCAGCTTGAAGACTAAGGTGCTCCTGACCCAAGCCATGGTATTTTCAGTAATCTTATATGCATGCAAAAGCTGGACAGTAAGTAAGACCATAGAAAAATTGATGAGTTATGGTGTTGGAGGAGAGTATTGAAAGTGCCGTGTTCTGCCAAAAGAACCAACATATCTGTGTTGGAAGAATTGCAGCCAGAGTTCTCCTTGGACACGAAGATGGCCAAACTCGTCTCAAATACTTCGGACATATTGTCAGGAGGGACCAGTTTCTGGAGGATATCATGTTTGGTAAGGTGGAGGGTCAGAGAAAAAAGAGGAAGACCCCCAGCGAGATGGATTGGCAAAGTGGCAGCATCAATGAGCTCAAGTGTGGCAATAATAATGAGGTTAGCCCAGGATTGGGCAGTGTTTTATTCTGCTGTGCATATGGTAGCTATGAATCGGTACTGACTTGATGGCACCTAACAACAACAACAATGGCTAATGATCATGAACAATTCTTCATATATTTGTTGGCTATCCAAAAGTCTTCCTTTGTGAAGTGTCTGTTCATGTCCTGTTCCCATTTATTTTAATTGGGTTATTTCTCTTTTTCTTGTATAGATGTCGTTTCCTACAGATTTTAAAGATTAGTCCCTTTCTGATATGTTGTTGCCAAATTTTCCCCCAATTTTGTGGGTTCTCTTTTTACTATTTTGGTGAAATATTTTGATGCACATAAATTTCTATTTTTAGTACTTCTGAATCATCTCTTTTGTCTTCTTTTGTTTGTGCAATTCTTGCAATGTTTGATAGTCTATGTATGCCCTGTATTAGAGCCCTTATATTTGTCCCTTCGTTTCATTGATGACTTTTATACTTTTATACTTCTGGAATTTACATTTAGGTCTTTAATCCATGCTTAGTGGTTTTTTGTATATGGTATGATACATGAGATAAATGTATTGTTTCATTCTTTTGCATATTGATTTCCAGTTCTGCGAGCACCAACAGTTGAAGCTATTTCCTCCCCATTCAATGTATTTTGACCCTTTGTCCAAAATCAGTTTGCTGTATAAAGATGGGTTAACTTCTGGATTCTCAATTCTATTCCATTGATCTACGTATCTTTTGTTTTACCAGCGGCTGGCTGTGTTGTAAATTTTGAAATCAGGAAGTGAGAGGCCTCCAACTTTGTTCTTCTTAAGCAATGCTTTGCTTGTCTGAAGACTCTTTTCCTTCCATATAAAGATTGAAATTGTTTTTGGTTTTTTTTTCAGCTCTTTAAAGAATGTTGTTGGAATCTGGATTGGGAATGTGTTTTATCTGTAGATTGCTTTGGGTAGTATTGACATTTCACAATCTTAAATTTTCCTATCCAGGAACATGGTATATTCTACTTTTTTTTAAAACCTCTTTTGGGTTCTTGCAGTAGTGTTTTTTAGTGTTCTTTGTATAGGTGTTTTATTTCTCTGGTTATATTTATTCCTAAATATTTCATCCTTTGGGTGGCTGTTGTAAATGGTATTGCTTTCCTAATTTCCTTTCCAGCACTGTCATTATTAGTATGGAGGAATCTGTCCAATTTTTGTATATTGATCTGCTACTCTGCCACTTTGCTGAATATTCCAATGAGTTCTAGTATTTTTTTGTTTTGTTTCGTTTTTGCTGAGTCTTTGAGGTTTTCTATGTATAGGATCATATCATCTGCAAATTTTACTTCTTTGCCAAATTGGATGTCATTAATGTCCCTTACTTGCCTTAAAACTCTGACTAAGACTTCCAATACAATATTGAATAGGAGTAGTGATAAAGCACATCCTTGTCTGGTTCCTGTTCGCAAATGGAAAGCTTTCAGCTTCTTTCCACTGAGAGCTATGTCAGCTGTTGGTTTTGTATATATGCTCTTTATTTTATTGATGAATTTCCCTTCAATTCTTACTTTGTTGAGCATTTTTATCAGGAATGTATGTTGGATTTTGTCAAATGCCTTTTCTGTATCAATAAATATGAGCATATGGTTCTTTTCCTTGTTTGTATTTATATGGTGGGTGACATTGATTGTTTTCCTAATATTGACCCATCCTTGCATACCTAATGTGAATCCCATTTGGTCATGATGTTTTATTTTTTTGAGGTATTGTTGAATTCCATTGGTTAGGATTTTGTTGAGAATTTTTGCATCTAAGTTCATGAGGGATATTGGTCTATAATTTTCTTTTTTAGTGATATCCTTCCCTGGTTTTCTTTGAGGGTTATGCTTGCTTCATAAAATGTTCTAGGAAGTTTTACATCCTTTTCTATTTCTGGAATTATTTGACTAGATTGATGACAGCTCTTCCATGAATGTTTGGTAAAACTCATCAGTGAAGACATCTGGACTAGGACTTTTTGTTTGGGAGTTTTTGGATGACCTGATCAATTTCTTCTTTTATCATATATCTGTTTAAGTTTTCTACTTTACTTTGTGTAAGTTTATTTGACTTTATTTCCTTAGTCTTTCTAGTGTTGATTTCTAATTTTATAGTGTTATCAGAGAAGATGCTTTGTAATATTTTTATGTTTTTATATTTATGGAGGCTTGTTTTGTGGCTTAATGCATGATGGATTCTGAAGAATGTTTCAAGTGCACTGACAAGAAATATGTATTGAGCTCTTCTTGAGTTTAATGCTCTGTACACATCTCATTAACAACCTGCGATATGCAGATGATACAGCCTTGCTTGCTAAAAGTGAAGAGGACTTGAAACATTTACTGATGAAGATCAAAGAACACAGCCTTCAGTATGGGTTGCATCTCAATGTCAGAAAAACAAAAATCCTCACCACTGGACCAATAAACAACATTCTTATCAATGGAGAAAAGATTGAAGTTGTCAAGAACTTCATTCTTCTTGGATCAACTATCAACACTCGTGGAAGCAGCAGTCAAGAGATCAGATGATGTATTGCATTGGGCAAATCTGCTGCACAGGAACTTTTTAAAGTGCTGAAGAGCAGAGATGTCAGCTTGAGGACAAAGGTGTGCCTTACCCACGCCATGGTATTTTCAATCACCTCATATGGATGCGAAAGCTGGACAGTGAATAAGGAAGACCGTAGAAGAATTGATGCCTTTGAGTTGTGGTGTTGGAGGAGAATACTAAAAGCGTCATGGACTGCCAAAAGAACCAATAGATCTGTTTTGGAAGAATTGCAGCCAGAGTGCTCCTTGGAGGCCAGGATGGCTAAGCTTCACCTCTCATACTTTGGACATATTATCTGGAGGGAACAGTCGCTAGAGACGGATGTCCTGCTGGGTAAGATGGAGGGTCAGAGAAAGAGAGGAAGACCCCCCAAAGAGATGGATCGGCCAAGTGGCATCAAGTGTGGCAGCGGTAGTGAGGTTGGCCCAGGATCAGACATTGTTTCGTTCTGCTGTGCATGGAGTCACTATGAGTCGGTTCTGACTCAATGGCACCTGACAACAACAACAACAACACATCTCTCAAGTCAAGTTGGTTGATTATGTTGTTTAGTTCCTCCGTGTCTTTGTCAAATTTCTTTCTGGTTGTTTTATCCTTTTTTGGAGGTGGCATATTAAAATTGCCCACTATTATTGCAGATTTGCCTATTTCAGTTTTCAATTCTATAAGGAATTGCTTTATATATTTTGGTGACCTTACATTGGTAGCATAGATATTTATTATGACTATATCATTTTGTTCTATTGACCGTTTAATCATGAGATAATATTCTTTGTGTCTTATGCTGGGTTTTGCCTTAAAGTTTATTTTATCAGGGATTAGTATTGCCACTCCTGCCCATTTTTTATTGCAATTAGCTTGCTATTTTTAACCATTCTTTAACTTTTAATCTGCTCTTGTCTTTGTGTGTAAGGTGTATCTTTTGCATATGGCATATTAAAGGCTCTTGTTTTCTTATCCATTCTGCCACTCTCTATTTCTTGACTTGTGCATTTAATCAGTTATCATTCAATGTAATTATAGATTTTTGCTTTTATTGTTAAGTACCATCGAGTCAGTTCTGACTCATAGAAACCATGTATAGGGTTTCTGAAGAAAGGCTGGTGGGTTAGAATTGCTGACCTTTCTGTTCAAACTGACCTTGCAGTCCAGTGCATTATCCAATTGCTGTAAGTTTTGTTTTGTTTTGTTTTGTTTTTTTTAAATGGTGTTGCTGGTTTCTTTGTTCTGCATGCCTTCATGAGTTGAGTTCATGTTTTTTGTGTTTTTCTTGTCAGTTTCTTCATAGTTTTAACATTTCTGTATTCTTGGATTTTCATTTTCTTGAGATGTTGTGAAGTATTAATTTTCTTTGAGGTTATCCTATAATCTATGAACTTTTTCCTCATTTTGAATAGTCTATTTTACCCTAAAATTTTCCTGACTCCCTCACCACCTGGATCTTTGTTCCTATATTTTCCCCTTCTTTTGCACTGTAATTGTTTTGATCATAGACTGACCTCCCAGACCTTCTGAATTTGTTCCTCTACTTTTGTTCTGTTCTGGACTCTTCATATGTAAACTGAGTTCCGGGTGGTGTTTCTCTGGTTGTTGTCTGTTCTTGTTGGTTCTCAATCCAAAGAACACCCTTTAGGATACTTTGAAATGTTGGGTTGGCTTTGACAAATTCCCTTAGCTTCTGTTTATCCTAGATTGTTTTGATTGCACTGTTATATTTCATTGACTGTTTTTTTGTTTGTTTGTTTTCTTTTCTTTAAGGGTTTTGCCTTCTTACTTGCATGAATTCTGCTGAGGGATCAGAGCTTAATCTGATTTGCTTGCCTTTGTAAGTAAGACTTTTCTTTTCCCTAGCTCCTTTCAAGATTCTCTCCCTGTGTTTGACTTTGGACAATTTAATTATGACATGTCTTGGTGATTTTCTTTCAAGGTCTATCCTTCCTGGGATTCGTTTAGCTTCTTGAATGCTTATCTTCTCATCTTTCAGGATGTTAGGGACATTTTTGTCCAGCATCTCATCAACAATCTCCTCTGTGGTTTTCTGTAAATCTTCCTCTTCTTGGACTCCAATAACCTTTAGGTTAGTTCTCTTCATGTTGTCCCACATGAATCTTAGCCTTTCTTCAGATTTTTCCATTCTTTTTTTGTGCTTGCTCTTCTTTCTTAGCAGTATTGAGGGATTTGTCTTCAAGTTTACTAGTTATGACTTCTAGCTCTTCAATTCAACTCTTTTGACCTTTCATTATATTGTGCATTTCTGATATTTAATTATTAATTGCACCTCTTTTTGTAGGTTTTGAATTGTTTCTAAGGCTGTTTCTATCTTATTTGATTGTTCCTGTAGCACTCTTCTAACATATTCTTTATTTTTTTAATCTTTCAGTGGAACATATGAATGCATATCAGTATTATTCTCCTGAATTCCTTATCAGGCAGTGCCAAAGCCTTCCCTCCTTCTTATTGGAATTCTAAGATTACCTCGAGTTCATTTGTTTCAGCTACTCTATCTTGTTTTAGGACATGAGCAGAAATTTTCCGTTGCTTTTTAGGCTTTGTGGTGCTGTTGAATTATCAATGATTAGATGAATGTACGTTAGTGTTATTATTAAGCACTCTGAATGTGTCCTGGTAGATGTAATCAGGAAATAGGTTTCTCTTTTCACTTCTCTTATTACTCAACTCAGAGTGATTTTAGCAGGTGTTGGTTATTTTACTGTTCTGGTGTGTAGTTGCTGGTATTGGTTCTTGCCTGGATGGTGGGATTTTATAGGGTGCAATTGTAGTTTGGCTGTATGATTGTAATCACTCTCTTCTTGGGTAAGGTAAGGAGAGAAAGATACTCCCCTCACCCAAGGTAAAAGGAGAACAGAAAGAAAAAACAAAAAACTGGACTGGACACTACAGTCCATTATCTACACACACACACACACACAAATAGCAAAATATGAATAAGATTTTTCAGCTTCTTACCTTCAAGACCACCTGAGAAATTTCAAGATGTTCTCCTTGCACCTTATGATGCATCCACTAGTATAAACACCACTTGTCCAATCACTCAGGCACCCCTCTACTCACCAGAGTGGAGGTGGGTAGACAGAGGAAAATAAAAGGGTGGGAAAAAAATGTTTGCTTCTTTATCTCTGATGTTCGGTCAGACCTCTGTGATGGGAGTTCTCTCTTGATCTTATATCTGTTCCATCCTGCTCAAAATGGCTGAACCTGGACTCCATGACTGGTACAAATCATAAAACACCACTTTTCCTGATTCTGCTTTAAATCCCACTCACTATAAGCCCTCGCTTCTTGTAAATATCCCTTTATATGGAGTTCATTGTTCTGGGACTGTCCTTTGAATCTTTTCATCTGGTTTTCCATGTTATTACTGGTGGAGGTCTTCACAGTGCTTCTCCCTAATCCATCATCAAGCCCCACCTCACCCTCATCTTCTTTTCATGCTTTCTTTATTAATCAATATTTTGCCCATAGAATTATTCAGAGTTGCTAGTGAAAGCTTGAAATTTTCTTCAGTTCTTTCAGCTTGAGAAATGCTGTGTGTTCCTTTCCTTTGGTTTGCTACTCCACATCTTTGCACATTTTATTATAATAGTTGAATTTGTCTTGTTGAAATGCCATTTGAAATTTTTAGTTTAACTCTTTTAATTCTCATTTCTTCCTTTTGCTTTAACATATCTACATTGGTGAGCAAGTTTCAGAGTTTCTTCTGACATTCATTTTGGTCTCTTATTTCTTTCTTAATATCTTAATGACCTTTGTTATCTTCCTGTATGGTGTTCTTGATGTCGTTCCACAGCACTTCTGGTCTTCACTTTATAGTGTATAATGCATCAAATATCTTCCTTAGAGTGTCTCTAAATTCAGGTCATATTTTGGCTTTTGTGAACATGCTTTAATGTTATTCCACTTCAGCTTTAACTTGAATATGACAGTTGGCCTCTGGCCTTATGCTGGCTGATGATATAGAGCTTTTCCACAAATACTTCCCACAGATATAGTCAATTTAATTTCTCTATGATCCATCTGGTGAGGTTCATGTATATAGTAATCTTTTATATTGTTTTAAAAAGGCATTTGCTATAAAGAAGTCATTGGTTTTGCAAAAGTCTATCATGAAATCTCCATCATGATTTCTATCACCAAGGCCACATTTTCCAAATACTGATTCTTCTTTTTTGTTTCCAACCTTTTCATTCCAGTCACCAGTAATTATTTATACATATTTACTGCAAGTTTGGTCAATTTCAACATGAATATATTGAAAGAATTTTTAAATTTCATCATCACTGGCTTTAGTGATTGGTGAACAAATTTAAATAATATTGGTTTTAACTGGTCATAGGCCTATGGATACTATCCTGTCACAGACAGCATTGAACTTCAAGACAGATCTTGATATTTTCACTTTGATGATGAATGTGATGCCATACCTTTTCAATTTGTCATTTCAAACATAGTTAACCATATGATTATCAGATTCAAAATGACCAATACTAGTCCATTTCAGGTAACTAATGCCTAGAATATTAAGCTTTATGTGTTCAATGTAATTTTTGATACCTTTCACTTTTCCTAGATTCATACTTTGTACATAATATTTGGATTATTAATGGATATTTGCATTATATAATGGATATTTATTTGATTTGTGACCTATCTGCAAATGAAGGTCCTTGAAAACTTTACTCCATTCATGTCATCATGGTCAATACTATTGGATAAGGAGACAACTCTTACCCAATGATAGTATTAGTGCTTTTCTACCTGGAGGATCTATATCTGATAATGTTCTACTGCTATTCATAAGGTTTTAAATGGATGAACATTCACAAATAGTCTGCCTTTCCTTCTTTCTAGATTGTCTTAGTCTGGAAGCTCAACTGAAATTTGTCCACTATGGGTAACCCTGCTTACATTTAAAATACTGGTTGTACAGTTTCCAGAATCACAAGAACACACGTCACCACAGTATGTATGACAAGCTGACAGGTGAATTATGGGCTTATGTTTCTTGTATGTTATAAACTTTTTGAGCTCAGGAACTGGTAAGCCTTGTCCAAGATTTTATATCCCAGAGGAAATTCTAGTACTTCTACATACCAGTTGTTCTTGTTGAGTGCCACTAAGTCAGTTCTAACCCATAAAAAACTTATATAAGATTTCCAATGAGTGGCTGGTGAGTTTGAACTGCCGACCTTGTGGTTAGGCACTCAAATAAAGTACATTTTGAAAATATGGAGAAACAAATGTTTTTAAAGTTCAAGTTTTAAAGGTTTCATTGAAAGAAAAAAATGTGTACCTCCTTAGTATAATGAGTTCCTCAAATAAAACTGTGATGCAGGGTCTGCAATCATGGCCACTTACATGAAGATTCCACTACTTATCTCTCAGTTTGTTGTACTGTGGTGGCTCATTTGTTGCTGTGATGCTGGAAGCTATGCCAATAGTATTTTAAATACCAGAATGGTAATCCATGGTGGACAGGTTTTAGCAGGGCTTCCAGATGAAGGCAGACTAGGAAGTAAGGGAGGCAAACTACTCCTGAATGTTTTGTCACTTAAAAGCTAATGGATAGCAGTGGATTTTTTTCAGATATAGTGCTGGAAGAGGAACCCCTCAGGATGGATGACACTCAAACTAGGACAAGAGAAGAGTAGCCTCCTCAAAGTAGATTTGCCCATGATGATGTGAATGGAGTAAAGCTATCGGGATCGTACTTTGCTAATGGGACACAACTCAAAATGAGGAAGAAGAGTTGTAAACATTCACTAATAATCTGAGCATGGAATGTACAAAATATGAATGTAGGAAAACTTGAAGTTGTCAAAAGTTAAATGGAACACATAAAGGTCGATATCCGATTCATTAGTGAGCTAAAATCAGTGGGTCTTGGCCATTTTTTAATCTGATAATAATATGTTTTACTATGCTGGAAATGACAAATTAAAGAGGAATGGCTTTACACTCATTATAAAAAAGAACATATCAAGACTTATCTTGAAGCACAATGCTGTCTGTAATAGTATAGTATACAATCCATCCATCTACAATGAATACAAGTTATTAACAATGTCATTCAAGTTTACACACAAACCACTAAAACTACTAATGATGAAATTGAAAAATTCTACTATCTTTAGGTTTAAATTAATCAAACATGCAATAAATTTGTGTTGATAATTACTGGTAATAAGAATGTGAAGGTTGGAAACAAAGAAGAAGGATCAGTAGTTGGAAAATATTGCCTTGGTGATAGAAATGATGTTGGAGACTGCATGATAGAATTTTGTGAGACTGAATGCTTATTCATTGAAAATACCTTTTTAAAGCAGCTCAAAAAGGCAACTATACACATAGAACTCATTAGATGGAACAAACAGGAATAAAATTGAAATGGTACTAAAGGAAGAAGTCCAAGTTCACTTAAGGCATTGGTGAAAAACACGGCTCCAGGAATTGGCGGACTAGAAATTGAAAATTTTCAACACACTGAAGTAGCACTAGAAGCACTCACTCAACTATGTCAAGAAATTGGGAAGACAAATACCTATTTAACTAATGGGAAGAGATTCATATATTTGCTCTTTCCAAAGAGAGGTGACTGAATGGAATGCAGACATAATTGAACAACACAATTAATATCATATGCAAATAAAATTTTCTGAAGATAATTTAAAAAGGTTTCAACAGTATATTGACATAAAATTGCCAGAAATTCAAGCATGATTCAGAAGAGGACTTGGAACGAGGGATATCATTGCTGATGTCAGATGGATCTTGGCTGAAAGCAGAGAATACCAGAAAGTGTTTACTTGTGTTTTTTTGAGTATCAAAGGATTTTTACTTTAAATTATGATAAACTATAGATAACACTGCAAAGAATGGGTATTCTAGAACCCTTAATTGTGTTCATGAAGAACCTGTACCCAGATCAAGAGGTAATTTCTTAGAAAAAAAAAAGGAGAAACAGAATAGTCTAAAATAGGAAATGGTACACCAGAGTTGTATTTTTTCATCCTACTTATTCAATTTATATGCTGAACAAATAATCTGAGAAGTTGGCTGATATGAAGAAGAACATGGCATCAGGACTGAAGGAAGATTCATTAATATAAAGATATGCAGATGATACAATCTTGCTTGCTGAAAACAAAGATGACTTAAAGTACTTACTGATGAAATCAAAGACAACAGCTTTCAGTATGGATTGAACATTACTGTAAAAAAACAAAATTCCTCACAACTGTATCAAGAAATAACAACATGGAAAATGAAGAAAAGATTGAAGTTGTCAAAGTTCATTTTTCTTGGATCCACAATCCACACTCTTGGAATCAGCAGTCAAGAAAACAAAGTCAAGTTAAGAAATTCAAATCTGCTGCTCAAGATCTTCTTATAGTGTTAAAAAAATGATTCAATAAGAGACTAATTAATTGATATATCCATAAATATAAAGACACTTGTCAAAACTGTTAAAGACAAAAGATGTCATTGTAAGGGCCTGAACCAAACCATGGTATTTTTGGCTGCCTCATAAGCATGTCAACTCTACTTTGAAGAGGCTGTTTTCCCCAGTTGCATTTTGAATTCTTTCCAACCTGAGGGGCTCATTTTCCAGCACTATATCTGATAGTGTTTCTCAGCTATTCATGAGGTTTTCAGTGACTAAATATTTGGAAGTAGTTTGTCATTCCTTCTTCCTACTCTGTCTTTGTCTGGAAGCTCATCTGAAACCTGTCCACCATGGGTGAACCTGTTGGTTTTTAAAATACCGGTGGCATAGCTTTCAGAATCACAGCAACTCATAAGCTACCACAGTACAACAAACTGACAGATGAGTGGAAGACCTTTTTAAAGTGTTGAAGAGCAAAGATGTCAGCTTGAGGACTAAGGTGCACATGACCCAAGCTATGGTATTTGTAATAACCTCATATGCATGTGAAAGCTGGACAGTGAATAAGAAAGACCATAGAAGAATTGATGCTTTTGAGTTGTGGTGTTGGAGGAGAATATTGAAAATGCCATTGCTGCCAAAAGAACTAATAGATCCATTTTGGAAGAAGTGCAGCCAGAGTGCTCCTTGGAGGCCAAGATGGCCAAACTTCATCTCTCACATTTCGGACATATTGTCAGGAGGAACCAATCACTGGAGAAAGATATCATATTTGGTAAGGTGGAGGCTCAGTGAAAAAGAGGAAGACCCCCCAACGAGATGAATTGACCAAGTGGCAGCATTGGTGGACTCTAGTGTGCTAACAGTAGTGAGGTTGGCCCAGGATTGGGCAGTGTTCCGTTCTGCTGCGCATAAGGTCGTTATGAGTAGGTGCCGACTTGATGACACCTAACAACAACAATATAAGCATGTGCAAGTTGGCAATGAATAAGTCTGACTGTAGAAGAATTGATGCATTAAATGATAGTCTTGGAGAAGAATATTAAAAGAACTATAGAATGCCATAAGAACAAGCAGGTGTGTGTTGTGAGAAGTACAGCCATAGTACTCATTAGAAGTGAGGATGGTGCGATATGTTACTAGGAGGGACCAGCCTCTAGAAAAAAAGACATCATGCTTGGCAAAGTGGAGGATCAGCAAAAAAGAGGAAGACCCTCAAGAGTTAGAGTGGCATTGTGGCATCAGTACTGGGCTCAAACATAACAATTGTGATGATGGCACAGGATTGTGCAGTGTTTTCTTCTGTTGTTCATAGGTTCACTATGAGTTGAAAGTGACTTGATGCTACCTAACAAGAACAATAACAACTACCTTGAGACTTGCTCTCAGGGACACCTTATACTAAACTGAAACTAAGTAGCCTCCTGTCCATGCTATTGTGTGGATTTACCAAAAAAGCCATAAACAAAGTCATCACATAAATCAAGGATCAATGCAGTCCATCCTTTTCCGTCTTTATTAATTGTATATCTAAGGTTACATGAATAACTTTTTTCTTGGTTGCCTCATCTTTAAAATGGGGAAAATTGTACTTTCATCAGAGGATCATCATGGAGATTAATTAAGATCGTAATCACCATGTTTTATTTTCTTTCACCAAATGCAACCAAAGATCTTGTTTATGTGAACCTTTAAAAATGATTTAATAACTGACTGATTAATTGAGGTCTCCATAAATAGGAAAGCACTTGTCAATAGGCAGTGAAGAAAACAGACTAACCAACTTTTCTTCTCCTCTCAACCTCCACAAATAGGGGAGAAGGACTCTTTTTATTACCCAAAGAACTGAGATCATAACTGGACCAGGAATGATGAAGATAATAAAATATCAGAGTTTAATTACTGAGAGAATGACTGCTAGACCGCTACAATTAATCCATCAGGTTAAGTTCAAAGATTGTTTAAATATCTTCAGAGTCCTTATTAGCTTAAGACAATTACACTGAAACATTACTCCCAAGAGTTACAATATGTGGTGTTTTTTTTTCAAATATTAGCTATAGCTATTTAACTGTAATATGTTTGCTTTGAAGTTTTGAAAAGTTAAGCTAATATTTAACAAGTGTTACTTAATATTGTTAATTAAGGCACACACATAAACTAATCTCATTTGCATGTGTGTAAATTAGCAGAGTGATGTTATTCAAGAAACTTGATTCCTTGGTCATGTTCTTGGTGCAATCCCTGTGAGTTTACTCTAAATTGGTATCAGCAATGGATATATACACTGGCAGTGCTCAGGGGTCACTGTATTTTGTATAGAAATTATGATAATGACTGGTATTTATGGAGAATAATATTCTGATAGATCATTTTGAATAAACTGTGACTCCAAAATGGTATTCTATCTCCTTTGATCACAAATATTGCATTTATAATAATTGTATAGATCTCACTAATCTACAAAGTGCAGTTTTATGTATATATATATATATATATATAGTTGCATTTGATCATCATATCCTCCTTTGAGAAAATCAAGCCTGGTTTTACTATCTCAATTCTATGGAAACAGAATTGCCTGCGATCACTTGACAAGTCAAGTCATTACATTCCAATTGATATTTTTGAAGTCCAAAGAGTTATGTATTCCTGGTAATGTTTACACTTAGTTATTATGTTTAACTGATCCTTTCATTTCTGGCTTTCCCTCCCTTAGGGATGCTTTGGATTGAGGAAGTCATAGGAGGCTGTTCAGCAGTTTTAGCTGTAATACAGAACTGCACTGAAATCTCTTAATCCATCCTCCATTGCTACATTAGGTCTCATTGTTCCTTTATTGGCATAGCAGATTAGTATCCTCTGCCAATTTAAAAGGCATAATAGCTGACAAAAATATGTATCACAGAGGGTAACCCACCATCCCTACAACTGATTTGTGCATTTTTGAAAATGAAAGCAGTGCTTCCTGGAGGTTTCAAATGATACTTCTGTGACAATTTTGGGCCACACTTTCATTTCTTACTTGGCCATTTGGTCTCCAAAACAAACTGTTATCTTTCCGTGTGCAATAATATTGAGATCTGTGCTCAGTTCACAAGAGCATTGTGAGGTTTATTAAATATAGGTAATGTGTTTGGGAACTATCCTTGGCATGAATAAGGCATATGCAAAACAAGATAAACCTCTGTGTGTGGCTGTTCTAAGTCTAAACAAATTCAGCGCACATCTTTTTCAAATTGTGCACAGGAATCTCTACAAAGTATGCAAATGTTAATAAAATTTTCCTAGCTTTTATGAACCCTGTTAGGACATCACATATTTTATTTGTATTATCAAACATTTTAGAGAGTCACATTTGGTTGTATGCAATGTACATAGCAGAGAAAGGTATTTTCCCCATCTAAGGACATTCATTTTATCATACTGAATACCATGGTTGGAAGCAAAGGAGGTTCAGTGAACTTGAAATTCAATCAATTTACTTTCTTAAAGTAGATACCACAGCAACCTGCTAACTCCACTGATAGTATTAATAACTGTAATTATGATTGGGGTTATTAAAACACTATGGAAGCTAAATAGAGCACCTTAAAATCCTTAATGATACTGTACAAGTTTTAGTTCTCCTGTTAAACTTATTTATTCATTCATATCTGCAGTTCATGTTTACTGAATGCCTACGACTCCACGGCACATAACAACAGCAACAACAACTGTATTCTAGAAGCTAGACTAGTGCTTGTTGTTAAGATGAAGTCAATTCTGACTCATAGTGAACCTATGAGTTCCGAGAGCAAAGTGGGTTTGAACTGTCGACCTTGTGGTTATCAGTCTGGTGCATATCCTACAGTGCCACACCATGTCTCATACTAGAACTTAGAGATACATAAATTAATGAAAACATGGTAAAACATCTCTGCTCACTGAACACTCATAAGTTTACTGGAAGGTGGTAGTAATTGGTTTTGGGAAAATAACAGAAAGAATGGGGTGGTTAATGTGGGACTAGGGTTGCAGTTTCAAATAGCATGTTTAGGGAAAGGCGCTCTAATAAAAAGCCCATACAGCAGAGGCCTGATGGAGGTGATGACTGAACCATGAAGGTTTCTAGGAAAAGAGAATCTCAGTCAAGAAGCATCATATTGGACACCAGGCAGGAAGGCATGCTTGGTAGATTTGATCATGTGTCCAGACTGGAACGAGTGTGGAACAGAATAAGAAGAAATTATATCGAAATAAGGTGAAATGAGGAGACATAAAGAGATAAGGGCTAAGATTGACTCAAGTTTTGTAGACCATGATAAGTGCTCATGGAGTTTAGAAATAGAAAGAAGGCAGTGAGTTAGGGGAAACCAGGGAAGCACTACATCCTAGAAACAAAGAGAGGAGAGTATACTATCTTGTTGGAATTAATTCATCCTCTTTTGATTTCCTGTGATATGCCCAAGATTGTTTGCTCTATGTAAGTAGACATCATATGTCTTCTCCATTGGTTCTTCACCAATTAACTGGGTGCCTGATTTCACAGAGGCCATGTTTTAAAATGACTGAATATGTTTTATATTATAATGAGCATAACAATATTATTTGTTATCTTTCTGTTTTACAGATGAGGAAGAGAAAACCAACACAGGGTAAGGGACACTAGGACATGCATCAGGTTTTCTGAGTCCATGTCCTGTCCTTTTACTGGTCTTTTTAACAGAGCTCTAAATTTTCAGAGCAAATGCATGAGATCTGGGATTTTTCCTCCCTTCTTGGATACCAGAAAATATGAAACTTACCTGCTGCTTATTGTTGGCTGTAAATAGAGTTCTTGGTGCCAATTTTGCCTCCCCACTCTCAGATGTCACCAGCTACCCTGCTGGATTCTCATCTTGCCAGACATGGCTTTGCTTGGGCATCAAATGGCCAGGATAAACAAACAAGAAATTATCACTTGGAACAAACATCTGATTATCTCAGCAGCAATTGCAATGAAAACAACATGGTAAAGGGCAGCTGTCTGTTTCACTGCTTTCATTCCAGGTTCCGATTGTTATGGAATGAGGTGGCCTTTCCACCTGGCATTTGCCCATAGGACCAGGTGGTGCCAGGTGGCCTGGACTGTAGGGAAGAAGTTGGAACATCTGTGACCCACCCATTCAGGTCCTGATGAGTCCCTTCAAGTAACCAGGGTTCTTAATCTGGAAATATATATATATATATATAAGCAAGAAGGAGTTAAGAGATGAGATCTGGTTTGGGATCTTAGCTTAACAACTTTTGGGTTGGTGATCATATTCTGGTTGTTTCACCTCTTTCAGATACTGTTTCATCAATGGAAAAATTTTATTATTAATTCCTAACTCACAATGTTGTATCATGACTACGAAAGAGTAATAGCTCTTTCTTTATATATCATGAAAGGTGGATCTGGAGGATAAGCACTGGACCACAAGGTTGGTTTGAATCTCAAGGTCAGCAGTTCAAACTCACCAGCTGCTCCTCAAAGACCCTATACAAGGTTGCTATGAGTCAGAACTGACTGGACAGCACCTAACAACAACAACAGTAGCTGGTTATTGTAGAATGTTAATTGACTCTGATGCAAGCCAGTACTTGTAATGCCCAGCTTACTAGAGTTCTCCATTAAGGTTTGCAGCAAAGCATATTCAATAAATAAAATATCATGGTGCTTAGCATGGACAATATATCTTGTTATTGTTAGGTGTCATCGAGTCAACACTGATTCATAGAGATCCTATGTATGACAGAATGAAACACTGCCCAGTCCTGGGCCAACCTCACAATCATTGTTATGTTTGAGCCCATTGATGCTGCCACTGAGCCAAATCATCTTGCTGAGGGTCTTCCTCTTTTTCTCTGACACTGCCCTTTACCAAACATAATATCCTTCTCCAGTGACTCATCCCTCCTGACAATATGTCCGAAGAATGAAAGACAAAGTTTGGCCATCCTTGCCTTCAAGGAGTACTCTGGCTGTACTTCTTCCAACACAGAACTATTTGCTTTCCTAAAGGCAGAGTTTTGATATTACTGGGTCTCCTCATCTTCTTTTGTTGCAGAAAACTTTCACATCAAAAGATGGTAGAAGGGATGCACAGAAACACTGTACCAAAAAGAAATGGTCCACGTTCAATCATTGTAAGAGGTAGCAAATGACCAAGAACGAATGGTACTAAAGGAAGTAGTCCAAGTTGAATTAAAGGCATTAACAAAAAACAAGTCTACAGAAAATGATGGCATATAAACTGAGATCTTTCAAAAAATGATACAGTACTAGAGGAGCTCCCTCATCTATGCCAAGAAACTTGGAAGACAGCTATTTAGCCAACCATATGTGTGCCCATTTCAGAGAGTGGTGACACAAAGGAATGAGGAAATCTTTAAAAAATATCACATGCAAGTTAATTTTTGCTGAACATGGTTCAAAAATGGTTGAAATAGTATACATCAACAAAGAACTGCCAGAAATTCAAGCCACAATCATAATAGAACTTAGAACCAGAGATATTATTGCTGACATCACATGGATCTTGGACAAAAACAGAAAATGCCAGAAATATGCTTGTTGTTGTCTTAGGTACCATCTAGTCAGTGCCGACACATAGTGGGCCAATGCACAACAGGATGAAACACTGCCTGGTCATGGGCCAACGGCACAATTATTGCCATGCTTGAACCCATTGGTGCAGCCACTTTGCCAATCCATCTCACTGGGGGTCTTCCTCTTTTTCTCTGACCCTCCACCTTACCAAACATGATATCATTCTCCAGTG
>NW_006408599.1:6556355-6564670 GCF_000296735.1 Chrysochloris asiatica | reverse complement strand
TTGCAGGTTGTTAATGAGTCTTCCTCCAATGCTGACGCCACGTTTTTCTTCATAGAACCCAGCTTCTTGTATTATTTGCTCAGCATACAGGTTAAATAAGTATAGTGAAAGAATACAACCCTGTCTCACACCTTTCTTAATTTTAAACCATTCAGTGTTCCCATGTTCTGTTCCAACAACTGTCTCTTGGTCCATGAGCGCAATTAAGTGTTCTGAAATGCTCATACTTTGCAGTGTTCATAGCTTGTCATGATCCACACATCTGAAAGCCTTTGTGTAGTGAATAAAGCACAGGTAAACATCTTTCTGATAGTCTCTGCTTTCAGCCAAGATCCATCAGACCTCAGCAATGATATCCCTCATTCCACAACCTCTTCTGAATCCAGCTTGATCCTCTGGAAGTTCTCTGTCAATGTATGCTTGCAGGCATTTCTGTTTTACTTTTAGTAAAACTTTACTCGCATGGGATATCAAAGATATTGTCCAATGATTTCTGCATTTTGTCACGTCTCTTTGGAATGAACACAAATATGGATCTCTTCCAATCAGTTGGCCAGATAGTTGTCTTCCAAACTTCTTGACATAGATGAGTGAGTGCCTCCAATGCCGCCTCACTTTCTTGAAAGATTTCAATTTTTATTCCATCAATTCCTGGTGTCTTATTCTTTGCCAATTCCTTTAATGCACCTTGGACTTCTTTCTTACGGTATCATTGGCTCTTGATCATATGCCACCTATTGAAATAGTTGAACATCAACCATTTCCTGTTGGTACGGTGACTCTGTGTATTCCTTCCATCTTCTCTTGATGCTTTCTGCTTTGTGCTTTATTGACTATGCAGTGGCATTTAACTGTGTATGTAAAGCAAACTGTGGAAAGCATTGCAAAGAATGGGCACTCCAGAATGCTTAATTTTGCTCATGAACAACTTGTATTTAGAACAAGAGACAGTCATTCAAACATAACAAGTGGTTACTGAATGGTTTAAAACCAGGAAACATATGCACCAGGGTTGTATCCTTTCACCATATTTGTTCAGTTTATATGTTGAGCAAATCATCCAAGAAACTGGAATATGTGAAGAGGAAGACTCATTGACAAGGTGATATAACCTTGCTTGCTGGAAGTAAAGAAGACTTAAAATACTTACTGATGAAGATCAAACTACAGCCTTCAGTCAGGATTGCACCCTAATGTAAAGAAAACATAAATGCTCACAACTGGGTCAACAAATAATATAATGACAAATAGAAGAGAGATTGAAGTTGTAAGTAACTTCTTGTTGCTTGGAGCTACAATGAATACTCATGGAAGCAGCCATCAAGAAATCAAATCTATTGCAAAAGACTTTTTAAAAGTGTTCAAGAGCAAAGATAGCAGTTTGAGAATTAAGGTGCACCTGACCCAAGCTATGCTATTTTCAATTGCCTCATATGCGTTTGAAAATTGAACGGTGAATAAGGCAGACCATAGATTAATCGATGCATTTTAATATGGTGTTGGAGAAGAATGTCAAAAAAAACCATGCACTGCCAGAAGAACAAACAAATCCGTGTTGGAAGAAGTACAGACAGACTGTTCATTGGAAGCCAGGTTGATGAGACTTTGTCTCTCATAATTTGGGCATGTTATCAGGAGGGACCAATTCCTGGAGAAGGACATCATGCTTGGAAAAATGGAGGGTCAGTAACAACAAGGAAGATCCAGATGAGATGGGTTGACACAGTTAAAGCAGCAATGGGCTCAAAGGTAAGAATAATTGTGTGGACAGCATAGAACTGTGCAGTGTTTTGTTGTTTTGTGCATGGGGTTGTTATGAATCAGTACCAACTGGAAGGCAGATAAGAACAACAACCTAAACTTCTAATACTGTCCAAATTTTTTCATAACCTCGGTGAGAAAATTCACCTCGTATTATATAATGGAGTCCTGATGTAGCACAGTAGTAAAGCACTGGGCCACAAATTTGGTTTGAACTGCAAAGTCAGCAGTTCAAGAATTCACCAGGCATGCCTCAGAAAACCTTATGCAATATTGGATTGTGAAAAACAAGGTCGGCAGTTCAAATTCACCAGCTGCTCCTCAGAAACCCTACACCAGGTCGCTACGAGTCTGAGCAACTTGATGGCACTTAACAACAACATATTTATATATGTTTATTTATTTTTAAAGTTACTTATTGTGAATTCAGTGAAGATTTACAGACAAGAGCATCAGTTTTACATTCAACAAATAATACACTTTGTTTCATCTCAATGACTGCCATCCCCGCCACGGAATAACAGTTATCCTGCTTCCTCCCTATGGCTCCCATCTCCATTCTGCCCACTTTCCCTTCCCTTCTCAACTTTGTCCTTAGGTACATGTTGCGTCTTTGACTTTTTTTTTTTTTTTTTTTTTCAAATTGTGAATTGAGTGAAGGTTTACAGAGAATTTAATCAGTTTTACATTCAACCAATCGTATACCGTGCTTAATTATATCTTTGTAATCCTCTCCATGTACTAACAATTAACAGTATTTGCCTTTACTCACTTTAACTGTTGCATTCCTCCATGTTTCCTGCTCTGTACCCATCTTTCCTCTGCTAACCTCCCTCTTGTTTTGTGTTGCCTACCCTGTCTCCTATGTTAACACGTGTCTGCCCTCTTATCCCACGAATAATTTTCACTCCTCCCCGCCCCATAAATATCATGGACTGGTTCTTTTATCAAGAAATTTTTTCTTAACTTTTCACAATACTGGTCTCATATAATGTTTGTCTCTTTGTAATTCATTAATTTTACCCAGCATAGTGTCTTCCAGGTTCAACCATGTTGTGAGGTATTTCACAGATTTATCATTGTTCTTCAGCATTCTGTAGTATTTCATTGTGTGTATGTACCAAAGTTTCTGTATCAATTCTTCTGTTGATGGGCATTTAGGCTGTCTCCATCTTTTTTATATGCCTCTTGTAGATAGTGTATTGAAAGATCCTGTTTTCTTATCTATTCTTCTGTTTATGTCGCTTGACTGATACAATTGATACATTTATATTTATTATAATTATCAAAAGGTATGAATTGATTGAGTCCTGGTGTGGGTATTATTTCTAATAGGTTAATGTAGTCAGCACCAATGTTAGTCATAAAGGATTCTTGTGAAAATCAGAAAAAGGTGTCTGTTACTCCACACACTTTAGTGCTATCTGCTAAAAAATTGTGTTGTCTACATAAATCTACCATAACTATGCAGTGTTTTATAGAGCTAATTTGTAGCATTTATAATAAGAAACTTTTAACTTGGAAATTTGGCAACATTTGGTTATTAAATGTTTGGCAAAATGAGTATGTTTTCTTTTTGTAATGAATTCTTAGCCTTTAATATTCAATAATGTTTGTTGTATTTTGTGCCAGTTCTATTCATTGTAGTTTCTTATGTATATTTTTCTATTTCATTCTTGTTTTAATAACTCAGTGAGGATGGGGAATTTTTATTCCGTTTCATGGATGAGGGGACTGAGGTTCAATGTAATTAAAATACTGGTAACATAGTGGATTACAAAATGTGTTGCTAACTGCTAGGTCAGTAGTTAGAATCTATCAGCTGCTCCATGGGAGAAAAGTAAGGCTTTTTGCTCCTGTAAAGATGTACAGCCTTAGAAACTCTACACAGGATCTCTGTGAGTTGGAATCAACTTCGTGGCACCAACCACCACCACCATTTAAATTTAGGTATGTCTGTTTCTAAAGTGCATCCCTGCTGATACAGTGGGTTAAGCACCAGGATTCTTAACTCAAAGGTCAGTGGTTCAAACCCACTAGCTTCTCTGCAGGAGAAAGGTGAGGTGGTCTGTTTCAGTAAAGATTACAAATAGAGCAGTTCTAGTCTCCTATAAGATTACTATGCATAGGAACAAACTTTATGGTAGTGGGCTTCAGGGATTCTAAAGTTAGTGCTAGTGAGAATAATACATCATAAAAGTAAAGCAAACAAATGAAAACCCATTGTTAGTTGCATAATTTAGTCCAACTCTACAAACAACTCAAGGTCGGGAGTTCAAACCTACCAGCTGCTCCTCAGAAACCCTATACAGTCACTATGAGTCGGAAGCAACTTGATGTCATTAAACAAAAACAACAAGCAACTCTCATGAACAGTCAGTCTTCCTCTTGAATCTTGCTCCCTATCTGCAGAAGTATGCTGCTCAAACTCGAGTCTAAATAAGAAGCTTCGGCTGCATCTGGGGGCTTGTTAGAAATGCAGACTCTGGGGTCACACTCAGACCTATAGAATAGAATTCACAAAATAACAGGATCCTAGTTGACTTGTTCACACAGTAAAGTTGAGAAATATTAGTTTAGGTCCTGGGTTCTTCTCCAAGTTTAGTATTCTTTTAGTCTTGTGTGATATTTGCCTGCAGTTCTTTATTCTGATTGTGGCAGCATGTTGTAGTAGAAATTGCATAAGGTTTGGCATCAGCAAGTCTTGGTTCAAATTTGAGGTTTCCATTGTCACCTCACTCACTTTGAGTGGTCTCTTACCTTCTCTGGAAAAATGGAAAGTGGCCTGAATATGTGACAGCAACCAGTAGTACCACATTCTAACACAGCCAAGTCCTAAGTACCACTATAGAAAGGTCCAGTCGGCCTCCCTGACTTGTTTGTCAGACTGTAGAGTTTAGAGTCAAAGATATTCACATTTTAGAAAGCTGTAGCTACTTGAGTCATATGCCTTACCTATATCGTAGCATTTACCAGACCCTTCCTTCTAACCCAGAATGCTATTGCTGTGTGGCACCAATGAATGTGCTTTTTTGCTATTGCTCAGGGACACTCTGATTAGCTGCTTCCGAAGGAATGACAAATGGAAGCATGAGCGATTTCTATTTTTGTGGTGATGCTGCTCTGTGATTAGATTCCGGAAAGAGGGTGAGCCTGTGGTGAAGTCTGAGTAACCTTGGCTCAAACCTTTGGCAAGTAAAATGAAATTTTAAAATCGTCACTGCTTTGAGGCCATCTATTCTGGGTTGGGCACTCCTGCTTTTCAAATCCTATTTTAAACTTCCCTCTGTAGTTACCAAGCTAAGACAAATATATCATTTCCTTACTATTACTCACTCTTCTCTGAGTCCACCTGTCTTCCTGGGCACACATTGAGAAATTCAAAGGGAAACTGAGACTATTGCTCCACTCATAGGAGTGTTTTGTCTCAGACACCAAATACATGTGACGCAAATGGAAATACAGAAATTAGGACAGGGACTTAGATCAGGGAGGAGGAGACTGTCCATGGGAGAGAGAGGTGAATATATAGACAGAGACAGGAATGGGGAATGGGAAAGGAAAAGGAGAACTTCATAGAACTTTATACACACACACATACACATATATATATGTATAGATGTAAAAGTAGTTTCCTTTGAGTTGATTCTAATGAATGGGACCTCATGTGGTGTGGCTTAATGTGCTGGAATGCAAAGTCAGCTGGAACCCCAAGGTGGGTGGTTCAAGCTTACCAGCCACTCCTCAGAAACTCTATACAGGGTTACTATGGGTCAGAACTGATTCAACAGCACTTAACAGTAACAATAATGTGTTACAGAGTACAACTACGTTTTATAGAATTTTTAAGACTGCGACTTTTGGAAGCAAATCTCCAGGGCTTTCTTTCAAGGCACCTCTGGGTAGGTTCGAACCACCAGCTTTTTAGTTGGTTGTTGCTATTGTTATTACATGCCATCAAATAAGTTCTGATTCATTAGTGACCCTGTACAGTGTTTCCCAGAGTATCAATCTGCAGGAGCAGAAAGTCTCATTCTTATTCCCCTGGAGTGCCTCATGGTCTCTAGCTGTGTCTTTAAGGTTTGCTATCCAGTGAATTTCCTACCCTACCAGAGTGCTTAACTTTTGGGGTCACTCAAAGACTTATTAAACATCATTAATTGGATTGGTTGTACATGTTTTCCTTTTAAATCTTGTTGTAAGGTCAGAATTTTTCCTAGCCAACCAAATAGTGACTGGACTTAATTATCATCTGAGGGTTAGATGGTCTTGACTTATTTATTTATTTTTTGAATTCTAACATCCACTTTCTCTTTAATGTCTCTCACGTATGATTCAATAGTTCCTTTCCATTATCCCAATAAAAATCCAGCCCAGGATTTCTACCAATTCATTAAGAACCATTATATAAGTTTCCTTAATGGTTTTCCTAATTCCAATGACTTTCATAATTATAGTATAATATTTCAGAGACATAATCAATTTGTGGAATGATTTTAGATGATGTTACTACTAGCCCATTGTAGCAAGGTCATAAAATCACTTAGACAACTTTGGCATGCAGAGAAAATGCACTTCTTTATTTTTCTCTTAACAAATTGAGTATTAATGTATAGCTATAAGCTCTGTACAATGTAGTCCCTGCACATCAGACTATTCTCATCTTACTTTCCTTTTTTTCCTCTGCCCTTTAACCATACAGACCTCTTTCAGATCCTCACTTATAAGTTATATTCCTCTTAGCCACAGGTCCTTTAGATACCCTATTCCATTTGACTACAGCTTCTCCTTTCCCTAACATTTTGCTTGGATAACTCTTACATTTCAGATCTCAGATTCAATTCCTTAGAGGAATCTTCCCTGATTTTCTGAGCTAAGTTAAGTGTCTTTATTACATGTTTTTGTACTTCTGTATGGTAAAATT
This sequence comes from Chrysochloris asiatica, assembly GCF_000296735.1. Lineage (NCBI taxonomy): Eukaryota > Metazoa > Chordata > Mammalia > Afrosoricida > Chrysochloridae > Chrysochloris > Chrysochloris asiatica. The sequence continues at coordinate 6,557,985 of NW_006408599.1, read as the reverse complement.
ATCACAATGATAAAGAAAATAGTTAAATTCCAGATGTTAATATCTATTTCACAATTAAAGTGTCATGGGAACAATAACTACATCTCTCTTCATCTCTATCAGCACATAGACAATCCTCAAGACTATTTGTGAAATAAATTAATGAATAATGAAACTACCATCTAGAGTAATTAAATGACTCATCCCAAGTAAATGTTTATAGTAATGTCAGAGAGTAGACATGAACACAATTTTTCTATACTTATGTCTCATACAGAGTCCTGGTGTGGTGCTGTGAGTTAATGTGCTGCACTGCAAAGTCATTTGAATCACACAGGCTGGTTGTTCACGGTCACCAGATATTACTCAGAAAACCCTATACAAGGTCGCTATGGGTTAGAACAGACTCAACAGTACTCAACAACAACAATGTCTACTATGGAGTCCTGGTGTTGCATTGTAGGTTGAGCACTTGACTGCAATGTTGGTTTGAACTGCAAGGTAAGTGGTTCAAATCTACCAGCCACTCTTCAGAAACCCTATACAGGATCTCTATGAGTCGGAACTGCCTTGACAGCACTGAACAACAGCAGCATGTCTAACATGTATGTGTGGGTGAATTTACTCAAAAGACAACACTGACTCTCTGAGTCTTAGTTTATCATTGGAGAGGGAAGATGAATAACAGAAAAGGAAGATAGAAGAAAGGAACAAAGAAATAAATGAAAGAAGGAGGAGAATGTACTTGACTGATCATAGAAGATGTTATAGAGGCAAGACATTTTTGAATAATTCTCTTTAGTGATATCTTTATTACTTGGCCTAAAAACAGCAAGAATAAAAATCAAAAACCAAGAAAACCTCTACTTGACAGAAAGAAAAAATAAAAAGACTAAGATCAGGTAAAATGAGATAAAGTGTTAAAAGGATTAGCAATCATTAGAAGGGATTTTTCAAATGAAAGGCAAAAACTATGGGATCTGAGCAGAAACTTTTTTTTTTTTTTTTTAACTGCAATCATGAGAGAGAACAAACAAGATGATGGATCGGGTGGAAGTGTAGTACAGAGCTCCACCAACAACAACACAGAATACCTGACCAAGCAGGCTCAGTGGATGGTCCCAGAACTCTGAACCACATATAAAGGAATATTTAGAAGGTTGGAAGGCTTGGAGCTGGGGAATTTGTGGAAGAAGCAAGAAATCTATTGCTTTCTAGTCCAGGATGCTCGGCTGCTCCAGGAGCTGCCATCTTGGGTGAGACCATGTGGGGGAAGCATCGGAGCGGCAGAACCACAGATATAAAAGTGTGCACATTCTTTTCTTTTGGTAGCTGTTCATTGGTTCCTTGCTGTCTGCGCACCTCCATTCTGGTGACAATAGGGGTGCTTGAGCTACTGGGCAACCCAGCCCCACCCTCGGAGGGTTTTACTATGCATGCACACAGATCTCGTCGAAATTTAAAGAGACAGTTTCCAATTAAAACCAAATGGCCACAGCCAGCCCTGAACTGTTTACAACTAGAAAAAAGGCCTGAACGGGGATTGTGGAGCGGGACAAGCAGACAAAAGAGGAAACAGGCCGAAAATTAAATCCTAAGTTAGGTCAAAACGACCAACAGTGGTATCTTGAAACTTCTCAGGAAGAAGAGA
>NW_006408599.1:6491844-6554703 GCF_000296735.1 Chrysochloris asiatica | reverse complement strand
CTTCAGCCTATAACTGATTGGAATACCTCAAAGGTGTTCTACAACTTGCCCAATGAAATAAGCGTCATGCAAAGCCTTTACAGAGTATAGGACCTTAGGTGGAATCCTGAGTCCCATCTACAACCTTGTGAGGTGAGACATTCCCACTAGAAAGGACAAGCAGACTGGAACAGCTATAGTGACAGAAGACACATCTTCATGATGAACCTGACCTATATTCAGAGCGGTAGTTACTCTAAATACCAACAGAGAGGGAAAGAGTCTTCAAATCAAGTATCAATGCTATCCGCTCTGTGCACAGGGTAGATAGCGACGAGCGACTTAGACATTGGCTATGTAAAATGAGGGGGCAATAAAGGCACAAAGTGACTGGCTTACAAGGTTTCAAAAAGGAGCTTAGTTTAAGAGTGTGGGGGGAAAGAAAGAGTCCCCACTAAATAGCTGTCATCTTGTCTAGATGAGTCTGGTGAAAGGAGATGGGGATAAGATTCGTAAGATTCAATAGTGAATAACTGTTATCATGACTAATCGTGACAGTCACACTTGTAAAGGTAGAAATTTTGTAACATAAAAAGGGGAGTGGTTGATCTTACAGTCCAGAAACGGAGGACCCTAGGACCATCAAGAGAGGAACGCACAAATAGGTGTGGGACCTTATCCAGAGAAGCAGCTTCTCCAGAGATGGAGGCAGAGATGGTGGCATGGAGACGGGGAGCGGCTGAGGACTCTAGATTCATCAACTAAGAAGAGAAGGACTAAGAACTGGTGGCCAGGAGCAGAGTTGCAGAATGTGACCTTTGGAGATGTAAATTATTACATATGCCTGAGTGGGTTTTTTAACAAGCTAAAGTGGATAGATAGAAATACTTTAACTAATGGTATATGGAGGGGATTATAATCAATGTAATGAAACAAGTTATATGAATTTTTGAATGTGAAACTGATGATGTGCCCTGTAACTTCCACTCAATCCACAATAAAAACCTTAAATTAAAATAAATAAATTAATTTAAAAAAAAACTGCAATCATGATAAAGAAAATAGTATTTACCAAACTTTTTTTAAAAAAAAATATTATGTATTATTCAAAGTCCTGGTGTAGCACTTTGAGGTAATGTGCTGGAATGCAAAGTTTGTTTGAACTATAAGGTCGGCAGGTCAAGTTCACCAGCTGCTCCTCAGAAACTCTATACAGGGTCTTTCTGAGTTGCAACTGACTTGGCGGCACTTAACAACAATAACAACAATGTTCTAACTTGGAGTACATTGGCTCTCTAGGATAAACACTGGACTATAGATCACCATTGAACCAATAAATAACATTCTTATCAACGGATAAAAGATTGAAGTTGTCAAGGACTTCATTCTTGGATCAACTATCAACACTTATGGAAGCAGCAGTCAAGAAATGTGTTGTTGTGAGAATAAAACAAAATTATAATGTCAAATAATTAGACTATTACTGTTGTTAAATGCCATCAAGTTGGTTCTGATTCACAGCAACCCTGTTTAGAGTTTCTAAGGCTATAGATCTCTGTGGGAGCAGATGGCCTCATCTTTCTCCCACAGAGTGGCTGATGGGCTCAAGCCCCAATAAACCTTGTGATCTATTGTTGTTCTTGTTAGGTGCCATCAAGTCGGTACTGACCCAAAGCGACCTCATGGACAGCAGAATGAAACACTGACCAATTCTAGGCCAACCTCATTACTGTTGCCACTCTTGAGTCCATTGATGCTGCCAATTGGCCAATCCATCTCGTTAAGGGTCTTCCTCTTTTTCTCTGACCTTCCACCTTACACTATGAGTTGGAACCCACTCGACGGCACACTTAACAACAACAACAACAAATGTAACAGGTAATATGCAATCCTTTCATTGAATATTTTGAGTGATAGGCAGATACCTTCATTCATTCATGTGTTCATTGGTTTGACAAAAATTTTTGAGTACCTACTGTATATTCCTTTATATTCTTCTTCCATATATAATATAATATGATCATATGCTTTTATGTATATTAAAAGGCATATGGGTTGGTTATTAATATATTTAAACAAAATGGCTAGATAATGGGGAAAATTTTATGGTGCTTATAAAAAGTTAGAATGTAATTAATTTTATATTTATGGATATGTGGGGTTGTAAAAGAATTAAATGAAAGGTGGCCAAGTATTTATTTTTCTTCATTCAGTAGTTATAGTTTTGTTTATATTTTAATGTTCACTCTTCAAAACATAATTTTCATGTGGATTTTTTTCACCTTTGTAGTCCCAGAATCTAGCAAAATTCTTGGTATATAATAAATACATATCTAGTTAGATTAATTGCATTAATAAAAGTAAATAAGATAAATAGGAAACATTTTTTAAAGCATAGCATGCCGATCAGTAGGCTATTCTCTATGGTGAAAGAGCCTTGGGCTTCCAGTCAGTCTTCCCTTGGTTCAAGACCATCTTCTCTTACTTATTAATTAATCATACTTCAGGATCTTCTCTGAGTACTGCAGTCCCCAGTAGTAAAAAACAAGTGTTAATATAGTGCCTAAATATGTTTGAATGGTTACTGTCAGGTTATGATGAACTAATGGGCACTATGGGTTTTAAGTGTTTAACTTTTCTATATGTATTGTTGTTAAGTGCCATTCAGTTGTTTCTATTTTATAGTGGCCTTGCATATAACAGAGCAAAACCTTGCTCAGTCCTGCACCATCTTCACAAACTTATCTGTATTTGGTCTCATTGGTCAGCCACTGTGTCAATCCATCTTTTTCACTGACCTTCTACTTTACCAGACAAGGTCTCCTTCTCCAAGGACTTGCCTAGTGGGTCGAAACTGCTGATCTTGTAGGTAGCCGCTCAATACTTAACCTAGTGCACCACCAGAACTTCTTACAGTATGTCAGGTTCTTTTGATTTCTAATAGCAACAGAATTATTTTTTGTAGGGAAAACAGACCATTGCCTACAATGAGTTCATACAGTTCGAGGTGTTTACTAACCTTCTACCCCATAGCTTGAAACATAACGAAATCACATCTAATCTATTTCCTATGCTATTGTGGTTACTTTCATTACATTGGTTTTGGACCTATCAATTTCAGGATCAACATTGGGGCTACTGGGAAAAATATGCTCTTTTCTTATTGGAGTTGCTATGGTGGTGGTTATGTGTCATGGAGTTAGTCCTGACTCATAGTAACCATGTATAGAGTTCTCTGCCTTGGATTCATTTTTGAGGTTTTCCTGGCCTACTATAAAATGCTTAACGAATCTAAATATCATTCACTGATAGCGAAGACATGTTTAAGCCCATATTTATTTAAATAAACCTATGGATGTATTAGCTAGAATCCCACTAGCAATATATATATATATATATATATATCCTCAAATGTTTTTGCTGTTGTTATGTGCCATCAAGGTGGTTCTGACTCATAATGTTTCTGGAGAACAGCTGGTGAGCTTGAACCACCAACCTTGCAGTTCAAACCGACCTTATAGTCAAGTGCATAAGCCCCCAGTGCCACACCAGGACGCCTACCCATGTATAGTTGCTGTTTTTATTGTTTAATAAAGGTATTTGCGAAGAATAATTCCATGGTCTTGCAAAACTGCATCTTGCAATCTCCAGCATCATTTCTATTCTCAAGGCAATGTTTTCCAAGTACCATTCCTTCTCCTTGGTTTTCATCTTTCACATTCCAATCTCCAGTAATTATCAATGCATCTTCATAATTGCTACATGTTTGATCAATTTCACACTGCAGAAGTTGGTAAAAACCTTCAATTTAATTATTTTGGCCTGAATGGTTGGTGTATAAATTTGATTAATAGTCATATTAACTGGTCTTCCTTGTAGATATATGAGTATTGTCCTATCACTGACAGGATTGTTTTTCAGATAGATCTTGAAATGTTCTTTTTGATGATGAATGTCACAGCATTTGTGTTTAAGCTGGCATTGTTGGCATAGTACAGCATATGATTGTTTCATTCAAAATAGCCAGTACCAGTGCAATTCAGCTCAATAATGTCTAAGATATTGATCTTTAGGCATTTTCTTTCATTTCTGATGTCTTCCAATTTTCCTTGATTCATACTTCATACATACAAATTGCCATTACTAATCAATTTTGAAAGTCATTTCATTTGAAGCTGTGTCATATCAGCAAATGGATATTATGAATGCTTTATTTAATTATTAATGTCAGTTCTACTTCCAGAAGACAATATTTCCATAATAGCATTTTGATTGCTGTCCAACCTGAGGGACTCATCTTGCACAGCCAGTGTGCCACAGCTATCCCTAAGGTTTCCAGAGCCTTTTTGTTTTGTTTGGATTGTTTTTCAGAAGTTGTTTTCCAGGTCTGTCTTAGTCTGGGAGTTCTACTTAAATGTGTCCATCTTGGGTCACCCTGCTGATATTTGTAGTACTGGTGGCACAGCTTCCAGCATCAAGGCAACATACGATCCACTCCAGTACGACAAACTGACAGACAAGTGGTGGACGTAACAATAGCTTCCCTTATTTTCTTAGACAAGTGTGTTTGAGTTTTCTGTCACATAACAACTGAATGCCAACTAACAGAAGGGTCTTAAAAAACTTTGTGGAAGGGTTCCATTATCTTTACTTTCCATTTTTCAATGAAATGTTTGAAGCCTCCTGGTATATCCCTTAAATAGTATGTTGAACACGTTAAGTATTAAATAACTGTTAGCTATAATAATGACAAAAATAATATCTAACAAGAATTTAATCAAAATAAAAGCTATATAATGATAATAACACAAACTAAAACCAAATCTGGTGCTCTCATGTAGATTTCAACTAATGGTGACCTTCTGTGTTACAAACTAGAAATACTCCATAGGATTTCCTTGACTGTGATATTTATGGTAACAAATTTTAAAACCTTTATTACAGAGCATCACTGGTGGTTTAGAATCGCCAAGCTTTTTTTTTTTTAATGTTTTATTGTGAATTATGTGATAGTTTACATGGAAGAACATTAGTTTTACATTCATATATCATTTCATTGCTATGGTTACAATCCCCTCCATGCATCATCAACCAACCAAAGGGTATATACTGCAAGCCTGCCCCCTCTGGTCATCAGCACACAGCCTCTCTTTCTCTCTAGGTCTAAAGCCTCAACTGCTCCATCTCTCCATGTCATCGTCTCTGCCTCCATCTCAGGCATCATTGCTTCTCTGGGTAGGGTCCCGCTCTCTGGTTTTCTCCCTTGATGGTCCCAGGGACCTCCGCTCCTAGACTGCAAAGTTAATCATTACCCTCCTTGCTACAAAATAACTACCTTTACATTTCCAACCTTCACAAGCAGTCCTGATAACAATTATTCACTATTGTATCATAAGAGACCCATCCGCATTTCATTTCATCAGCCCCGTCTAGACAGATTGGATACTACTCAGTGGAGATAGAATCGCCAATCTTTTCATTAGTGTTGTTGTTGTTTAGTGCCGTCGAGTCGATTCCGACCCATAGCAACCCTGTATAGGGTTTCCAAGAAGCAGCTGGTGAGCTTGAACTGCCGACCTTGCAGTTCAAACGGCTTTGCAGTCTGATGCATTAACCCTTGAGTATATATTGTTTGTGCCACCCAGAGTCCCCTTATGTAATGATTTGTCATTGTTACTTTGTTGCGGTTAAGTTTCTTTTTGACTCTTAGTGACTCCATATGACAGAGTAGACCTGACCCTTAGTGTTTTCTGGGCTGTAATGTTTATGGCAGAAGATTTTCATGTCTTTCTAATACTAATTGTTATATGGAATCCACATTTATACTTCTGATTTCGAACCCTGTATTTCTTTTCATAAGGAGCTCTGGTAGCATAGTCGGGCTGCTAACTTCAAGGTCAGCAGTTGGAAACTACCAGCCATTTCACAGAAAAAAAGATGAGGCTTTCTGCTCCCGTAAAGATTTACAGCCTCAGAAACCCTATGAAGCGTCTCTGTGAGTTGGAACTGACTCCAAGGCACACCACCACCACCTCTTTTCATGATGACTCTCTTATTAAGATAGGTAATACAAGGGTAATTAAAGAGCATGAATCATTGCATTCCACTGCAATGGAGAATAAAAGACTAAGGTCTAACTAATGACAGGGCTCTTGCTGCAATAAAGCAGGTTTGAGGTTCTGGGAATCACAACAAGGTGATAACACTGAGAAGGGAGCAAATCAAAGGAAGAGGCATTTAGGCCTTTGAAATGTAACTTGTTTGCTGGCAGGTACTTGGGAACTCTCCCATAAATCTCCTTGAGTTTCAACACCACTGGCTTGACCACTTCCTTAGCGATCTCATCTTCTTGTCCCTGATGTGAATTCCTTAGAGAGCAGAGTGGCATCACTGAATGGCACAGACACCACCTTAAATCACAAAGCTCTTGCTCCAGCCCAGCTGCTTGCCTGTTTCAGAGTCAGCTTGGAACACTGCATCATTGTCTCTGAGCAGCTTGGGGGACGACGGATGGCACAGATTCAGTCAGACAGCCACTGAGACCCCTGTTTGTTTCTCCTCCAAGTTAGCTGGATTATTCTGGTGATATCTTATTTCTTAAGAAGAGATGCTCTTACAGCAATTCCAGATAAAAAGAAGGGAGACCAGAATGATGAATCTCAAAGTGATCCTCAATCACAGTTCCTACTTCTCAATCTCAAGCTAAAATTTCAAGATTTATTGTAATTGGCATAATTAGTAGTTAAGAACATATACGGTCTGTGGTCAGATAGAATTATGTGTGAATCCCATTCCTACTGTTAATCCTGCTGATCATGGGTGAATTGTTTAACCATCTGAGCTTTACTGTCCTGCGTTTTAATTCTCAAAACTTGAGTCAGTTACCTATTTGCCAGTAATTCTATAACCAAACCAAATATAATGTCTTAAAAAAAAAAATCTATTCTCAAATTCAGGAACTCTTATCCAGGCTGCTAATCCATGTTGGTTGTTGGCTTGGCTGACTCTGCTCCACTTTTCTCATCTCCCGTGGGGCAAGAGATTAACTGGAGCTCATTCATCTCCTGGTGATGACAAAAGCAAACTAGAACAGGCAAAGCCATGTACTTCTTAAGCCTAGTTTTGGAACCAACATATTGCTATAACTACCTTACATATAAGGAGCTCTGGTAGCATGTTGTTGTTGTTGTTAAGTGCCGTCGAGTCGGTTTCGACCCATAGCGACCCTGAATAGGGTTTCCGAGGCTGTAAATCTTTACGGGAGCAGATCGCCTCATCTTTCTCCCGCGGAGCAGCTGGTAGTTTCGAACTGCTGACCTTCCGGTTCGCAGCCCGATTCGTAACCACTACGCTACCAGAGCATAGTGGTTACAAATTGGACTATGAACCACAAGGTCAGAAGTTCGAAACTACCAGCTGTTCCACGGGAGAAAGATGAGGCTTTCTGCTCCAGTAAAGATTTACAGCCTTGGAAATACAGGGTGGCTATGAGTTGGAACCGACTTCACGGCACTTAACAACAACAACAACCTTACATATGTGCTCAAAAGAAATAAGATGCTGCAGTGAGTGCAGTGAATGACTTAAATGGCTCTTCTTGCCATAGTTTTTTATACCTTCCACCCTGATGGTCTGGCTAAGGAAAAGGTGTGAGAGGTTGATAGGATTATATTTTCCTATTTTGACTGATTGTGCCTTAATTATGATTGTAAAAACTTGATACTATCACAGGAAGTGGACAACTTTGCTATCCTGCTGTGTATTTGTTGTTGTTATGTGCCATGGCATAGGTTCTGACTCCTAGCGACCCTGTACAGGGTTTCCGAGGCTATAAATCTTTATGGAAGCAGAAAGCCTCATCTTTCTTGCTGTCCCTGAGGTTCACAGCCCAATTCATAACCACTATGCCACCAGAGCTCGTTATCCTGCTGTGTATAAGATGAACCATTTCAGCAGCAGGAAGGGGCATCTCACTACCAACAAGGAAGAAGAGTCAGTTGTGGAGCATAACCTTTGGACCCCAAGATTCCTGCACACTGAACCTTCTTAACCCAGAAAATGATGACATCAAAGGAATGGCAGAGAAGTGGCAATAGCAGAACAAAGAGCTAGAACACAGCAACAGATCACTGAGCTTCCTTGTTCCCAGAGTGACAGTAAAGTTGAGTGCCTTCAGGCAGAAGATTTCCTTGAGAAGAGGGTGTGCCTACAGGTATTTAAATAGGGAGCTAGATTTGCTAACCTGAAGAGCTAGAGCTGAGCACCTTTGGGCTGAGACTTATAGCAGAATGGAATGCCCTTTAAGCACTTAAAAGGTCTTTGTACCATAGCCCAAGAAGAGCAGAGGTCAGGCTGAGTGACCAATAACCAGAAAAAGTCCTGACTTCAGGCAAGCACAGCAGAAAAGAGATTGTCTTGACCAGAGAACTATATCCTGAAATTTTCTAATTCTGAATTGTAACCTGTTAACTTCTCTAATAAAGCCCATAATTATAAGTATGGTCTGTGAGGTCTTCGTGACAACTATAATGAATTATCTCACTTAGTTGAGAGTGCCTTGGGAGGGATGGTTGTGTCAGAATTAGTAAAGAAGGTTAGAGGGTGAAGACATGTCTGACCTCAGTCTCACAGGAACCAGCTCTGGGTTGATACTGATGGCGATTCTTGTGATTCTTCTCTTCCCTGCCTTATGGAGTTAGAGGAGGTCAGGCCCACACCCTTGCTTCCCCCTACACACACACATACACACAGATGACCATAGCTCAAAGTCAGGAGCAGAGGGTGGCATTTGGCACAGGATCAAGTCATGGCAAAAGTCAGGATGCAGAGAAGGTATGAAGAACTTGGCCAGTCTAATCAAGATACTTGACAAGATAGAATTAGATATGTATGTAATATGATAGGTACAATATTTGACAGATACATACTACTGTCTATCTCAGTGTAACAAACACTATACTATTAACTTTGTGCTCTTATTTGAAGTACTTAATTTCAAATCCATTTTTTGCCCTTCCTCTTTATTAGTCAAATGGAACATTACTCTATTTTCTAAGATCCCTGGCTCTTTGGCTTCCTATAGATTAACCAATGAGAAACACTAAGGGATAATTGGAAGGCGGAGGTGAAGACTTTTGAGGGCTTCTTCCTGTCTCATTGTGCCTTAGGTGCCACCTTCCCAGTTTCATGTTCTTCTCTGTGGTTGCAGTTCACAATGACTTATTCTAGACACTCCAACTCGGGGATCTGGCTATTTCCCCCCTTCTATTGTACCTCCAGTCCTAGAGGTGATAATGGCTTTCTGTTGTTAGAATCCTTAGGCTAATTCAGATTTCTTTATTTGGATTCTCAGATTGTTACCTTTTATCTGTATGACTGATTATGTTAAATTTATGTACATTATTTATCTTCTCAGAAGCTCTGAATGATGATATCATTTGAAACTCAAACTAGGCTAATAATAAAATTGTACACTAGATCCCCAAAAAGATCCATGTAAGTTAAAAAAAAAAAAAATGCTTTAAACACATTTAATAAGAATGAACGTAAACTCCTGAATTTCATTCCCTCAACCATTTTTACCAGTTGCCATTCAGTCAGTTCAAAACAACTTCATGTATCAGACAATAAAGCTACCAGCAATATATGTGAAAAATTGTATTTAATGTGTAGCAACACTGGAAAATAGCTGCTCTCAAAAGGAAAACAATTTATGGCTAAATTAAAGAAGTATAGTAGCAAAGCCCCAGGTAGGAGATAGCTTTACATTAAGCCTTCTGGTAAAATATGCCAGTTTTAACACAACATAATTGAAAAGGATTTTAAGCAAAAAGAAACAAATCAAGAGGAGAAAAGTCATGATATACGAATTGCCACATCATGTCATGTGTGTAAATTTAGTCTGAAATGACTAGATTTCAGGTTCAAACAGGAAATGTGAATATTCCCAGAAGATACTCTGACCTATGTAATTCAATGTAACAAAGCACTCAATTTAATCAAAAGTGTCTCATCACAAAATCTAATGAACTCAGGACCGGGGAAGGGGAAAACAAAAAATGGATCTCTGGTAGTGTAGTGGTTACAAGTCAGGCTGCTAAGCTCACGGTCAGCAGTTCGAAACCACCAACAGTTTTGTAGAAGACAGATGAGGCTTTCTGCTCCCCTAAAGATTTGCAGCTTTGAAAACCCTATACAGGGTCTCTCTGAGTCAGAACTGACTCCACAGCACATGACAATCACCAACAATAGCTGCTTAAAAGGCATGGAGTTTCTTTTTGGGGTGATCAAGAAGGTCTTGAACTAGACAGAGGAGATGAATGCATGACATTGTGAATGTAGTCAATGCCACTGAATTGTACATTTTAACATGATTCAAATAGCAAATATTGCATTATGTGTATTTAATGATGGTAAAGAACATCTAATGTATTCAATAAAGTTTCTCAAATCTGATTCTTCATCAGAATTCATCGCCTGAAGACTTTGTTCAAAATATATATTTGACACCTTAGATTGGGGATTCCTAGTCAGAAAATCTAGAGTGAAATTTAAATAAATTATTTACCAGATGATAATTGAGCACCTAATCTACCCTGACACTGTGCTATCACTAACCTGGAACATGGCCTGGCATTTGGGAGCAACTTACAGGAAGTGTGAGTTTCCTTAATAATGTAGGCATCAAGCAGTGATATCAGTAATGCAATTCTAGATTAAAAAGTGAAGAACCCTAAAAGACCTGGGTTGTTTATTTGTTTTGTTTTTCTTTTGTGCAACTCTCAAAATTATTTGAATTGATAACACTGTATTAAATCAATCACAAGTTTACTGTGTTTCTTGAGTTCAATAAGAAAGTGAAAAATGCTTCCATTTCTTCTTTGTGCAAATATATGCTTCTTTTCCAAATTCTCCACTTGCGATGCATATGTGACTAATTATAGATGCTCAGATTTGGTATACTGTGGTGATTTAGAGTACGTGTTTGTTAGAACATGGGTTCAAATACTGATTTCAGCTTTTACTAACTGTGTAATTGGGGTGTGTTTCTTAATTTCTCTGTATTAGACAAAGTCCTTGGGAAATGGACACATTCAGAGATTTGTGTGCAGGAGAACTGCTGAAAAGTGCTCTTAGAAACATTTATAATGGGATGAAGAAAACAGATTTAGGCAGAAGAAAAAACTAAACTCCAGTGCATTTACAACAAAGACCCAAGAGATCCTGTGAGAATTTCCAGGGTTGGAATGGACTATCAGTATTATCCTGTCTCAAAGCTAGAGGGCATGATGGCCTTTATTGTTGTTATTAAGTGCCACTGGGTCAGTTCCAACTACTAATGAATTTATATAGGAATTTCAAGGAACAGCAGGTGAGTTTAAACTGCTAACTTTGTGGTTCAAACCAAACAGTGGTTCAGTGCTTTATCCCATAATGCCACACCAAGATTCCTATTCCAGTCACTGGATATATGTGGAACCTGTGATTATGATGAAGTTTAACTTTCTTAATTATGTTGCAACAGGTAGAAAAAGGAGTCCTTTTGTGGCATTGTGGGTTAATGCGCTAGACTGCAAAGTTGGTTTGAATTGACAGTCGGTGGTTCAAGTTCACCAGCCGCTCTTTGGAAACCCTATACAGGGTCGATACGAGTTGGAACTGACTCGATGGCACTTCATAACAACAAATGTAGACAAAGGAGTCCTGGTGTGGCACTGTGGGCTAATGCACTACACTACAGAGTTGGTTTGAACCACAAGGTTGCTGGTTCAAGCTCACCAGCTGCTCCTGCTACAGGATCACTATGGATCACACTTAACAACAACAACAATATTGAACAAAGAGACTATCTGAAGTGAGATAATCTAATTAGTAAACTCTTTTAAAAAGCAAATTAAAATTTCAGAGTTTTTATAGAATATGAACATGCCCTGGATAGTCGGGAAGAAAACAAACTTCATCTTGTAAACTCTCTATGGAGGAGGACACATGGAAAAGACCTGAGATGAGCTTCTAGAAGCTGAGAGCGGTTCTCAGCTGACAGCTGTCAGGAAAACCAGAACCTCAATCTTGTAAGCGCAAGAGAGTGGATTCTGTCAACAACCACTGAGGTTGGAAGAGCCCTATATGATAACCACAACCCTGACCAACATTCTGATTTTGGCCTCGTGAAATCCTGAGTCAAGACTGTAGTCATTCTAAGACCTAACTCTAGTTGATACAAGCTTTAATTCAAAACACTGGTATGTCAAGAAATACCATTTATTCTCATTGTCTCAGCAGAGAAATTAGTTATATCCCCTTTTGTCCTTAAGAGTATTGCCATTGGGATAGCAAATTATATACTTATCTCATAAATCATCAAGAAAGTCCTAGCTCCAGCCACATTAGGAAAACTTTCTTCTCTCGTTCTCATCATTTTACTAATCAATCAAATATTATTTTGTATTTGCTATGAGCTAGGTAATATGGATACAATAAGGAGCACCATAATATTAGTAGTCCCACATATATTTCACAGAGTTTAGTCTAATGAGGAATGGAAATAATTAGACATGGTTAGGAAATAGTGTATGTTCTGTGATTGAGAGACCTTGGGGCTATAAGACACTGAGCAGGTGAGGTAGTTTGGTTTTAGGTAATCAGGGAAGACTTCTCAGAGGAGTGAGTGAAAAGAAATTGGGCAAAAAAGGGCATCTTATCTGCTAAGTAGTCATATTAATGAATTTGGACATTTCCTTAAGGGAAATGTTGAGATGTCAAAGTGTGTAAAGTGGATAATTAAATGTTCCTTTATTTTTCCATATTCATGACTATTCATGTCATACCTGCCAACTGAATGATTCACACCCCTTTGTGCCTATCAATATCTTCCACTTCTGAAATTCCACCTTCTTGTGGTAATTTTATTTCCCAGTGCTTGTGAATGCATCTTATCAGAGCCTTTGTTTTGATGTAATACATCCTAGATTTTTATTTCAATTACCTAGATTCATGTCTTATTTTTTCTTAGATAAGATTTAGCATGAGCTCACTGAGAACAATGATCATGGCTAAAAATGGTATTTGCCTACAGTAGGTTTCCAGTTAACATTTTAAAGCCCCCATAAATATTTTCAGAATATATGCAATAGATACCTATTGCTGGTGACAGGCATCTGAGACCACCAAGTAGAACAGAGCACTCTCCTGGTGTTTAGGGGCTCATACTGCACTAGGTGAGATAGACAAGAAAAATAAGGTTATAGGCATGGGCAAGAAACCATCAGAAAATATTGGGAGTCTTCAATTTTGGCTGGAAGAAATTAATTATGAAAAGGAGACAAGACCAAGGCATGATTTCAGACTTGTCCTTGCCACTGACATCTTTGTGGCCTCGTCAAAATCACTTCAGCCCTCTGAGATTCCATATCCCCACATAAAAAAAATTATGGTGCTGAATCAGTGGTTTTCCACCTACTTGTCCCACTGCCTCATCAGAGACTTTGGAGGGCTTTGTTGGGCTAGCTACCAAGATGGGGTTTTTAGTTACTTTCCTCAACTTGAATTAGAACATGGTTACTTTTATATGTTTCACATATTGGAAACAAGTGTTCCTACTTGTGGGCTCCTATATGCAAACCCACCTCCACACACTACCCAACACACACATAGATGTTCAATACTGAGAACAATTTATAGAGGAGGTAGTTCTTCTTTTGTCTCTTGCTTCCTCCTCCATGATTGCTCAGGAAATCATTCAAGGAATCTGTTAGAATTTGTGGGAGGAGGTGAAGATATCCAGGACTGGAACAGATTGTCACAGGTAAGCACAATTCTCTGTGTTCACTGCAGTGAGCACCAAAAGCATCCCAATCAGTGAATGTCCCTAGGCTGCAATTCACCATTCTGCAGAGGGCTAGCAAGACTCTGCCTACATTTGCCTGTCATTAAGGCTACTGAAGCCCCAGGGTTCTGTATCATTCACATATGTCAGACACCAGTAGGCCCCAGATCACTAATCCATGCATTATAAAGAAAAATGATCTGACTCATCATGGGCCTGACCAAGATGTTATTTCTTTTTCTGCAATATCTCTGGAAGCTCTCAATACTGGTGAAATTAGGTGCCCTAATTTATGTTTCATTACATTTTATCTATTTAAATAGTTTCCTAGCAGGTATCCCCATACTCAGTTCTTTCTCTGCAAAACCATTTCTATATATTACAGCCGTTGTCCTTATAAAACCTAGATCTTATAATGGCATGCCTCCCTTTGCCACCTTTCCTTGCTCTGCCCTTGTTGTTTTTGTTAGCTGACATCAAGTTGGTTCTGATTTATGGTGCTCTTATGTATAACAGTCACCACTTGTATGTCAGTTTGTCCTACTGTGGTGACTTTCATGTTGCTGTGATACTGGGATTTTAAATATCAGCAGGGTCACGCATGATGGACAGGTCTCAGCTGAGCTACCAGACAGACCAGGAAGAAGGAGGGGCAAACTATTCCTGAGTGTTTTACCACTGAAACTTTATGAATTGGAGCAGAACACTGTTAGATATGGTGCTGAAAGATGAAAACATTATGAATGGCATGAGCATATTGTCGAATATACTTCTGGAAATCAATCCCTCAGGTTGGAAGACACTCAAAATACAAGTGGGGAAGAACTGAATTCTCAGAGTTGACCATGATGACTCAAATGGAGTAAAGCTTTCGGGAACTTCATTTGCTGATTGGGCACAACTCAAAATGAGGACAAAAAGCTACAAACATCCATTAGTAATCAGAACATGGAATGTACAAGTTATGAATCTAGGAAAATTGTGTAAGTTCTCAAATATGAATTGTAACGCTTAAAAATGAATATCCTAGCCATTAGTGAGCTGAAATAGACTGATATTGGTCATTTAGCATCTGACAATCATATGGATTACTATGTTGTTGTTCTTAGGTGCCATTGAGTCATTGCCGACTCATAGAGACCCTATGCACAACAGAACGAAACACTGCTCGGTCCTGACCAACCTCACAATTATGCCATGCTTGAGCCCATTGATGCTGCCATTTTGCCAATCCATCTCATTGAGGGTCTTCCTCTTTTTCTCTGACCCTCCACCTTACCAAACATGATATCTTTTTCCAGAGACTTGTCCCTCCTGACAATATGTCTGAAGTATGAGATACGAAGTTTGGCCATCCTGAACTCCAAGGAGCACTCTGGCTGCACTTCTTCTAAAACAAATCTGTTGGTTCCGTTGGCAGCCCATGGCACTTTCAATACTCTTCTCCAACACCATAACTCAAAAGCATCAATTCTTCTACAGTCTTCCTTATTCAATGTCCAGCTTTTGCATGCATATGAGATTACTGAAAAGAAGGAGCTCTGGTAGTGTAGTGATTACGAGTCGGGCTGCCAACTTCAAGGTCAGCAGTTCGAAACTACCAGCTGTTCCACAGGAGAAAGATGAGGCTTTCTGCTCCCGTAAAGATTTACAGCCTCGGAAACCTTGTGCAGGGTCGCTATGGGTCGGAACCGACTCCATGGTACTTAACAACAACAGGGTCAGGCTCACCTTAGTCTTCAAGCTGACATCTTTGCTCTTCAACACTTTAAAATGATCTTGTGCAGCAGATTTGCCTAATGCAATAAGTCGTTTAATTTCTTGACTGCTGGTTCCATAAGTGTTGATAGTTGATCCAAGAAGAATGAAGTCCTTGACAACTTCAATCTTTTCTCCTTTGATAAGAATGTTGTTTATTGGTCCAGTGGTGAGGATTTTTATTTTCAGTACATTGAAATGCAATCCATACAGAAGGCTGTGCTCTTTGATCTTCATCAGTAAATATTTTAAGTCCTCTTCACTTTCAGCAAGGAAGATTGTATCATCTGCATATCACAGGTTGTTAATGAGTCTTCTTCCAATCCTGATGCCACGTTTTTCTTCATAGAACCCAGCTTTTCGGATTATTTGTTCAACATACAGTTTGAATAAGTATGGTGAAAAAATATAACTCTGTCACACACCTTTCACACCTTTCTTAATGTTAAACCATTCAGTGTTCCCATGTTCTGTTTGAACTGCTTCATCATGAGCACAATTAAGTGTTCAGGAATATTCATACTTTGCAATATTGTCCATAGCTTGTCATGATCCACACAATCAAGAGCCTTTGTGTAGTCAATAAAACACAGGTAAACGTCTTTCTGGTATTCTCTACTTTCAGCCAAGATCCAACAGACATCAGCAATGATATCCCTTGTGTCACGTCCTCTTCTGAATCCAGATTGAATTTCTGGAAGTTCTGTGTCAACGTATGCTTGCAGCCATTTCTGTATTAGCTTTAGAAAAACATTATCCCCATGAGATATCAAATATATTGTCCAATGATTTCCACATTCCATAAGGTCACCTCTCTATGGAATGGCCATAAATGTGGATCTCTTCCAATCACTTGGTCAGATAGTTGTTTTCCAAATTTCTTGGCATTGATAAGTGAATGCCTCCAGTTCCACCTCACTTTCTTGAAATATTTCAATTTTTATTCCATCAGTTCCTGGTGCCTTGATCTTTGCCAATTCCTTCAATGCACCTTGGACTTCTTCCTTCAGTATCATTGGCTATTGATCATATGCTACCTCTTGAAATGGTTGAACATCAAACCATTTCATTTTGATACAGTGACTCTGTGTATTCCTTCCATCTTCTTTTGATGCTTTCTGCATCATTCAAAAATTTGCCCAGAGTATCTTTCAATAACAAAAGTCTAGCCTTGAGTTTTTTCTTCAGTTCTCCAAGCTTGAGAAATGCTGAGCATGTTCTTCATTTTGGTTTTCTGACTCCAGATCTTTGCACAGTTTTTTTGTAATATTTGGCTTTATCTTCTCTAGCTGATCTTTGACATTTTCTGTTCAGCTCTTGTTTCTCCTCATTTCTTCCATTTGCTTCAGCATCTCTACACTGAAGAGCACGTTTCAGCATCTCTTCTGACATCCATTTTGACCTTTTCCTTCTTTCTTGTGTTCTCAATGACTTTCTACCTTCTTCATGTATGATGTTCTTGATCTCATCCCACAACTCTTCTGGTCTTGGTCTTTAGTGTTTAATGTATCAACTCTGTTCTTTGGATGATTTCTAAATTCAGATGGGATAAATTCAAGGTCATATTTTTGCTCTTGAGGACTTGTTTTCATTTTCTCCAGCTTCAGTTTGAATTTGCATATGAGTAATTGTTGGTCAGTTCCACAGTCTGCCTCAGGCCTTGTTTTCACTGATGATATGCAGCTTTTCCATCTTCTCTTTCCGCGGATGTAGTCAATTTGATTTTATGTATTCCATCTGGTGAGGTCCATATGTATAGTCGCCTCTTAAGACAATACATAACCATAAATCCCACACAACCTAGGAGTTGCTAATTTGGGCCTCAATTTACTCAATGGCATTATTTCCTAAGATGTATTCTCACCAATCTATTCAGCAAGTACATTGGATGAGACCTCCCCATTCTCATACTTTTTTTTTTTTTTTATCACTGCTCCAGTTATTAATCATCTTCCCTTTTATAGTGAATTTCCCTATAAAACAGTTCCTATTAGTAGAACACAATTGATTATAGTCTAGAGATCATTTGGCATTTTAGTTGCTTGTTTGTACATTAGCTTCTCCCTTCTGGATGTAAAATATTCATGTATCAGTACAATCAATATATTTTTTAGGCTGGAACTTGAACTTTATAAAATTACATTAAGATTAATTTAATAAAATTTGGAGATCACTGCAAATTTCTACATTTCAAAGCTGTACAACTGCTTATATTCCCTTTACCCATTCCTTTATCATTATCATTTTAATCTAAGGCAACTATGAATGAATGGCTTCATGAAAGACATATTTCCCTAGTATACAGTCTTTTCATACCCATGCCAGGCAGTAGTAGTATATGATACATTTTCTCTCTTCCATTTTCTTCGAAACCTATTTTTATGTAGACTTCTATTCTCATTAATCCTCTAAGATGGTAAAATTATCAATGATAGATTTCCCTAGTTTCATGTATTTTTTTGTTGTTAAGTGCCATCCAGTCAGTTCTGACTCATACCAACCCTGCATAGGATTTCTGAGAAGTGGCTAGTGAATTTGAACTGCTGACCTTGCAATTCAAACTGACCTTGTGGTTCAGAGCATTATCTCACAGCACCACAAAAGGACTCTGAATTCTATAGTCACTTCTTTATCCCTTATTGAAACCCTCAGAATCACTCAACATCATTGGCCAATTTTTAAAACCAACCAAATAACTAAAATAATTTTCTTCTCTGTTTTATATGCAATACAATATCCAGCTTTATATCCTACTTCACTAGTTTCTCCTCTTACTTATTTTGTTGGTTACTGTTTCTTTGCCTGATCTCTTACAGTTGGTATGACCAAGGAATCCTTTCTGGAAGTCTCCAATCTCATCTCTGAACTTTTTCCTACTTGCATTTAGCTATTCCCTTGTCATTAATAATCATCTGTTTTCCAATAGTCAACACATTTGTATCTCCAGGTCTGGCTTTCTTGAATATCACACTCTGATATGAAACACCATAAAATGGCAAATAAAGATCATTTTTTGTACTTTTGTCCCCTTTACAACTTGTTTCTACCCAAGTCTTTCACATTTCTGACTCTAAAATCTAGAGGCCATCCTTTTCCCCTCACCTTTGTGCTTCATTATGTTGTTGTTGTTGTTGTTGTTAGATACCGTGGAGTCAGTTCTGACTCATAGTGACCCTGCACAGGGTTTCCGAGGCTCTAAATCTTTACAGGAGCAGAAAGCCTCATCTTTCTCCCACAGAACCAATGGTAGTTTCGAACTGCTGACCTTGAGGTTGGCAGCCCAACTCATAACCACTACGCTACCAGTGCTCCTTTATATTATCCTTAAATTCTGTCAACTGAACTTTCAAAATAGTATCACAAATTAATTAATTTTTTCTCATCTCCTGCACTAATTGAAGCCATCATAATTTCTTTAGGTTATTTTAATAGTCCTTATTCATCTCACTGCTTACATTCTTGTCCCATGAAAATGCGTTCTCCATACAGAAGCCAGTATGATGCTCTGAAAAAAAAAAAAAAAAAAATCAGATTGTGTGATTTACCTGTTTCAAAGCTTCTAGTTACTTTCTATTGCACTTAGTGTAAAATTTAAAATAATATCTCTGACTGGCAAGTAGCTCATGAGGCCCCTACATACTCAGATCCCAGATTATTTCTTCATCATCACTTACATACTCTTGCTTTCCTCATTGGCACCATCCTATGTTCCTCAAACAGTCCATTGTCATCCTAGTCCTATGACTTTTATGTTAACTTTTCTTTCTTACTACAGTTATTCCTTTTCAGGTAGTACATTGCTGTCCTTTCTTGTTATTTATATATAAATGGGCTTCCATACTTACATAATCTAAAATATCCAATTGCTTACAATTTCTCAGCCATCATGTTTACTTTCTTCACAGCATTTTATCATTATCTGAAATTATGTTATTTACTTATTGTTCATATCCTCTGAATAGATTGTAAGCATCATGAAAGCAAAATCTCTGTATTTCTCCCTCCAGTATCTCCTACTTAGAGAGTTTCTGGCTTGTCACTGGTACTCTATTGCTTACTGAATGTGTAAACAGGTAAGGTCAAAATTTGTAGATCATAGAAAGCTGAGTGTAAGTCCTAAGTTTTCTATTCCCTATTATGTAACTCTGGGAAAGTCACTTCAATTTTCTGAGCCTTAGTTTCCTCATCTATAAAATGAAGACAACCACACCATCTCTTCACTGTTACTGTGAAGATTATATGAGAATGTGCTGCTGACATCCTTAATGAGTCCCTGAAACAGAAAAAAGTACTCAATAAAATTAGTAGTTATTAGTACTCAATAAAAAAAAAAGCAACTATCCTTATTATAATCATTGTTATCATTATTATTTCAGTGAATGCCATTCTCATCATTGTTTTCATTAATTTTGGGTAAAGTTTATGGATTGTAATATATTAAAGTTACTTGGTAACCACCACTTCCTTATAATCTTCTCTTCAGTCTCTTGTCTTTGAGTTAATACACTTTGAGAGAAAAGAGACCTATGCCAGGTAGATCAACTTAGGGAAACATTACCCAACTTACCCTCTGCATTTCATTACCTTATCAGCAAGTTCACATTTATCCTAAAGGAAAAGTCAAATAGCACTTTTGGGACACCTACACTGATGAACTCCAAAATTTGAGTTATGTTTGTTGTATCAATCAGTCAGCTATCTTTTAGTGTACAATAAACCTTACTAAAGTTTAGGCCTTAAAACAGCAACCACTTAATTGACCCATGATTCAGTAGGTTGACCATTGAAACTAGACTCTATTGGTGGTTCTTGGTCTGGGCTCTGTTAATCTCATACACACATCTATGATCAGTAATATTCATGTAGGCAAATCCAGGAATTGATTGGTAGTTGGTTGAGGTGTCGGGGCCATATTGGCCAGGTGCCTATATCCTCCAATAAGCTTATTCACATTATAATGGTAAACTTTTTCTTAGAAACAAGAATGGAAGCTGTATGACTTCAGAAAGTCTAAACTTGAAACTCATTCAAACTTTCTTCCTTTAAATACTTTTGGTCCAATCAGTCAAGAGGGCAGCCCAGATCCCGGGGTGAAGAAAAGGATCCCAATTCTTTATTAAAGTTGATACAAAATATTGTGATCATTTCTTTTTCAATAAGCCACAATCAAATCACCTGAGTGTTGTATGATGGATGTCAGGAAACACAGTAATATGTGAAACAGTCAACTCCCACCATTCTCCAAATAACCAGGTCTTCCCTTCCACTTTTGAATAAATGTTCTTTCCCGGTCTTCTTTTTGTTTTACTAGTTTACATTCTTCACTATTCTACACAGTAGCTCATGTCCTTGTCTTCTCTGATTCTTTACTAATATGTTCTACCAGAGATGTAAAAAAAAAAAATGTAAAGATCCTTTCCCCTCATGTTCTCTCTGTTCTGCTCTATATCGTCAGGACTCAATTAAAAGCGACTGCTTAACTAGTAATCAGCTCAATCAATTATATTACTAGCTAGTAAAGATTTCTGTCCTAGATTAAATCTAGGAATTTTGTTATGGCCTTTAATTTCCAATGTATGCATGCATGTGCTAGAATTTCAGAGAAAGTCACTTAACCAGAGAAAGAAATGTATGGGAAAAAATGGTGGTCTGTTTAAAATAGGAAATTTCTGTACAAAAAGTCAACTCTATTTCCAAGGTATTGAAAATTAGTTGCACAAGACCTTTTTAAAGTGTTGAAGAACAAAGATGTCAGCTTGAGGACTAAGGTGTGCCTGACCCAAGCCATGGTATTTTCAATAACCTCATATACATGCGAAAGCTGGACAGTGAATAAGGAAGACAGTAGAAGAATAGATGCCTTTGAGTTGTGGTGTTGGAAGAGAATATTGAAAGTGCCATGGGCCACCAAAAGAACCAATAGATAATGTTTTGGAAGAAGTGCAGCCAGAGTGCTCTTTGGAGGCCAAGATAGTCAAACTTTGTCTCTCATACTTTGGACATATTGTCAGTAGGGACCAGTCACTGGAGAAGGATATCATGTTTGGTAAGGTGGACGGACAGACAAAAAGAGGAAGACCCCCAACGAGATGGATTAGGCAAGTGGCAATGTCGATGGACTCAAGCGGGACAACAGTAGTGAGGTTGGCCCAGGATCGGGCAGTGTTTAATTTTTCTGTGCATAAGGTTGCTATGAGTCGGTACCGACTTGATGGAATCCTAACAACAACAACAACAACCACAATAATCATGGTAGCAATGTTCTGACTTTGAAACAACAGCACAATGTTTTACAAAAAAACACTTCTTATTTTCCCAAATAGCCGTAAGGAACATCCTATGATTTCTATGTGAATCACATTTTTATGTTGATCCAGAACACCTGGTGAATCCAGTGCCCAAATTAGTCAAACTGATGATCTGGCATCCTAGAGACCAAGAATCTAAACAATCAACAAAACAGATTGAAATTACTGGGGTTTATGATGTAATGTGAAGAGACCAACTGGGCTAGGATATTGTTTGTTGACAGGTTGTTGCTGCCTGGCTGGCTGCCCGAAACAGATGGGGACCCCACTGGTTAATGGCCTTCCTTCCGAAGGCGGTAGTGCATGTAGTAGCTGTGGACAGAGGCCTCCTTTTCAATGATAAAGTCAGTGTCAGCTGGCTGGCTTCAACCAGCCAAAGCAACATTCCATACAAGTACAAGCTGTCCTCCCAGAGGGTTCAGCAGAAGGATTCCTAGTGAGTGGACAGTCATGCCTCTAATTAATGTAACATAATTTACATAGCACTTTCATGTTCACTTTTCTCAAAAAGAAGGAACATTGACTTGCTTTGTTTTTATCAGTACATTACAAATGCAAAAAATACTCAGAGAGCTTACCAATTTACCAAGGTTCCTGAGAAAATAGTTGAGATTGGCCTAGTGTCACAATGCTCTGAATCTGATGTGCTCTTTTCTGTGCACAGATGAGTAAAACTAGCATCAAGAGTAACATAGTGAAGAAATCAGCAATGCAGTCACTGACACTTAACATATAAATTATATGAGAAATGTGAGTAAAGAAGACAGTGTTGTTGTTAAGTGCTATTGAGATGCTTCAGACTCATAGTGACCTTACGGGTTTACAAGGTGGGTTTGAACCACTGACCTTGCTGTTCAAACTGACTGTGCAGTCTAATGCTTAACCTACAGTATTACACAGGATTCCAGAGACTCCAGGTTTAATTGAAGTGGGAATTATATTAGGTATATTTTCGCTCTGGGAGTGTGGTGGCTCCATATGATAAGCATTGGACTACAAAACACAAGGTGTATGCAACCGCATCAACTGTTCAGAGTAAGAAAGATTCAACTTTCTGCTCCCAAGAAGCCTTGAACACCTTATATAGGGCCTTTTGACATCACGCAACAACAATGACAGTCTCTCTAAAGTTTGTGTTCAAGAAATGAGTAATAACAAGATGGAGTTAATCATGTGTAAACTAAGTCAACTCACCAAAAATCATGGCAGTCCAGTTATTCTCCTTAGTTGACAGAAATATTTTTGCCCCAAGATAAAATAAAGGATGTTGTTGCGATGTGCCGTGAAGTCGGTTCCAACTCATAGCAACCCTACACAGGGTATCTGAGGATCTAAATCTTTTCGGGAGCAGAAAGCCTCATCTTTCTCCTGTGGAACAGCTGGGAGTTTCGAACTGCTGACCCTGAGGTTAGCAGCCCGATTCATAACAAATACGCTACCAGAGCTCCTTAAGAGAAAGAATAGATCCTCCTTTTGGTGAATTAAAGAAAGCCAAACCTTTTTTGCTATGATCCCCTTAAGAATTGACATTGATTCAATTCCTTTCTTTGAATCTGTGCTGGT
The DNA here is from genome assembly GCF_000296735.1 of Chrysochloris asiatica. NCBI lineage: Eukaryota > Metazoa > Chordata > Mammalia > Afrosoricida > Chrysochloridae > Chrysochloris > Chrysochloris asiatica. Next base: position 6,531,270 of record NW_006408599.1, on the reverse strand, counting down.
GCTCTGAATATTTTCCACTAGAATGAGAAAGAAATTAAACTGTAAGAATTCTAATTCCAACCTTAGTCTTTACAAGTCCTGTAAGATTATTTGGTTAGTGTTTAATTTTTATTTATTTATTTATTTTAACTTTTTATTGTGAATTGAGGGATGGTTTACAGAGCAGATCATCAGTTTTACATCCAATAAATCATAGCCTTCATTTCATCTCAATGATTGCAAGCCCCTCCATGAACATCACTTCTCCCACTTCCTCCCTAAGGCTAGATTTTGCTTCATCCTTTGTAGAGCACTCCTCTTGAACTTGGTGTTGTTAAGTGCCATAGGAACCCTGTACAGTGTTGCCGAGAAATGGCTGGTGGATTTGAACTGCTGACCTTGATTTTAGCAATCCAGTGTTTATCCTACAGCACCACATAGGACCTGAAACTTAGCTGCCATGATATGAGCACTCTGAGCCACATAGCTAGGTGATATGTAGGTAGGCACAACAACCCGAGTTTAGTTTCAGAAAACAGCCAATATCTAATAGCGTCATTTGGCTTTTGAGGTAAACAGTTTCCTACATGACAGTAAATCCAGTTAAGATTATGTGGCGAATAAAACCACTTAGTTGAACTCAGCCATTTCAGTCATAAACTGGTTCTTGTTTTAAGCCACTTTAGGAGTGATTTGGTATTCAAGAACAGATAACCAAAACAGAAATTGATACCTAAAAATGTGATGCTGACTTAGCAAAACATAAATATATGGCACTGACTTTGATACTGAATGGCAAGCAAGATGTGATAGACCCTCAAAGAGACTGATAAGAATGTTTCGAAGGCAAGGAGACATTTACTGTTTGAGACTGAGAAAATAGCTATTCTTGGAGACCCCACCTGTATCACAGTGGAGTTGCGTTTCATAGGATTTTCAATGACTGTGTTTATCAGAAATTAAATACCAGCTCTTTTTTTTTTTTTTTCCTCTTTTTGAGGAACCTCTCAGTGGATTATAATCACTTACCTTTTTATTAGCAGCTATAGAAAACATACTTACTGTACTTAGAGTTTTATTTGATAAGATTAATATAGGTCAAATGTTGAAGGGAGGGTTGTTAATAGTAATAGTAATAACAAAATTTTATACAAAATCATTTCAACTTACAATGGTTGTTGTTATTAAGTGCCATTGAGTCAGTTCTGACTCAGTGACCCTGTGTAGGATATCCGAAGAGCAGCTGGTGAGCTTGAACCACTGACCTTGCACTTCAAACCAACCTTGCAGTCAAGTACATTAACCCGTAGCACCACACCAGGACTCCTTACAATAATAAGGAAGTTATAATAATAAGGAAAAAAATAAACAAATAATGTTGTTGTTATGTGCCGTGGAGTCGGTTCCGACTCATAGCGACCCTTCACTCATAGATTTCTGAGGCTGTAAATCGTTACGGGAGCAGAAAGCCTCATCTTTCTCCCGCGGAACAGCTGGTAGTTTCGAACTGCTTACCTGACATTGTGGCTGGCAGCCCGATTCGTAACCACTACGCTACCAGAGCTGCTTAGACAAATAATAGGGGGCTGGGGGAGAAGACAAAGAAAAACCATTATGCTCTGTATTGCTAAGTAAAGTCGGTTCCAGCTCATGGTGATCCTGCCTAGGCTTTCAGAGGATCAACTGGTGGGTTTCAACCACCAACTTTGCAGCTAGCAGTCCAGCACTTATCCTACAGAGTCATACCAGGACTTTAGGTGGATTTTATAGTTTAAACCCCTATTTTTACAATGGTATTAGCATCTCAATAGGGGCAAAGCAGTTTTACAAGGCCACAGATCTTGTTAGTGATTGAATGTATCCTATTTTCTAACTCCTTAATTGGTAAGCATTCTTACCAATTAATCTGGCTTTTTGACCCTTGTCTAACTTCTAGTAAAGAATATTACAAAATTTATACAGATTCTACCTTTCTGCCTCAAGCTTATTCTGCAAATCATAAAAAAGCAACTCCAACTAATTTTCAATCCTGAAAAAATACTAGAATTCATTTATATCCACTTCCTTCACTATAGCATTGAGCACGTTTCTACACACTTAGTAGATGTTTGACTTGAATAAAATTTGTGAAACCATTCTATCTTTTTTCATCAGTATCTCAAACATGTGTCTAGGTAGACCCATTCATCATGTGATGTTCAGTGAATATTTATTAGATATCTTCTACATGGAAAGCATTGTGCTAAGCAGAAAATCAAGGTAGAAAGATGAAATCAATATTTCAAAATTCGTTTGGAACTCTTGAATACTTAGGTTTGAATTATCTATGAAAATGCAAGCATGCTTGCATATACAAACAAAAATACAATAACATTAGCATATTTATGAGCATGACATAAACATAAAGCATCATGTATAATTTTTGTGAATGTTTGCAGAGAAGTTTACTAGCAAATCTATACAGGCAACTACCGTAAAAACATGCCTGTATATGTACATACATACACACACACACACATTCTTTCTTCCTCCACAACTTTTTCTGAATTATGAAAGAGTGTTCAAAGAGTCCTTTTTCAAGCTGAGAAAGCTGAGGAAATTTCCTGTCCATCAATAACTCAAAACCTAAATGAAAAAATCATACTTTAGCATTGACAGCTGACTGGAACTCCATGAGGGATTGCCTCTACTAAAGTCCTAAGATGGAAAAGAGGGGGAAAGGAATATATATAGACAGGAAAAATTACTTCTGAATTGTGGCTGTTAACTCCATCATGTTGTATTGTGGTTCACATCTACGTTCAAGTAGGGCTTTCTAGTCCCATATAGTCTTAACTTATTGAACAAAAGTTCACCCCATTTTAAATTTCAAGGCAACTCAACTTAAAGTTCCTTCAAGAAGTTTTTCTTCCCTCATTTCCTCCTTTCTGAAGTCCTTGTTTTAAATATCAATGATGCTTAGATACATGTCAACTTTACTATTTTAATAATATTAAGCATTAATAATAAATCATTAAATATTCACTATGTGCCAGACCTTATTGCCATCTTAAATTAATTAATTGAATCTTCCCCCAAGCTCTATAGTTTTAACAGAAGAGGAAACTGAGCAAAATGAAAATCAGAGTTTTTTAAATCACAGAATATCCCAATATGGGATACAATAATAGTCATCATTTATTGACAATTCACTGAATGATAAAGAATACTTTTATTACTAAATGTCAGATAAAATAACTGAGGATCTAGAAGGTTAAATAATTTGTCCAAATTCATGCTGGTAGGAAGTAAAATCTGGATTTGGAACCAAGTCTTTTTAACTTGAAACTTGTACTATTTCTAATATATTATCAAACTTTTGAAGAAGAGTTACTAATGCCTTAAGATTATAATAGACCTTAGATGATTTCTACATGTGAATTAGTAAGTGAATAAGAATAGACATAGTGGAGACTTTCGGAAGTAGATTTACATGACTGCTGGTTTGACCAAGCTGACCTTTATCATATCTTATTTTTTTTAGTATTCCTTGTGAATAATAAAAGTTAGAGATATGTATAGCAGAACTCTCGTTTGATTGCCTGGAATAAATGCCTTGAAGCAGGAGCTTAACAAATGTGATGATACAGTCAGTTAGCAGCCAAATAGCAAACTGAAAATATGCTAGGCCTTTGTGACATCCAAGTACTTTTACTTGCTAATGATAATACAAAAACGGCTGCAACCATACATTGACAGAGAACTTTCAGAGGTTCAAGATGGATTCAGATGATGGCATGGGATGAGGGATATCATTGCTGACATCAGATGGATCTTGGCTGAAAGTAGAGAATACCAGAAAGATGTTTGCCTTGCTTTGTAAAGGTTTTTGACTGTGTGTACCATGCCAAGCTATGAACAACATTGTAGAGAATGAATATTCTGGAACACTTAATTGTGCTCATGAGGAACCTGTGTATAGACCAAGAGGCAGTTGCTCAAACAAAACAAGGGAACAATGAATGGTTTAAAATTAGAAAAGGTGTGCATTAGGATTGTATTCTTTCAACATACTTATGCAATTTGTGTGCTGAGCAAATAATCTGAGAACTGCATTATATGAAGAAAAGTGTGGCATCAGAATTGGAGGAAGTTAGTGGACTCATTAACAACCTGTGATGTGCAGATGATATAATCTTGCTTGCTGAAAGTGAAGAGGACTTAAAATACTGGTGAAGATCAAAGACTTTGTATGGGTTGTATCTCAATGTAACAAAAATCCTCACACCTAGACAAATAAACAACATCCATATAAATGGAGAAAAGTAAGTTGTCAAAGACTTCATTTTGCTTGGTCCAACCATCAACACTCAGGGAAGTAGTAGTCAAGAAATAAAATAACATATTTTATTGCATTAGGCAAATTTGCTGTACAAGACCTCTTTAAAATCTTTACGAGCAAAGATGTCACTATGAAGACAAAGTTGAGCCTGACCCAAGCCATGGTATTTTAATAACCTCATATGTATATGAAAGTTGAACAGTGAATAAGGAAGACCATGGAAGAACTGATGCATTTGAGCTATGGTGTTGGAAGCAAATATTAAAAAGAATCATGGACCACTGAAAGAACAAACCAATCTGTGTTGGAAGAAGTATAGCCAGAATGTAACCTGGAAGCCAGGATAGCCAGACTTTGTCTCTCATACTTTGGACTTATTGTCAGGAGGGACCAGTCACTGGAGAAAAATATCATATTTGGTAAAGTGGAGGGTCAGTGAAAAAGAAGAAGATCCTCAATGAGATGGATTGGCACTTTGGCAGTAGCAATGGACTCAAACATAGCAATGATTGTGAGGTTGGTGCAGGACCAAATAGTCTTTCTTTCTGTTGTGCATAGAGTTGCTATGAGTCGGCGTCGACTCGGTGGCACCTAACAGCAATATCAAAAGTACTTTTTTTAGGACCCAGTAAAGATCCATTTTTGCTTTTTTAGTTTTGTATAATGATGCAATTGTAGAACAAAGAAGTTATGTTCACATTCATACAATTCACATTTCTCATGAAAAGAACTCCAGATCCAGGAATCAGAAGTGTGTAACTGGTGTCACTCTTTACCATTTTTTTCATCAACATTGTTTTCATATGTTGGAATGAAAAATTAAATTTAGAAGGATGCAAGGAAAAAATTTCAACTAGTTGTCTGAAGTCTGGCTTGAGAACATTTTCTGGAAATTTATTTGCCATTGGATCAGTCCTTTAAACCCATTGTGTCTTTCTTTTCACAACCAAGCAGGAAGGGAGTTGCCTTGATCTAAAATGCCCATTCTTGCTTTGCAATCTTTGTCATAGTTAAGCACATGGACTCTGGGATCAGGAAGTTTCTGTTTGAATTGCTGACCCTGCCATTTTCAGATGTTTTATTTAAGACAAATCACTTAAATTCTCTGGATGTTAGTTGCATCATGTCAATTGATGTTAATGAAAGCATTGTGGGATCATCAATTACTCAACTGCAGTTTCAGGCTGAAGCTGAAGAAAATTGAATCAAGTGCATGAGAGCTAAAATATGACCATGAACATATCTCACTTGAGTTTAGCAATCATCTCAAGATCAAATTTGGTGCACTAAATACTAATAACCAAAGACTAGAGCTGTGGTATAACATCAAGAACATCATACAGGAAGAAAGCAAAAGATCATTGAAAGATAGGTGAGGAAAAAAAAAAAAAAAAAAAAGATGGATGTCAGAAGAGGTTCTGAAACTTGATCTCCAGTAGAGATCCTAAAGCAAATAGAAGAAAAGAGGGCGTAAAATAACTGAACAGTAAAATTCAAATGGCAGCTCAAGTACACAAAGTAAAGCATTATAATTCAATGTGCAAAGATCTGGAAATAGAAAACCAAAAGAAATAAATAACTCTCAGCATTTCTAAAGCTAAAAGAACTGAAGAAAAATTCAAGCCTCAACTTGACATATTGAAGGATTCCATGGGCAAAATATTGAACGATATAAAAAGCATCAAAAGAAAACAGAAGGTATACACAGAGTTACTAAAACAAAAAGAAATGGTCTGTCGATATTCAACCATTTCAAGAGGTAGCATAAAATCAAGAACTGATGGAACTAAATGAAGAAGTCCAAGCTGCGTTGAAGACATTGGTAAAAAACTAGTCTCCAGGAATTGACAGAATACAATTGAAATCTTTCATCAAATAGATACAGCACTGGAGGAACTAACTCATCCATGCCAAAACATTAAGAAGACAGTTACCTAGCCAATTAATTGGAAGAGATCCATATTTGTACCCATTTCAAAGAGAAGTATCCAGTGGGTTGTAGAAATCATTGAACAACATCATTAATATCACTTGCAAGTAAAGTTATGCTGAAGATAATTTAAAAACTGGCTTTGGCAATATATCGGCAGGGAGCTGCAAAAACTTAAGCTGGATTCAGAAGAGAAGATGGACCCTAGGGATATCATTGTTGACATTGGGTAGATCTTGGCTGAAAGCAGTGATTATCAGAAAGATGATTACTTGCACTCTATTGACTATCTAAAGGCTTTCAACTGTGTGGACTATGGATAATATTGAGAAGAATGAATATTCCAGAACACTTAACTGTGCTCATGTGGAGTACTGTACTTAGACTGAGAAGCAGGCATTTGAATTGAACAAAGGGATAGTGAATGGTTTAAAATCAGGAAACATGTGCATCAGGAATGTATTTTTTCACAGTACTTATTCAATCTGTAGTCTGAGCAAATAAAACAAGAAGAATGTAGCACTGGGATTGGATAAATACTCATTAACAAGCTGTGATAAGCAGATGATAGATGCAACCTTACTTGCAGAATGCAAACAGGACTTAAAATACTTAATGACGGAGATCAAATATTATCTCCTTCAGCACGGATTGCACCTCCATGCAAAGAAAATAAAAATCTTCACTTCTGAACCAATAAGTAATATCAGGATAAGTGGAGAAAAGATTAAAGTTGTCCAAGAACTTGATTTTGCTTGGATCCACAATCGACACTCATGTCAGGAGCGGTCAAGAAATCAAACGACATACTGCATTATGCAAATCTTCTGCACAAGACCTCTTTAAAGTGTTTAAGAACAGAGATATCAGTTTGAGTACCAAAGTAAGCCTGATCCAAGCCATGGTATTTTCAATGACTTCACATGCATGCGAAAGTTGGATAGTGTATGAAGAAGACCATAGAAGAATAGATGCATGTGGGCTATGATGCTGGAAAAGAATACTGAAAATACCATGGACTGCAAGAAGAAAACATAAATCTGAGTTGGAATATGTAAGGCTGACTACGCCTTAGAAACCAGGCTGGCTAGGCTTCATCTCTAATACTTCAGACATATTATCAGGAGGGACCAGTCCCTGGAGAAGGATATGATGCTTGGTAAGTGGAGGTTCAGCTAAAAAGAGGAAAACTCATAAAGAGTTGGATTGGCACAGAAGCAGTAGCAATGGACTCAAGTGTAACAATACTTGTGAAGATTACACAGGACCAGGTCATAGTTCACTTTGCTGCTCGCATAGGGTTGATATGACTCGGAACTGACTCAATGTCATTGAAGAACAACACCTCTGCAGAATAAGAAATGGACAGCCAACCACAAGATCAGCAATTTAAACCCACCAGCTGCTTTTCAAAAATACTATATAGGGTCACTATGAGTTGAAATGACTGGAAGACAAACCACAGCCACCTACATGTTGGGAAGATTTAAAAATGAGATAATGAAGTCAAAATGTTTACTTTAATGCTTGTTTCATAATAAAGGATCAAGAAAAAATGATCATCAGTTTATACTATTGTATGCATAATTACTGTTGGTATTAGAATAATTAAATTTCAATTTATTGATGGTGAGATAGAGAGTTGTAAAACTTTTAAAAAACAAAGTCAACTATACTCTTTTTCATCATCTCCAGCTAAATCATAGCTTAAGAATACATAGTGTATTGTTTTTTGTACTAGCATGTTTATTTAGGTAGACTGTTGTTGCTGTTAAGTGTCATCGAGTCAGTTCCGACCCATAGTGACCCTGTATAGGGCTTCTGAGGAGCAGCTGGTGAGCTTGAACCACCAACCTTGTAATTCAAATGGCTTTGCAGTCTGACTCATTAACCCACAGTGCCACACCAGGACTCATTTAGGTAGATTAGGCAGATACTTGTATTTAGGAAGAACGCAAATCCTATTAAAGTTGAAAATACAAAGAGCTAAATGTCTTGTGTTGTAAAGAGTTGAAGCTTGCCTTACTAAATGTTCTTCTAGATTTCAGTCACTGATCATGTGCATGTGTTACTGGTGCAAGGGGAAACAGCTTATTTTGACAATATTTATTTAGATAAATGTTCCAATAGGGTTTCTGATGACACATTCTATTTAATGTCTTAAATAATTACAACTACAACTTGAGGGTTCACAAAGTGAGACCTAAACACAATACAGATCTTTATTTGAGAAAACGGTTTTCAATTTATCCCCTTAGTCACTCTTCAAAAGGTGTCCTGGTGGTGTAGTGGGTAAGCACTAGCTGTTGTTGTTGTTATGTGCTGTCGAGTCGATTCTGACCCATAGCGACCCTGTATAGGGTTTCTAAGGAGTAGCTGGTGAGCGTGAACCACCGACCTTGCAGTTCAAAGGACTTTGCAGTCTGACACATTAGTCCACAGCGCCACACCAGGACTCCTGCAATCCTAAATGTCGTAATTTGAACCCACCAGGGTTTCTGCTGGAGAAAGAGGTGGCAGTCTACTTCCATAAAGATTTACAACTTTGGAGATGCTTATAAGCATCTCTACTGTATCCTACAGGGTCACTGTGAGTGAGAATTTGTTCAACGACAGTGGGGTTTGCCAAAAAAAAACAACTACAAATTTACAACAGAGGGGACTGAAGGGAATTATAAACTCTGGTTCCTTTCAAAATGCCTATATATTTTCTCAACTTACAAAGCTGCCTATGTCTTTAGAGTTAACTAATGTTTTGTTTACTCAAAAGAAGCAAAAAAAAAAAAAAAAAAAAAGGAGGCGAAAGAAAAGAGGGAGGAGAAATACGATGATACTTTTAAGTTCATACAGGTTTTTCCAAGCCAGTGGCTTAATTTGTACTGATTTTCACCCATGCCCTTTAGATCAGATTTCCAAGTGTTTTTTGTTTTGTTTTTAACTCCATGCACTCATTACTGATGGAATGCACATATGCTACTGACTCTCATGAGCATTTGACCAATTACAGAGTACTTAAATCTTACGCATTCCTCTTACACCCAAGAAATATATCAAAATATAAGTGAATGTATGATGAGCTACACTTAATTATATTTAAATAACTTGAAAACTTTGGGGGTTTATATAATAAATTGTCTAAGTGGCCAGCTGAATTCTTACCAAGATAAAATTTTTTTTTCAAAGATCATCTTGTTTAATCCTATGAGGTAGGGATATTATTCTTGTTGACATCAATAGCTAGTTTCCTCACCAAACTTTTTCTCTTTTTGCATGCTGCATGTATTAGCTTCCAATGATTGCTATAACAAATCACCATAAACTTGGTGGTTTAGAAAAAAAAAAAACAACAAACAGAAATCTATCCTTTCACAGTTCTGGGTGCCAGATGTTTGAAATCACTTTCATTGAGTTGAAAACAAGGTATTAGCAAAACTGCATTCTCTCTTAAGGCTGTAAGGGAGAATCTGATCCTGAACTCTTCCAGCTTCTAGAGCAGGGAAACCTTTTTTTCTATGGGTCATCCAAAATTATCAACTTGAAAATGAGCCTGCTATATTTGGTAAAACCTTTAATTAACTTACCCCTAATGTGATGATTCAAGCTCACCAGCTTTTCCTCAGAAACCATATATAGGGTTGCTATGGGTCGGAACCAACTCGATGACACTTAACAACAACTACAAATGTGATGGTTGGAACTGTAGTTGCCTTTGCAGGGCCAGACCAAATGATTAGGTGGACCTTATATAGCCTACAGAGGCTGCTTGCATTGCTTGACTTGTGGCCAACATTACTCCAATTTCTACCTCTGTGGTCAGATTGACTACTCTTCTTCTTGGTGAATGAAATCTCCCTCTTCCTCTCTATTATAAGGATACCCATGATTGGATTTAGGGCTTTCCTATGTAATCCATAATAAACTTCCAATATCAAGATCCTTAATTTAATCCTATCTATATAGACCATTTTTCCTTATAAGGTAAAAATGGAAGGTTTCAGGGATTAGAACCTGATATCTTTGATAATTATTCACCATATTACAGCTTAAAACTGTCTCTGGGAACCAGCGTTCTGGTTAGATTTTGCATTTCCCAGATCCCCTTGAATATAGTTGCTATCAGCTCAGTAGATATAAATGATGGAATGTGAACAGAAGTGACCCATGCTATTTTAAAACACAAGATTCTAAAAGTAGATTATCCTGGCTAGAGGATCATAAAAAATAAAAAACATTTTCTTGATAAGGGAAATGAGGGTAAATTGCTACAATTTGATGAACTTGACCTACACTCCTGAATGTAGTAGCTCAAAATACCAACAGAGAGGGAAGGGGTCTACATATCAAGTATCAAAACTATCTGCTCTGTATACAATATACATAGGGATGGGCAACTTAGACATTGGCTATCTAAAACGAGGCGGTGATAAAGGCACAAAGTGACTGGCTTACAAGTTTTCAAGAGGGAATATAGTTTAAAAGTGTACGGGAGAAGATAGAGTACCCACTGAATAGTTTTCATCTTTTCTAGATGGATCTGGTGAAAAGAGATAGGGATAAGATTCTTATGATTCAATAGTGAGTAATAGTTATCATGACTAATTGAGACTGTCATAATTGTAAAGGTAGAAGTTTTATAACAAAAACAGGGATTGTAAATGATAATAATGTCTTGGAGATGTTGGAGTCAATAGATGAGAGAACCAAGGTTACTGAACTATTGAAAAGAGCTACTAGTTGAGCAGAAATAACACATTTGATTTGTTACATAAGTGAGAAAAAACATCTATTGTTTATTTGAACGATTGTCTATTTTTTTTAAATGGCATTACATCCTACCTAATTAATAGAATTCCCATTATGTCCATAAAAGAAATGAGCTTGAGATAAATTAAACAATTGCCTCATAGCCACAAAATTAATAGTACTTGGATTTGGACCATTTTCCTGTGCCTGAAGTTTGTTTATTATTATTTTTTTAATAACACTTTATTGTGTTTTTGGTGAAGATTCAAATAGATGATTAGGTTTCCGTTTAACAATTTCTATACAAATTGTTCAGTGGCATTGGTTACATTATTCACCATACTTGATGTGACTAAAGTTTGAATCAAAATAGCATATTTGCCCTATCCACTCTATCGAAAGTTCCATATTCAATGCCCATTGTAGTCAGACTGAATCCTATGGATCCTGGGTTAAAACATCTGTCCACAAGCCCTGTTCAGCTGAACATCATAGGACAAATCACATTAAATCCCAAGTCATGAGGGATCGCACAAACAATCTCATATACATGCATATACATACAAATATAAACACAACCATTGTTGCTGTTAAATGCTGTCGAGTCAATTCTGATCCATAGCAGTCCTGTATAGGGTTTCCAAGGGGCAGTTGGTGAGTTTGAACCGCTGACCTTGCAGTTCAAATGGCTTTGCAGTTTGGCTGATTAACCCACAGCACCACACCAGGACTCTTAAACACAGCTATTAGATCATGGTTTTCCTTCCATCTGTCCAAAGAAACATAAATATAACTTGTAGCAGTCAAAACTAGCCTAATGTGGATGTAACCTGAGTTTTAATCTAACTTTGCCTGCACTCTTGACCATCCTCCTTGTCTGAGCTTAGTTCCTGAGGCTGCTTTTCACTGATTCTGGATCTTGCCTGTCTGACTTTCTTTCTCTGTTAAATGACCTCCTTGGACATAACTTTTGGCCCTGCTGATTTACAGATCTATGATCTCTCTCTGTCTAATTTAACTTTCACATCTGGCTCAGTCTACTTGCTGGAGAAGGTGTGAAATATGAGTATATATGGGCACAAAAAACTATATTTGAAATACTGAAATAAATTGAATTTAAGTAAAACTAGAAAATAACAAGAATTTAGTGCCCAGATTAGATTTTAAAAAGTCCAAGTTATGTGTGTTAGGCAGGTACCAAGTATGAATTGCATACTTTAAGTCATTCATACTAAAGGAGATGAATGAATATTCCAATGACATGTCTGAAAATAACCATAACTCCAAATTTAATTGACCTATAACTGAATATTGAATGGTGAATATTAAAGCACAATGAATAACACCAGAATATTGTCAGATATAGTACCAGAAAATGAGATCCTTAGGTTGGCATGTACACAAATTATGACTAGGGAAGAACTGCTTTATCAGAGTAAGCCAAGATAACATGAATGGAGTAAACTTTTCAGGACCTTCATTTGCCGATGGGGCACAACTCAGAATAAAGAGAAACTGATGTAACATCCATTTAATAAGAACATAGAATGCATGAAATATGAATCTATGAAAATTGAAAGTTGTCAAAAATGAAATGAAACACATAAAGAGCAATATCCTAGGTACTAGTGAAATGAAATGGATGGGTACTGGCCATTTTGAATCTTACAATCATATGTTTTACCATGCCAGGAATGACAAATTGAAGAGCAATGGTATCACATTCATCATCAACAAGAAAATTCAAAATCTATCTTGATGTACAGTGCTGTCTGTAATAGGATAATATCCATACTCCTACAAGCAAGACTGGTTAATACTATTATTATTAAAATGTATGCACACAACACTAAAGCCAATGATGAAATTAAAGAATTCTGCCAACTTCTTCAACCTGAAATGGATTGAAGATTTATTTATCAGTCAAGATGTATTTATAACTAGTTGTGATTGATATGCAAATGTTGGGAAAAAAGAGAAAGGATCAGTAGCTGTAAAATATGGCCTTAGGAATAGAAATCATGCTGGTGATTGTATGATAGAATTTTTCCAGACCAATGACTTGTTCATTGAAAATATCTTTTTTAAACAACATAAAAGGCAAACTATACACATGAAACTCACCAGGGAGAATAAACAGAAATCATATTAACTGGCATCTGTGCCAAGAGATGGTGGGAAAAAGCTCAATATCATCAGCCAAAATAAGCCCAGTAGAAGTCTTTGGAACAGACCATCAATTTCTCATATGCAAGTTCAGACTGACACTTAAGAAAGTTAAAATAAGTCCACAAGAATGCCAAAATTTGACCTTGACCATAACCCAACTGAATTTAGAGATCATCTCAAGAACACTGATGCATTAGACACTAATGACTGAAGACCAGAGGAGTTGTGAGATGACATCAGGAACATCATACAAAGAAAGGTCATTAAGAAGACAAGAAAAAAAGAAAACAACAAAATGGATGTCAGAGAGACTCTGAAACTTGTTCTCCAGTGTAGAGATGTCAAAGCAAATGACAGAAATGAGAAAGTAAAAAGTTTAACAGAATATTTCAAAAGGTAGCTTGAGAAGACAAAGTCAGATATTATAATGAAATGTGCAAAAATCTGGAATTAGAAAATCTAAAGGAAAGAATAGGTTCAACATTTCTCAAGATGAAAGAACTGAAGAGAAACTTCAATCCTCGACTTGCAATATTGAAGGATTCTCGAGTCCTGATTCGGTGCAGTGGGTTAATGTGCTGGACTACAAAGTTGGTTTGAAACTCAAGGTTGATGATTCAAGTTCACCAGCTATTCCTTGGAAACCCTATACAGGGTTGCTGTGGGTTGGAACCAAATCGACAGCACATAACAACAACAACATGGGGAAAATATTGAATGATGCAGAAAGCATTAAAAGAAAATGGAAGGAATACACAGAGTCACTGTACCAAAAAGAAATAGACAATTTTCAACTATTTCACGAGATAGCATATGATCAAGCATCATTGGAAATGAAGAAGTCCACAGTGCACTTAAGGCATTGGCAAAGACCAAAGCTACAGGAATTGATGAAATGCAAACTGAAATCTTTCAACAAACTGATTTAACAATGGAGGAACTCACTCATCTATGCCAAGAAATTTGGAAAACAGTTACTTAGCCAAGTGATTGGAAAAGGTCCATATTTGTGTCCATTCCAAAGACGGTAACCCAACGGATTGTGGAAATCATGGATCAATAATATCATTAATATCACATGCAAGTAAAATTTTGATCAAGATGACTAAAAAACAGCTGCAACAGTACATTGACCAGGAATTTTCAGAAGTTAAAAGTACCATGGACTGATTCAGAGGAGGATGTGGAATGAGGGATACAATTTCTGATGTTAGATGAATCTTGGCTGAAAGCAGAAAATACTCAAAAGATGTTTATCTGTGCTTTAATGACTATGCAAAGTCATTCAGTTGTGTGGATCATGACAAGCTATGGACAATATTACAGAGAATGTATATTCAGTAGTACTTAATTGTGCTTATGAGGAGCCTGTACATAAACAGTTGTTTGAACAGAACAAGGGAACACTCAATGGTTTAAAATTAGGAAAGGTGTGGGTGAGGGCTGCATTTTTTCACCATACTTATTCAATCTGTAGATTGAGAAAATAATCCAAGAAGTTGGATTATATGAAGAAGAATGTGGCATTAGGATTGGAGGAAGACTCATTAACAACCTCCGATATACAAATGATACAACCTTACTTGCTGAAAATGAAGAGAACTTAAAATACTTATTGATGAAGAGCAAAGCCCACAGATTTCCATATGGGTTGCATCTCACTGTAGAAAGCAAAATTCCTCACCACTAGACCAATAAATAGAGAAAAGATTGAAGTCAACTATTTCATTTTTCTTGGATCCAAAACAACACTCATGGAAGCAGCAGTCAAGAAATCAGATGTATTGCATTAGGCAAATATAGTACACAAGCCTTTTTTAAAGTGTTCAAGAGCTAAGATGTCAGTGTGAGGACTAAGATTTGCCTGACCCAAGTCGTATATTTTCAGTAACTTCATATGCATATGAAAGCTGGACAGTGAGTAAGAATTGGTGCATTTGAGTTATGGTGTTGGAGAAGAATATTAAAAGTACCATGGACCGCTAGAAGAACAAACACATCTATATTGGAAGAAATACAGACAAAATGCTCCTTAGAAGCCAGGATGGCAAGACTTCATCTTTCATGTTTTAGACATATTATTTGGAGGGTCCAGTCCTTGGAGAAGGACATGATGTTAGATAAAGTGGAGAGTTTACCTAAAAGAGGAAACCGTTAAAGAGATGGATTGGCACAGTGGCAGCATCAATGAGCTCAAGTTTAACAATGGCTGTGAGTATGGTGCTGTGCATTAGGTTGCTGTTGAGTCAGAACCCAGTGGATGGCACCTAACAATAACAAAAATAACAGCAACATTGCTGGATTTCAGGGACTTCATAGAATTAATTCATACGAAAGATCCTTTCCAAAACAATGATTTACAGATACTCCTTCCCAAGAAGCTCAAGAAGGGGCTACCTTTTTGAGGGGTGGAGGGAGGAAATTTCACTATCTGTATGTAAAGTGAAGTAAACCAACTTCCTGACCTATTGTTGTATATTAGCTTCCAGTTACTTTGGTAAAAAGGGGAATCCACGTGCCACTAGGAAAAGAAACAACCTCATATTAACTTCAAAACAAGAGCAATGAAAGTGGAGAAGAAACAAAGAAAGAAGCCCAAAGTCATAAAAATAACTTCAACAATCTTTCCCCCAGTTGATTCCTGAAGTCTGGGAATGCTCCACTGGTATTGATTTTTTAAATTTTATTTTAAAACTAATATACTGACATCAATACAGGGAATTATTTTTCTGTTAAGTATCCCATTCTTTTTAAGACAACAGCTGTGATCACTTTCACGTAAATTGATTCTCAGCAAATGTTATATAATTTCAACCCTGTGTAAACTTTGAGTGAAAACATGGGTCTATTTTCACCCAGAATTCCCTAGTGCATTTCTACCTGTTGTGTCCTTTAATTCAGAATCATACTTTCTATGGAATTGGTAAATTAATTAATAGGAAGTACACAGAGAAAGTGTAGCTGTTGTTGTCAAATTTGTCCATACGCAAAGCAACCCTGAATAGGATTTTTGAGAAGCAGCTGATGGATTCAAACCACCGATCTTTGGATTAGCAGGCTGGTGCTTACCCGACAGCTCCAGACGTATGCTCCATATAGAGTGCTTTTTAAAATTATTAATATATATTTTTTAATGCTATCAGGTAGATTCTGACATATACCAACCCTGCTTCTGAGGAAAGGCTGGTGAGCTTGATCCACTGACCTTGCCATTCAAACTGACTTTGCAGTCCAGCCACACCAGGACAGAAAGGACTATTAGGTGTGAATTCAGTTAATCTAGCCTCTAAATTTGATTGTTTCTATCTTGCTGTATGACCTTGGGTATTTACTTTCCTCAAAGAATCATCATAGTTACAAAATAACAAATAAAAAAATGAAACAACAAACAAATACAAGTACATCTTATGCTGTATCTTTGACTTCAAAAAAAAAAAGCAATCACTATAGTATCCATATTGTTAGAGCTCACGGGGACTGGTGAGGAGGATTTACCAGGGGCCTAGAACAACACTAAACTAAAATAAATGAACTTGATGCTGTCACATAGATTCTGACTCATAGTGAACATGTGTACTAGAAAGCCTTTTCTTGGCTGCAATCTTTATTGAAGCACCTTCTGATCATCAGTTCTTTCAACCATGGCACTGCTGAGTGGGATTGAATCACTAACCTTTAGGTTTGTAGTGGAGTGCAAGCAGTTTGTATCACCTAGGAACCTTCACAAGAAGCCTCGCCCAAGTACAATCTTATGTATGTGCTTGATATTTATAGAAAGCTCCCAACTGTCATACATTTCCTAATGCCAGCTCTGGTCTTGGACCTGTAGCTTCTGATGTATATTTGAACATATATTCCCTTTCTGGGACATGATATTCCTACCTGTCACTTTGGAATCTCCCAAACTCTGCTTGCTCTCTAGCTTCTATAGGATGCTGTATCAGTGGCTTTTCATTCTCAGTTTGGTGCTCACAGCACATAAGGACACTTTTTAAAATACCCCTGGAGTTTTCTGGTGACTGGATCCTCACTACATTTACTGGCAGTTCATACATTTAAAATATTTTGGCTGATCATATAGGGGTAGGTTTGGGGCAAGGCTCACTCAACTACTCACCTATATTTGTTTAAAGGATGAAGAGGAATTGACTTGTATCTCCATAACCCATCAGGAATATTGAAGACTATTGCCCCAGTGCTGTTCTTGAAGCCAGAACAAACAGTGAACAAATATTGTTTAGAGACAGTTTTTCATCAATATTAAGTCACTAGGGTGATAGGGTATTGCATTTTGGAGATAAATTATGCTTTTAATTTTGCAAATGCATCTGGAGCTGCGAAAACACACACATCTAGATGTAAAATTAAGAGTGATGCCTTACATTAGAAAGCATCTTGATTTGCATTCTGCTGAGCAGGACCAATGACCATGGAGTGGTCTGCTTCCCTCATTTTCTAATACTTAACATCTTATGTCTCAGCAACTATGTGGATTTATTTTCCAAAAACTTGAAATAATTTGGAAAGTTTATTTGCCTGTAATTAAGATATATATCTAATTTAAAATATATTCTAATCAATAATATAAAGGAATGGTAGTCAAGAGCTTTTTTATTTTTCCAGTGCATGTTGGGGATGTGAAGTAGCACTTTGGGTATATTTAAATAGTACCACATATCTCCTAAATCTTGAGCTTGATGTTTTTAAAAGTCCACCAACAGCAGGAGATAAAACATTTACTTAGAATTTTTTTTAGTTACTATTAAAGGTAAATTAAACCATTTAAAAGTATAAAGAGCTGCCTTGGTAGGAATTAGAAGTGGATAGAATTCTATTATTTTCTTCACTGAACTCCACCATTTCTTCCTCTTTGAATAAAAGTCTGGGTGAAAAATCAAGATAACAGTCACACTTATCCACACCCAGCCCTATGTTTCTGCACACATGTATGCATAACTATGGAAAAAAAAATGTAGTGTTGTTCTTGATGTTTGGTGTCATTGAATTGGCTGCAACTCAAAGCAACTCTATACACTACAGGATGAAATACTGCCCAGTCCTGTGCCATCTGTTATGTTTGAGCCCATTGTTGCTGCCACTGTGTTAATATAGATCATTGGGGCGGGGGTGGGGGGGGGTGGGTCTTCCTCTCTTTTGCTTATCCTGTACTTTACCAAAAAAAAAAAAAAAAAAAAAATCCTCCAGGACTTGGTTCCCTCTGATAACATATCTGAAGCATGATAGACAAAGTAGTCTTATCATCCTGGCTTTTAAGGAGCATTAAGGCTGTACTTCTTCCAAGACAGATCTGTGTATTCTTCTTGCAGTAAATGGTACTTTGAATATTATTCTCCAACACAATAATTCAAATACTATTCTTATTATTCATTGTCTACTTTTCTTTACTCATTGTCTTCCTTATTCCTTACCCAATTTTCACATGCAAATAGAGCCTGGTATCTTTGCTCTTTAACACTTCAGAGAGGTCTTTTGCAGTAAATTTGCATAATGCAATATGCCATTTGACTTATTGATTGTTACTTCCATGAGTGCTGATTGTGAATCCAACTGTGAAATCTTTGACAACTTGAATATTTTCTCCATTTATCATGATGTTATTTATTGGATTTTGTTTTCTTTACATTGAGGTGAAATCCATATTGAAAGCTGTAGTGTTCGATCTTCATCAGTAAGTATTTTAAGTTCTCTCCAATTCAGAAGGCAAGATTTCTCATCAGCATATCGTAAACTGTTAATGAGTCTTCCTGCAATCCTGATTCCATGTTCTTCTTCATATAATTCAACTTCTCAGATTATTTGCTCAGCATACAGATTAAATAAGTATAGCAAAAGAATACAACCCTAGCACACACCTTTCCTGATTTTATGCCACTCAATATTTCCTTGTTCTGGTCCAACAACTGCCTCTTGGTCTCTGTACAGACAAGTTCCTCAGGAGCACAATGAAGTGTTCTGGAATATCCATTCTTTGCAATGTTAACCATAATTTGTCATGATCTACATGGTATCGATGGAATCAAGCATGGCAACAGCAGTGAGGTTGGCCAAGGATTGGGCAGTGTTTTGTTCTGCTGTGCATAAGATCACTATGGGTTGGTACTGACTCGATAGCACCTAACAATGACAACAAACATAGCTTAAAGCCTTTGCATAGCAGATAAAGCTCAACTAAACATCTTTCTGGTAGTTGTTGTTGTTAAGTGCCATTGAGTTGATTCCTACCCATAGCAACCCTGTGTAGGGTTTCCGAGGAGCAGCTGGTGAGCTTGAACTGCTGACCTTGCAGTTCAAATGGCTTTGCAGTCTGCCGCATTAATCCACAGCTCCATACCAGTTAGATAGATTTATTGTTGTTAGTCTGCAATTAGAAAAGAATCATATTTGTGCCCATTCCAAAGAGAGGTGACCCAACAGAATGTGGAAATTACTGAAAAATATAAGTAATAATCACATGCAAGTAAAATTTTGCTGATGATAATTCAAAAAGAGTTGCAGCAGTACTCCAACAGAGATTCAAGCTGGATTCAGAAGACTATGTGGAATGAGGTATCTCACTGCTTAAGGTCAGCTGGATCTTGTTTGAAAAACAGAGACTTATTCACTGTCCCATATTTGACCGTGGCTTGACTCAGGAACACCTTAGTCCTCAAGCTGCCATGTTTGCTCTTCAACACTTTAAAAAAGTCTTATACAACATATTCGCTTAATGCAATATGTCATTTGATTTCTTGGCTGCTGCTTCCATGAGTGTTGATGGTTGATCCAAGAAGAATGAAGTCTTTGACAACTGCAATCTTTTCTCCATTGATAAGAATGTTGTTTATTGGTCCAGTGGTGAGTTTTGTTGTCTTTGCATTGAGATGCAATCCATATCTAAGGCTGTGGTCTTTGATTTTCTCTTTTGATTTCTTGACTGCTGTTTCCTTGAGTGTTGATACTTGGACCAAGCAAAATGAAGTCTTTGACAACTTCAGTGTTTCCTTCATTTATTGTGATGCTATTTGTTGGTCCAGTGGTGAAGATCCTTCTAAAGGTTGTGGAAAAAATGGAAATGAAAGATAACAGTTTGTTTCCATGGATTTTTTTGAAAGTCCCTCATATTTCCTCCTTTTGAATTGACATATGCCATTTGCTATTCAAATTCCACTGTGCAAGTGCATGTTGTTGGGAATCCATTTTTTTATTATCAAGAGTGACCAGTCATATGAAAACCATCTCCAGACACTGGATGACTGTATGTTGAACACTCTAGGAAATCATAAATCATTGCTGTGTTAAAGAAATCTTTCTCAAGACAGCAGGAAACTAATCTCTGTCTGAAGGTTTTTAATTAAATAAAACAAATTATGATGAAATACTCTCTAGATGCGTTTAATTCTTTTTTTGGCACTGATTAAAAATAATCTGGATCCTACTTCATTGGTTTATCATCTTCTGTTTTTTGCCTAGTTGCTGAGGTTGCATCGAGGGAATTTGTGAACATTCAGATTTGGATTTTATGTTGGCTTGAGGTGGAAGAATATGAGAAAAACAAACTGAGAATATTATTAAAAACTCGCATACATTTGTATCATATACCTTTACTCAATGAATCTTTATTTGAGTATTTGTCATCTAACAGGCAAAACATAGATAGGTCTTAGAGATTCAATATGAGCATAAATAGTCATGATTTCTGGATTTATGGGGTATCCATTCTGGAGAGAAAAAGACATGACTTAAATACATGATCTAAAATGAATGGGATACTATACATGATCTAAAATGAATAGGATACTATAATAGATTTTAAAGAACTTAAAGGAATTTGACCAATTTGAAGCGTCAAAGACAATTTCCCTAGGGAAGTAATATTAAACTGAAATCTGAAGAGTGAGTAGAGTATGAAGTGATTTGAAAATACAGAACACAGATGTTTTCTTATAAATACTTATTTCCACTGAATCTTAGATGTACATTTATTTTGTATGCCTGTAATCTGTTTCCTCTTCCGGAATGTAATCTCTATAAGAGTAGTGACTTTATTAATTGGTGTGCCCCAGGGAAGTATGGTCTAGTGTATATGGGGTGTTAATACTTTTTGTTAGTATGAGTTCTTCCTCAATACTCATGTAATCCCTAAGAGGTTAGTAACATTATAATCTCTATGGTATTAATGAAGATTTTAAGGTCTGGGATGAGGAAATGACTCTTTCTTCAGGATTCAACCATGTTTTTCTGACTTCTCATTGCCTTGCCCTCCTTTCTTTGAACTGATACCAGTATATTCATAATAGAAAAAAAAACCATGGAGACAGAAGACATTCCCAGCAGTAAGAAATGGTCCTGCAAGATATGCCATAGCAAGTTCTGTTGTAATTCTACATATATGTCATACTTACATATAATAATAAAATATAATTAGATACTTTATTAAGAAAATCCCTAATGAACTATGTGATATATGGATATATAACAAAATATTTCTTGAACTATTTATTAATAGTCACTACATCTGGGAAGGCACCCTGGTGAAGCTGAAAGGTATACACTGGGCTGCCAACCACCAAGTCGGCACTTCAAAACTACCAGTCAGCCACTCTGTGGGAGAAAGATGAATCTATCTATTCCTGTAAAGGTTTACAGTCTCAGAAACCCTGTATAGAGTTACTGTGAGTCAGAATTGAAGTAAGTTTATCTCACTCAGGATAATTGCTGTTGTTGTTGTTAAGTGCCATTGAGTCACTTCTGACTCATAGAAACTCTGTATAGGGTTTCATAGGCTTTAAATCTTTATGGGAACAGAAAGCCTCATCTTTCTCCCATGGGTTATAGGAAAACCATTCAAACATGGATCCTCTCCTTAGGTTTCTTATAGTCTGCTTATGATCACAGACTAGTCTGTGAACCTAAATCTTTCTTCCATTATTTAATAGTTATGGAGCTTTGGACAAGTTAGTAAATTTATCTTAGACTTAGCTTTGTCCTATCTTAAAAATATGAAGGAGATAACCATATCTTTAGAGTTCTGTGAGCACTGAAGATTATCTTTGTAATGTATATGGTTTATGGTGGGTATTCAATGAATATCCTCAGTGATAATGCTGCTGCTGATACTGATGCTGATGATGATAGCAATGACTAAGATGCTGAGGATGAATTTGGGACAATAAGTCATCACAGATAGCAATAATAAGGTAAAATGGGGTATTAGGAGTACTGTAAGAGAATTTCACAAGGGAAGTTCAAAAGAGAGAGATTATAAGTTTATACGTAATATTAAGGGAAATAAATTATGCTAATTAACAGAAAGAAAGCATAAAATAATAAATGTGTGCACTGATTACATACACATAGGCATGGGAAAAGAGTATTTAAAGTGGCCTGAGATAATTTCAAGATTTTTCCTATACACCTACGTTAATTTTAGTAAAACTTGCACACATTCACCTTGTGGTGTTTTTTTGTTTGTTTGTTTGTTTTTTTCTATGGCAATGAGACCTTGGCCTCCAGAGCACAGGTTTCATTACCAGTGAAGGCTCCTCAGGGAGTTATGACAAATGAGTGCGTGGCTTTGCTCCATTTTATAATGGACATCTGTCCCAGTGACAAATATCCCTTTCAAAACGTGGATACCTGGATCCCTTGGCTGTCAGATCACTACAAAGCATAGAGAATTGTGCAAACTCCCTCAATCTTTTAGAAGGCGGAGATGATCTTTGTGGCTCACAGAGTCTTGCTTCTATCAAGCTGCTTTGGAAAAGGTATGTGTGATGGGGACTCATCTGAAGAGGCTTGGCAATTCCTAAATGGCAGAGATAAGTTGTAGCGATCAGGAAAATTTTGTTTGTAAATTAAAAGAAACCATAGATTACATGCAGCTCCTCCTATCTGGAGATGAAGTCTCTTTTCCAATTTCTTGGCTGTAAGTTGGCCTTGTGACTTTTTTTTACTAATAGTGTCAGACAGGTCACTGTGTAGATCCCAGGGCCTAGGACTCAAGACACCTTCAATTTTTGTGTTTTATTGTTTCAGAAAATTCTCTAACACCACCATGTAAGTGAGCTTGACTAGCATTCTAGAGATGAGAGAGAGAATAAGGTGTACCAGCTGAAAGCTAGCACAAACTGCCAGACACTGAAGCACATTCAGCTATTAGACATCCCAGGCCAAATGAATGTGACTGCACAACTGAACCCAATTAAAGAAGTCCAACCAATCCTCTTAATGTTGAGAAGTAATAAATAGTTTGTTCTGCCTTACCAAGTAAAGGAGGACATGGTCATACAGCAATAGGTAACTGGTCTTGGGAATCAAAGAAATTCTGTAAGGGTCTTCTCACTTCAAAGTGACATTTATAACACAGTTGGGGCTGGTGACATCTTTACCCATAATAACATGAGGAGTGGATGACCAATGATTGTGGGTCTCACAATTAAAACAGATTTATTCATTTAATAGCTCTACGGGAATATGGCCAACACTTGCATTGTCTCTGTACTCTAAAGCTCAGTTCATCTTGTTTGCTCTCATCCACCCACCCATTTTTCATCACCTTCTCACTATTCCATTGTTCAGGTAGCTGCAAAATTTTGTCCACTATTATATAGAAAAGTCACTTTCTTTTGCTCATATCCATTCATTTATTCACCCATCTATTCACTCTCTCACTCATCAAATCTTAATTGATTATTTACTTTATGCAAGCTGATGTGCTGGAAATATAATGGTATGTGTTTTGTTTTGTTTTTTAAGTGTCTTGCCACAATCATATATTCCAAACCCATCAATAAACTCAGGAGAAATAAAATAAGTAAAAGGACTTTCCATTTCAAAGTACTCACTCTTCATGAAAAACAGATCTAGTTAAAAAATAATATTTTTCTTCTGACTCGACAGAATTTAACAACAACAACAATATGACTATATGCCTGTGTGTATGTGCACATATGTTTAATTGTACATATACATTATATGGGAGTCCCTAGGTGATACAAGGAGCACTGGTGTGATGCTGTGGGATAATGCTTCAGACTGCAAAGTCTTTGAACAGCAAGGTCAGTGGGTCAAGCTCACCAGCTGCTCCTTGGAAACCCTTTACAGGGTCACTATGAGTTGGAATCCACTCGATGGCACTTAACAACAACAACAACAACAGGTGATACAAATGGTTAAACATTCAGTTACTAACTGCAGGGTGTTGAGTCTGACCCAAGCAAGGGAACCTCAGAAGAAAGGTCTGACAACTTGCTTCTGAAAGTCACAGTCATCCATAAATAGTTTATGGAATGCAATTCCACTCTGACACACATGATGCCACTCTAAGGTGGACAACTATTTTTGTTGCTGTTGTCATTGTTTTTATCATGAATTATATGAGGATCAGTGTTAGAATTCTCAGTTTCCATGCCATACCTCTGGGTTCAGTTCCTAGCTAGTGCACTTCAAGAATAATTACTACCTATTTGTTAATTGAAGTTTGCATTTTGTTGAGTGTCCAGACTCAAGATAGACTAGAAAGAAAGGCCTGGTGGCAATCTACTTATGAAAATTCAGTCCATGAGAACCCTATGGATCCCAACAGTCTGATCCATTGTGCATAGTGTCACCACAAGTTGGAGACTGAGTCAATGGTAGCTAACAACAACAACCACATGTATTATATTGAATTGTGTGAATTTCTTACATAGGTTTATGAATTTTTGTGAGTATCCATGAATGTGCAAAGGTATGACTTGATCTCCTTTCATTCCTCTATGAACAAATATTCATCTTTGCATGTGGCTATAACACATATGTTTTAGCTTATGGGTATGTGTATGCATGTGCACACTTATAAGCAGATAAAAGTGCATGCAAAATGTACATCCAGTATGAAAGCACTTATGCTTCAAATGCACATATGTGAACATGTGTGTATAGAAGAAGAAAAAGAAACACATAGGAAAAGAACTGGCAGACAAAAACAAAACAGATTCATTCTCCACCTGTTGCCGGTGAAGTAAGGACTTCTTGTGTTTATGATTTTGGCATCCTTGCCTTGACATTACTGAAGCTGCCAAAAAATGGAAGAGAAAACAAAGCCCATGAATTTCTCACATCCTCCAAAATTCAGTATGCAGTGTCTTCATCTCTAACTTCACTCTGGGCACTAACAGCTTAAAGGACGACAGCAGTCATCCTTTAAATAAATAGGTCAGTCCGATCAGAATCATTTTGAAATAATCAACAAGAAAATATTGGTAAGGAAGATGTGACCCAATCAGTATGTAATAAAAGTAAGCATTGCTGTTTTTTTCTGCCTGTATAGAAACAAAAAGATCTCAAATCAAACAACTTGGTTGTAGAGTCACCTCTGAAAGGTGCCACATTGTTTCCACTAATTAAAAGACAAGGGAGTATAACTGAAACCACTGCTGACAGAATACCCTTTCTAGGCTGTAAAATGAGCAAGTCTTCAGTTAGCAGCTCTCACCCATTTGGAATGAATTACTTGCTTCTCTTCCACACTGCACCCTGAGGAAGTCTTAATGTGCAATGTGTTTTACTTTTCTAGATTTAGCAATCATGCAAGATAATGATGCAGCAAACTTCTCATTGTCCTACCTTGGAGACCCTTGCCTACTCAATATGTTCAACAGTTATGTTTGGGAGCTCCCAGCCTCATCAAGAAATCTCAACCTCAAACAAAGCAACAGAACTATTATGCAATTTATTGTCTTACCTTCAAAACAAACTTCCTATGTGTCTGATATAGCTTCAGAGGTATCCCACTTTGCTAATCATGCTTGCTATAAATAATGTGTAGTAC
The DNA here is from genome assembly GCF_000296735.1 of Chrysochloris asiatica. Classification (NCBI taxonomy): domain Eukaryota; kingdom Metazoa; phylum Chordata; class Mammalia; order Afrosoricida; family Chrysochloridae; genus Chrysochloris; species Chrysochloris asiatica. The sequence continues at coordinate 6,505,317 of NW_006408599.1, read as the reverse complement.
ACCATTTGAAACAGCGTTGTAACAACAAAGTATTTTCTATTTGTCAATAATATACATCTATGATTTGACTTTCTCTTTATATTAGCCCTGTTGTTGTTGTAAGTGCCATCAAGTTGGTTCTGATTCATAGCTATCCTGTATAGCGTTTCTGAAGAGAGACTGGTGGGTTAGAACTGCTGACCTTTTGATTAGCAGTACAGTGCTTATCCTTCTGCACCATACCATGATTCCACATTAGCCCTGGCAGCACATTATTACAACTCTTATTTTAAGGATGGTAAAGTGGAGGCTCCAAGAGGATTAAGGGATCCAAGTTAGAACATAATATGAAGGGGGTAAAATCTGAATTAAAACCCATGGCTGCCTTATATACATTCATTCATTCAACAAATATTTATTGAAAAAAATCCATGCACTAGAGAGGCCTTACTCTAGCAGCTTAGAATACAGCATTGAACAAAACACAACAGATGAAATCCCTTCCTTAGGATTGAAGGTTCGTTTCCACAAAGTAGATATTATTGCTGACTTGGTAAAGCAAATTTAGTGAAATTGTGAGTCACTGGAATACTCTGAGAGATAATGGAAGAAAATAATTGGGGGCAGGCAGTTAAGCAATATTTTTTGGAAGATTTTCAGTATACTGGAGTAAAGAAAAAGAGCAGAAATTAGAAGGACACGAAATCAAGTGACTTTCTTTTTTTTTCATTTACGTGTCTAAAATATATCATGTTTGTGTGATGATATAAATGATATATTAAAGAGAGAAAATGAATGATATTATAGAAAAAAAGAATGATTCCTAGTACCATGTCTAAATAGGTGAGAATAATGTAAGCTAGTGGATAGGTGAAGGGGCTGGCTTTGAGTAGGAACATAGAGACTAAAAGAAACACTAGGTAATAATGTTAATACTAATAATAAGATTATCAATTTAGATAGATAGGGATCAGAGGATATGTGGATTTAAGTGTATGGATAAACCAACAGGGAATTGAGTGGACATGGAAATTCTTTTCTGATTGCAGCTATATTCTCAGTGAAACAGGATGTAAAGTCATTGGTTAGTATTAAGTGTGGGCGAGGAGAGATCAGAGGTATGAGGAAATGGAGTTGGAAAAGAAAATGGAGTTGTCATTAGTTGCCATTAAGGAGTACTGAAGTTTAACAGAATAGAGCATTCGTTGTCTGGTTCTGTGCCTTCTTCATGATTGTCAGTACGCTTGAGTCCATTGTTGTGACAATTGATTGTGTAAGCCTACCATCTCATTTAGGGGTTCCTTATTTTCATTATTGTTGATTCTTCTGTCCAAAACCAAACCAAACCCATAACCATTGAGTTGATTCAACACATAGAGACCTAATAAGACAACACAGATTTGTGTCATGGGGTTTTCAAGGTTGTACATCTTTACGGAAGGAGACTGCAACATCTTTCTACTGCAGAGTGGGATCTAACCAATGACTTTTTGGTTAATAGCCAAATGCTTAGCCACTGCATTACCAGGTCACATTATTCTTTTTGCAGCCCATGTTATATTCAGTACTCTTCACCAACATTACAATTTTCATGCATCAGAACTTCCAGCTTCATGCTTTATTGTCTGGATTTCTTATTCATATGAGATGATTAAAAACCATAGCTTGAGTCAGGCATACCTTAGTCATCAGTTAGACTAAGGATCAATAATGAGATGGCTAGGGAGATTCAGGGCTAGGTAGAATCAGGATTAAATGGGGATTGACCCTATGTGTAACTATTGTGCCATATTGCCTCTTTTAATACTCTTTCCTTCTCTCTTTCAGTTGTTCCGTTACATACACTGTTGTGCAGGAGAAAAATATAAATCTGTGGTTATACCCTTCATCTGAAATTAGAAATACTATATCCAAACAACAAATTAATCATTTACAAACATTATGACTGGGGCTTGTCCAAATTAAACCTATTTCCTCATTTGTAAAATGGAGTCCATTTTATTCATGACACTGTTGTGAAATTCAAATAGCATATGTTATATTAAAAAGTATTTTTTTTTCTAAAGTGTTATAGACCTGGTGTGGCACTGTAGGATAAGCACTCAACTACTGACGGCATGTTTGGTGATTCAAACACATCAGTTGCTCCTTGGAAACCCTATACAGGGTCACTATGTGTCAGAAGCAATTTGACAGCACTTAACAAGATACTCGGAGTCCTGGTGTGGCATTGTGGGTTAATGCGCCAGACTGCAAAACCATTTAAACTACAAGTTCGGTGGTTCAAGCTCACTAGCAACTCCTCGGAAACCCTATACAGGGTAGCTATGGGTCGGAACCAACTCAACAGCACTTAACAACAACAACATACTCACATGAGTTTTAGTGTTACCAATATGATCTGGAGTCTATATATGTATACCTAATATTTTATGGTTTATATATTACATCTATGAAATAAGTTAATATATATTTCATAGATTAACTTCTTAGTTATTTCAAGTTCTGTCATGATATTGCAAGAAGCCTGGTTGCACAGTGGTTAAGTACTTGGCTACTAATAGAAAGTTTAGGGGTTTGAACCTACTAGTCACTCTACAGGAGAAATATGTGGCTATCTGGGTCCCTAAAGATGATAACCTCAGATACTATTCTGTAGGCTCACCAGGAGTTGTAATCGACTTGATGGTAACAACAACAACATCACAATACTGTGTGCTAACTGGGACAGAGTATCATCAGCACTTTGGAGGAGGAGATGAAGGTTTGGAGAGTTCTAGCAATTAAACCCAAATTATCTAGTCTACTGTATGTTGTTAAATTCCCCAGAGTTGGTTTCAACTTATGTGATCCTGTGTAGGGTTTCTCAGGAGCAACTGGTAGGTTTGAATTGCTGACCATGTGTTTCACAGTCCAGTACTGATCCTACAGCACCACACCAGGAGTTTAGGGCATCCAATTTACCTTTAAGAGGGTTTGGTCACACACTAAGAACAGATATATTAAAATAAGAATAAAGTAAATTGACATTTAGAACCTTAATATTATTCCCCTGTGTTTCTATGACAATTTAAGCTTTAATGACTTTTGAAGATGTATAAGTTCAGGGGCCTCTGTTTGAAGAATTGTCAGCAGTAAGAGCTAAAGATAGAGATTTTTAGGGCACTCAGAGGTCCCACACAGAGTAGCAAAGAAAAAAAAAAGAATTGCATTAAAGGGAATCAACTCCAGGTAATATGGGTGTTTTTCTGAACCACCGAAATAATTGCAGACATGCAGAGGAAGATATTGAGTCTTTCTTTAGAAGGCAAGATGCAGAATGAGGATTGGAATAATAGGTGCTTTTTTCAGATCTTCAATCTCATGTTTACGTATGCACAACACATTTTAATTATCATCACTATTATGCCGTTCATCACCATGCTGCATTGTAATAAGAGGTAATAGGATGCATTGTCCCTTTCTTACATTAAATGTGTCAAGTACCATAAATAGGACAATTGACATAATTGTTGTAAATCCCCGGGTGTATATGTGTGTGGGTGGTAGTGGGAAATGATCATCCAACCTTCACTCACAATATTCCAGAATGAATTTACATAATTGGGTCTAAAAATGGTATGTCACCATTAAATGTTCTCACAGTTCTTGCCACTGGCTCACCACCATTCCCTCTCCCCTTTTCTGCTGAGGAGGGGTTGCTACTGTTTTCATGAGGTGCCTGTAAAGACTTCTTTTAATTCTCTGGGCTGAGTGGAGACAGAGTAGGGCTGTTGTTGGAAATGAGTTGCTCAGTTTGTTAGAACAAATCTTACTTAATGACCTCTGGTGGGAGAAGAGGATAGAAGATTTTGTATTTTCTTGAGAGATATAAAATTTATATTAAGAATCCCTATCTAAGACATTTATATTCCAGAGCATCTCCTGATACATTTGAGGAAGGTCAGTCAGCCATCACACAGGGATTTGACTCCAGTTCTCCTGGAAAAAGAGACTGAATTTTTTTCTACTGGTTTATCTCTTTAAAAATTACCCTAAAACAGTCATAATGGAAGTTATGTGTGGTAGAAACAGTGCTTGCCTCTCCCTCCGAAAAATGAGGTAGAAGATGAAGAAACCTGAATTCAAGGTCTAGCTCTTTTTTTGATATGCCTGGGGAAAATAGTTACTATCTTTGGTTGCCTCTACGCCCTCAAGTGAAAAAATGTGGTTTCTGAAATTATCTCTGACCTCAGCTCTAATTCTAACATTCTCTGAACAGAAGTCTTTTTCAAAGAGACAAGTAACTTTTTGGAAAGGTGAATAAGGAGAAATGATGATATTTTCTCAAATATCATTTCTTTTTATCCTCAGGACAGCATTGAGTTATTTTATAATTATCTTTGCCACCTTCTTATAGAGCAAGAGATTGAGGTTCTGTCTGGTAAGAAGTTACCTCGAGTGATACAATTACTGTTTGGTCCATTTGAAGTTCAAACCCACATGGTTTGAATTCATAAATACACACTATTTTCTCTATATGCTGCAGACTTCTAGTTAACATTAAATGCTGTTTGGGTTTTGTTTTGTTTTTCTTCCTTCCTTCCTAGATTTTTCTTTAATTTCTTCCCCCTTCCCTCTCTTCATTCCTGCTTTCTCTCTCCTTCTTTCTCTGTCTCCCTATTTTACTTCTTTTCTTCCTTTCTTTGCTTTTTACTTTTATTATGAAAATCATATGAAAATAAAAAAAATAAGACTGACAGCTGAAACCAATGAAAGTTGGAAGAGGTGCTACATTCCTGAAATTAAGTCCCATTATCCCATTAAAATAACCTCAACAGACCATTTATTCTAATCTGTAAGATGACTGAGGTTACTCATTGACAAGCACATCTTGTTTTTTGCCTCTCAAGGGAGAATTACACCCTTTCTTCTTCCCTAATTTTGGTACCTGAATTGTCTTTCTGCAGATATTGTTTTAATACTTCATTAGCATAAATTTTATTCTCATTAAAAGGGATCAATGATTCCCAAAGTGTCCATTTCAGTAACACACAATCTTATTCTTGTACTTCAATGAGTTCTCCATAAGATATCTAGAATGATTCCTCCAGAAGTTTAGATGAATCCTGCCATCTACTTCATACACTTCAATGTCTTCATACTATTAGGATACAATTTCAAACTTGGTAGCTTATTTTCAACACTGCTTTTGATCGGATTCATGTCTAACACTCCAACTAACATTTGTTGTTAAATGCCTTTGAGTCCGTTTTTATTCATAGCAGCTCTGAATAGGTTTTCCAAGGAACCGCTGGTGGGTTTGAACAGCCAACCTCGTGGTTATCAGTCCAGTGCTTATCCTACAGTGTGTGGACCACCAATTATATGATATTAGGCCCTGGAGTTATAAGAGAGATTTTGACAGGGACTCTGATTTCAGAGCTCTTAAGTGTCAAAATATGGTTACATAAACTCAGAATCAGGAGCAGCTCCTGTTTGTAATACACATACCATTGTTGTAGCTCTTCAGTGCCATTGAGCTGGTTCTGACTCATACTAACCCTGTATAAGGTTTTCAAGAATAAGCTGGTAGAGTTGAATCTCCAAGCTTTTGGTTAGCAGTCCAGTGTTTATCCTACAGCGCCACACCAGGACTCCAGAAATATACCATAGTCCCCATTTTAAAACTGAGATGCAGAATTAATAAATAATTTAAAGTGATTTATAATTCATTTCTCCTTCATAATAATTGCAATAATTAAACCTCACTGAACAAGTCTAATAGGAGAAAATTACTCCAAAGAAATAAAACATCAAAACTGATGAATCTTTTTAAACAAATATGTTTGCCTTAGTTTTTATGGGAAAATAGCTCAAATTCATTACTAATAGTGTTACTAAGCTTTAATAAATAGACAAGACTTATGATTATCACAGTTCACAGGTTTAAAAAAATTATTCTATTAATGTTCTTTAAAAGCATCCTAAGTGCTTTGACCTGGGACAAGGTGTTTATATTGTTAATGTACTCAATAAGTTCTTCCTTTTGTTTATGTTTAAAATTTTATTTTTTTGATGACTCTCACTCTAATCATACCATGCTATTATGTTTTTCAGACTAATCCCTGGGCTTTACTATCCCTTGCATAACTCTGCTTGCTTGAACATCAGGGAAAGAATACTCCTTATATGAGATCTCCCTCAGATGGTAATTCTTCTTCCTATTTCCCAAACATAATTCATTTAAACCCATATGATCCTACAACACTTGTGAATGTTTCTACAACAGTTTTTTTATCCTATGAAACTGAAATGATTTGCTTATGTATATACACAGTCCTGATGTTGCACTGTAGTATAAATACTGCACTGCTAAACACAAAGTTGGCAATTCAAACCCACCAGCCACTCCTAGGAAATCCTATAGGTACTCACAATGAGTTAAAATTGACTTGATGGTAATTAACAACAACAACTTACCATCACCATTATTAACTAGAACAGAAATATAATAACTACATATTGTTGTGGTAGTTGTTAAGTGCCGTCAAGTCGATTCTGGCCCATAGTGACCTTATATATGGTTTCCTAGGAGCAGCTGGTGAGCTTGAACCATCGACCTTGCAGTTCAAATGGCTTTGCAGTCTGACGCATAAGCCCACAGCATCATACAAAGACTCCAACTACATATATTAAGTGCTTATTAAATTCTAAGACTTGTGTCCAGACTTTGTAAGAATTATCTTATAAAAACCTAGTTAATATTAAATCCATTTCATAATGGACAAAACTAATATTTAGCCAAACAATTGTGCAAATATGAACTTGGCAGTTCCATTATTTAGTTCCAGGGAAGTCTGACTACACAGTCTAGAGATTCTTGATTCTGAGCCTGACATTTGGGCTTGCACCAATTTATTTATTTTTTTGAATTGCATAAAAAATTACATTTAGAGATCATCTGATGGAACATTTAGGTTTACTTGTAGTCAAATAAGTGAGCACACATTGCAAATTAGTGAGGTCCAGATTAATGAGGCTACACAGAGTTCTGGTGGTGCTGTTGGCAGATGCTATTATGATCTATTATTATAGCTAATACTAATCATAATTACAGTCTTAATTAATTATGTCTCTGGTTACATAACATTCTCTGACTCAGTCCACAGCACTGAACTTAACAAAAATATGCTATTATCTGGTGTTTGTAGTTGCAGATATTTTAGGTCAGTTGAATAGTTGAAGGTAAATCAATAACATCAAACTTTTATTTATTTGGTGACTTCAAATGGAATAAAAACAAGAAGGAAGACAGAAATTTGGTCATTGTTGGGCCATTGCTTAGAATCATGCTATCTAGAGGAAGAAAAATGTATGTTTACTGAGCACTTACTATGTGGAGTCCTGATGTGGCTCGATAGGACAAGCACAAGACTGATGGTGTAAACCTACCAGACTTTCATCAGAAGTGACTTGATGGCATTTAAAAATAACAATAATTCTATATGTCATTTGTTGTTGTTTTTGAAGGTGCCACTGAGTTGGCTATGACTTATGGAGACCCTGCAAAGGGTTTCTAAGGAGCAGCTGGTGAGTTTGAATTGCCGACCTTATGGTTCACAGCCCAGTGCTGATCCTACAGCACCACACCAGGAGACATGCAAATCAAAACAACAATGAGATTTCATCTCACTATAGAATTAACAACACGGTTAAAAAAAAAAACAAATGCTGCTGAGGGTTGGAGAAAGTGAGACACTCCTACATTGCAAGTTGTACTATAAAATGGTTCAACCATTCTGGAAGATGGTATGGCACTTCTTCAGAAAATTGGGAATAGAAAAACTATGTTGTGGTTGTTGTGTTGTGCCATCGAGTCGGTTCCGACCCATAGCGACCCTGTATAGGGTTTCCGAGGGTGTAAATCTTTACGGGAGTAGAAAGCCTCATTTTTTCCCCACGGAGCAGCTAGTAGTTTCGAACCGCTGACCTTAAGGTTCGCAGCCCGATTCGTAACCACTACGCTACCAGAGCTCCTTTATGACCCAGCAATTTCTCTGCTTGGTATATATCTGCAAGAAATAACAGCCAGGACAATTATAGATAAATACACTGATGCTCATTGCAGCACTATTTACAACAGCAAAACGATGGAGATAACCTAAATGCCCACCAGTGGATAAATGGGTAAATGAACTCTGGGGGTATACACACAATGGAATACTGTGCAACTTTGAAGAATAACAATGAATCTGCAAAACACCGCATAACATGGATGAACTTGGAGGACATTGCTTTTTTTTGTTAAGTGACATCGAGTCGATTTGACCCATACCCTGTATAGGGTTTCCAAGGAGCAGCTGATGAGCGAAATTAGTCAATCACAAAAGGGCAAAAACATAACTAAAAGGTATCTTCCATGCACATGCAAACCATCAGTTTTATCTCTCTTCCAATGTTCTACAGCAAATACATTTTACCCTTGCCATTTTTTTTTTTCCCATTTATTTTTATTATTGTGACATTCATTTCGAGACTTTAGTAACGCAGAATATGGAGTCCTGGTATGGTGCTGTGGGTTAAGGTGCTGGACTCCAAGGTTGGTTTGAACTGCAAGATTGGTGGTCCAAGCTCACCAGCAACTCTTTGGAAATCCTACACAGGGTTGCTATAAATTGGAACCAACTCAGTGGCACTGAGCAACAACAACAACAAAGCAGAATATAGAGTCCTGGTGTGGCACTGCAGGATAAACTCTGGGCTACTAACCACAAGTTCTGCAGTTCAAACATACCATTTGCTCCTCAGAAAACCAACTGGATGGCAAGCAATAACAACAAGCAGAACATTTGCTTTTTGAACTCAAGGAACTTATCTTAAATAGCTATATCCATAACAGAATTTACTGAGACTGAGTTTATAAATGTTGTTGTAGTTGTTAAGTACTGTTAAATCAGTTCTGATACATAATGACCATATGCACACCTGAAAGAAAGACTGCCAAGTACTTTGCCATCCTCACATTATTCTTATGCTTAAGCCCATTACTGCTTCCAATGTGTCAATTCATCCCACTGGGAAGTTTCCTTTCTTTCACTGATTCTCCAGTTTATCAAGCATCATGTCCTTCTTGAGGGACTGGTCTCTCATGATATCACAACCTAAATATGAGAGACCAAGTCTTGCCATGCTGGTTTCTAAGACACATTCTGACTATACATCTTCCAACACAGATTTATTTGTTCTTCTGACAGTCCATGGTACTTCTAATATTCTTCTCTAACATTATAATTCAAATGCATTGATCTTCTAGGGTCTTTCTTATTCATTATCCAACTTTCACATGTATATGAGGCTAATGAAAATACCATGATTTGGTTCAGGGTAACCTTAGTCCTTAAAATGATATCTTTGCTCTTTAACACTTTATTTAAAGAGGTCTTTTGCAGCAGAGATCTTTTGATTTCTTTACTGCTGTTTCCATGAGTATTGATTATATGAGTATTGATTATGGATCCAAGAAAATTAAGTCTTTCACAGCATGAATCTTTTCTCTGTTTATCATGCTGTTATTTATTGGTCCAGTTGTGATGACTTAAATTTTCTTTACTTTGAGATGCAATCCATGCCGAAAGCTGTAATTGTCAATATTCATCAGTAAATATTTTAAACCCTCTTCACTTCTAGCAAGAGAGCTACTATCATCTACATATCTCAGTTGGTTAAGGAATCTTCTTCCAGTCCTGATGCCATGTTCTTCTTCATACAATCTACACTAAAGACTTATCCATTGCAAATAACTTTGTCAAGCAACATAAAAGTCTTTGGTCTTGTCAAAGTCTATCATGAGATATCTAACATCATTTCTATCACCAAGGCCATATTTTCTAATGACTGATCCTTCTTCTTTGTTTGTATCTAACCTTGTCTTTGCAATCACTAGTAATTATCAGTGAATTTTGACTGCATGTTTCATAAATTTCAAACTGAAGAAGTTGGTAAAATTCTTCAGTTTCATCGTCATTGGCTTTAATGATTTGTGAGTAAATTTGAACAATAGAGGTATTAACTAGTCTTTTAGACACAGGGATAGTATCCTACCACAGATAGAATTGTATTTCTAGCTAGATCTTGAAATATTCTTTTGATTATGAACATGATGTCATTCCTCTTGAATTAGTCATTTCTGGATAGTAAACGTTATTTATGGCTCTCTGATTCAAAATAACCAATACAAGTCTATTTCAGCTCACTAATACCTAGGATATCTATGTTTATGGTGATGGTGGGGTTGGTGGTGTGCCGTGGAGTCAATTCTGACTCATAGAGAACTTGTATAGGGTTTTTAAGGTTGTAAATCTTTACAAGAGCAGAAAGCCTCAACTTTCTCCCACGGAATGGCTGGAAGTTTCTAACTAAAGACCTTGAGGTTAGCAGCCTGACTCGTAACCACTAAGCTACCAGAATTCCTTCATGAGTTCCATTTAATTTTGACAACTTCTAATTTACCTAGATTCATACTTAATACATGCTATACTCTTATTGCTAATAGATGTTTGCAGCTGTTTCTCCTCATTTTGAGTTGTGTCCCATCAGCAAATGAAGTTTTGCCCCATCTCAAAAGTGGTGATCCACTATGGTCAACTCTTTTGAGGAGGCAATTCTTCCCCAGTGGTATTTTGAATGCCTTCCAACCTGAAGGGCTCATCTTCTGGCATTATATTTGACGATGTCCACTACTATTCATAATCTTTTCAGTGGCTGAACATTCAGAAGTCGTCTGTCTCTCCTTCTTCCTAATCTGTCTTAGAGTGGAAGCTCCATTGAACCCTGTCCACCACAGGTGACCTTGCTCATATTTTCAATATCAATGGCATAGCTTCCAGCATCACAGCAACACACAGGCCACCACAATGCAACAAACTGACAGGCCATGGATTTTGTCCATAGACTCCTTCAATCTTTCAAGTCAAGGCTTTAATTAATTTTATTCAGTTCTTTTGGCCTAAGAAATGCTGAGCATGTTCTCTCCCTTTGGTTTTCAAACTCCAGGTGTTTGCATATTTCGTTATAATACTTGTCTTTGTCTTTTTGAGCTGCCCTTTGAGATTTTGTGTTCATCTCTTTAACTTCCTAGTTTCATACAGTTGCTTTAGCTGCTCAAAAATAAATTTCAGAGATCTACAAACATTGTAAAACAACAAAAATTCCAGTTAACTAATTGCAAGAACTCATCTACAGTGTTTAGATTGTTGTAAGACCCAGTCTGTTTCACTGGGCATGTTTTGCAGGAATGGAGAACAGACCCACTGATAAGTGACTCCCTAACCTCTCCCCAGGAGCCATAAATGACCTCCTGGCATCCTGGTGTGACTCTATGGGTTAATGTGCTAGACTGCAAAGTCAGTTTGAACACAAGGTCAGCAGTTCAAGCTCACTAGCTGCTCCTTGGAAACCCTATACAGGGTTGCTATGGGTCAGAACTGACTCCATAGCACTTAACAACAACAGCAACAACAGAGGCTGAGCAAAGTATGATTTATCTTAAATCACCTCCCAATATCCTAGTACTCTAGCCCGGAGGGCACCATCCCTTATGTTGTAAATTTGCTTCCCATTCCATCTGTCCTCAATGCTCCTTTGTCGTCCTTCCTAATAAAACAACCAAAAAAGCCCCAAACACAGGAGCCTCAGGCTTAGACGGCTTTCCTCCAATGGAAAGTGAATGCAGCACTCTACTTTGTACTTCCATACTTGTGAATTGTCTCATACCCTGTGACTCCAGCCCAACATAGCACATATATTCACAGAAAATTTACTATAAGCAAGGAATGGTTCTAAGCAAGAGATTAGGTACGATCTCTTCTTAAATGAGGTATGTTCACAACCTAGAGAATAACGGGCAGTCAATTGCAATGTACTCCTGTATCTGTCATTATGTCTCCACACTCCAGTTTGTATATTATGACTTAAACCAAAATAAAAAGAAGATCAATCTCACCATCACTGTCTTAGAGTTATTCCAGTCCTCTGAAATGCTATTTAGACAGGATCGCTATAATTTGGAATCAGCTCTTCACAACAACAACTGAACATTAACCTTAACCTTGATGTTGTTGTTAAGTGCCCTTGAGCAGGTTCCTATACATAGGTTCCCTGAATAGGTGGTTAGCAGTCTAGTACTGATCCTATAGTACCACACCATACATAGTGGGTTACGAATTGGGCTGCTAACCACAAGGTCAGCAGTTCAAATCTACCAACTACTCCACAAGAGTAACATGAGTGTTTCTGCTCCCATAAAGATTTATATCTTAGTATATATAAGATATAAATTAACCCTATAGAGAGTTACTATGATTCAGAAGCTACTCAACAGCACACAATCACCACCAGCACCAGCAAACACATATATAGTTGCTGTAATGTCAATATATACATATGTATTTCACATTCCACCCTTTTATCATTACTGTTTAAGAAAGAGAGAATATAGAAACAAGAGTGCATTTTCCTAGTTTTTATGAAAAATTGGGCACGAAAATACAAGCCAGCTGCAAATCTGCCCAGAATGCTCTCAACTACAATCTCATAATTGAAAAGCATCACTCTGAAGGGAAATGGTCACTCAAGGAAGCAACTGGAGCAGACTGGTGTTTGTCAAATTGCATCTTGTGATTTTTTAAGACTAGTTCCAGCTGAACTTTTCCCCTTCCTTCTGCTAGCTTCTTTGCAGCATATCAGCACCATGGGGAATCAGTGAGCCTACTTTGTTATTGAAATACATTGGCTGTGCTTTCTTTCTTGTTGCCTTCTCTTTCTTGTGGGGAGAAAAAATGATCATGGAGTAGAAACCAAAGAATTTGATCCAATCACAAATTCCCAAGATAACAATAATTTGTTTTTAAGCACAGAGCTGCAGGTATTTTATTTCTAATAACAACCTGTAATATAGTTGTTTTTTTTTTCTGATTTGCTTTTGTTTATAGCCCTAGTAATAGAGGTTGTTATAACCATGTGGCTGAAATAGGAGAGGGAGACTGGGACAATCAAGCCAACAGGAAGCCAGGAGCTTTGCAAATTTAGTACTTCAAAGCCCAACCATGCTATATACATTTGTCTACATACTTTTCAATCAGGTAAGACCATTGTCTGCTTTGTTTGAAAACAACTTTGACTTTACCTTTCTAATTTCTGATCTTGAGACATAATATCAAACCCTTAGTTACTCCTAAATGAAGCCAGCAGACATAGATTCATGCTGTACTCAGTTATTTCCTAGGTGATGAACTGATTAAACACTTTAGCCTTTCTGACTCTCTCCCAATTCTCATCTCTAGAACATAACCTCTTCATTAAAATCAGCGTATATTAGAGATGGCTACTGAAAGCTCTGGTAGTGTAGTGGTTACGAATCGGGCTGCAAACCTTAGGGTCAGCGGTTCGAAACTACCAGCCGCTCCGCGGGAGAAAGATGAGGCTTTCTACTCCCGTAAAGATTTACACCCTCGG
>NW_006408599.1:6489281-6490879 GCF_000296735.1 Chrysochloris asiatica | reverse complement strand
TCTGTGGGAGAAAGATGAGGCTTTCTGCTCCTGTAAAGATTTACAGCCTCGGAAACCCTGTACAGGGTCGCTATGAGTCGGAACTGACTCCACGGTACAGAACAACAACACCAACAAGGAATACCAGAGTGCTGGTGTGGCACTGTAGAGTAAGTTCTGGACTGTTAAATTCAAGGCCAGTGGTTCAAACCCATCACTCCTCAGAAATGGTCGTTATGAGTCAGAACTGACTTGATGGCACTTAGCAACTACAACAACAACAAGGAAGACCAATTAATGTGCTAATCAAATTTACACACCAACCACTAAAGTCAGAGTTGAAGAAATTGAAGATTTTTACCCACTTATTCATTCTAAAGTTGATCAAATGTAGAATCAAGATACATTGATAATTACCCATGATTGAAATGTGATAGCTGGAAACAAAGGATTAGTAATTGGGAAATATGGCTTTGCCGACAGTAAGTATGTTGTTGGTATTGTTAAGTGCCTTTGAGTCAGTTCTGACACATAGTGACTCTGTATAGGGTTTCGGAGGAAATGCTGGTGAATTTGAACCACCGACCTTGCAGTTCAAACTAACTTTTTGGTCCAGTGCATTATCCCACAGCACCAGATAACAAATGATAGAATTTTGCAAGACTAGAGATATATTCACTGCAAATACCTTTTCCAATAACATAAATGGTGCTATACAGGTAAACCTCCCAGGATGGGACACACAACCATCAAATCTACCATATCTGTGAAAAACATGATAAAGAAACTAACTATTATCCATCAGAAAAGACCAAGTTCAAACTGGGGAACAAACCATAAATGTTTCATATGGAAGTTCAAGTTGAAGGTGAAGAAAAGTCAAAGTATAGCTTTTAGTATATATCACCTGAATTTAGAGATCATCTCAAGAATAGCACTGATCACTAATGACCAAAGACGAGATGAATTGCAGGATGACATCAAGGACATCATACATGAATAATACAAAAGGCCATTTAAAAGATAGGAAAGAAAGAAATGAGTAAAATGAACGTCAGAAGAAATTGCGACCCTTGCTCTTAATTTACAGTAGCTTAAGTGAATAGATGAAATGGTGAAGTAAAGGAGATAAACAGAAGATTTCAAAGAGCAACTTGAGAAAACAGGTAAAGCATTATAATGAAATGCACAATGATCTGGATTTAGAAAAACAAAACTTAAGGACACTTAGCATTTCTTTAGCTAAAATAAATGAAGAAAAATTCAAATCTCTAGTTGTAATACTGGATGACTCTACAAAAGACTGAATAATACAAAAAGCATGAAAAGAAGACAGAAGGAATACACAGTCACTGTACCAAAAAGGATTAGTGCTTCTCAACCATTTCAGATGGTTGTTGTTGTTGTTAGGTACCATCAAGTTGGTACTGACTCATAGCGACCTTATTATGCACAGCAGAATGAAGCACTGCCCGATCCTGGGCCAACCTCACGACTGTTGCCACACTTGAGTCCATGGATGTTGCCACTCGGCCAATCCATCTCATTGGGGGGTCTTTCTCTTTTTCTCTGAACCTCCACCTTGTTGTTGTTGTTGTTAGGTACCATTGAGTTGGCAC
>NW_006408599.1:6441078-6487426 GCF_000296735.1 Chrysochloris asiatica | reverse complement strand
AAGTCCTCTTCACTTTCAGCAAGCAAGGTTGTATCATCTGCATATCGTGGGTTGTTGATGAGTCTTCCTCCAATCCTGATGCCACATTTTTCTTCATAGAACACAGGTTCTCGAATTATTTGTTCAGCATACATGTTGAATAAGTATGGTGAAAGAATACAACCTTGGCGCACAACTTTCTTAATTTTAAAACATTCAGTGTTCCCATGCTCTGTTCGAACAACTGCTTCTTGGTCCAGGTACAGATAAGTGTTCCGGAATATTCATACTTTGCAATTTTGTCCATAGCTTGTCATGATCCACACAATCGAAGGCCTTTGGGTAGTCAATAAAGCACAGGTAAACATCTTTCTGATATTCTCTGCTTTCAATCAAGATCCATCAGACATCAGCAATGATATCCCTCATTCCACGGCCTCTTCTGAATCCAACCTGAACCTCTGGAAGTTCTCTGTCAATGCATGATTGTAGCCGTTTCTGTATTACCTTTAGCAAGACTTTACTCGCTTGAGATATCAAAGAGATTGCTCAATGATTTCCGCATTCCATTGGGTCACCTCTCTTTGGAATGGGCACAAATATGGATCTCTTCCAATCAGTTGGACAGATAGTTGTCTTACAAATTTCTTGACAGAGATGAGTGAGTGCCTCCTGTGCCACCTCACTTTCTTGAAATATTTCAATTTTTATTCCATCAATTCCTGGTGTCTTGTTCTTTGCCAATTCCTTCAATGCACCTTGGACTTCCTTCCTGAGTATCACTGGCTCTTGATCATATGGTACCTCTTGAAATGGCTGAACATTAACAATTTCCTTTTGGTACAGTGGCTCTGTGTATTCCTTCCATCTTCTCTTGATGCTTTCTGCATCAATCAATAATTTGCACAGACAATCTTTCAATAATGAAAGTCGAGGCTTGATTTTTTTTTCTTCAGTTCCCCCAGCTTGAGAAATGCTGAGCGTGTTCTTCCTTTTTGGTTTTCTGCTTCCACATCTTTGCACATTTTATTATAATATTTGGCTTTATCTTCTCTAGCTGATCTTTGAAATTTTCTGTTCAGCTCTTGTTCCTCCTCATTTCTTCCATTTGCTTTAGCATCTCTACGCTGGAGA
Source organism: Chrysochloris asiatica (assembly GCF_000296735.1). NCBI lineage: Eukaryota > Metazoa > Chordata > Mammalia > Afrosoricida > Chrysochloridae > Chrysochloris > Chrysochloris asiatica. The sequence goes on along the minus strand of NW_006408599.1, from coordinate 6,486,313 downwards.
GCAAGTTTCGGAGTCTCTTTTGACATCATTTTGATCTTTTCCTCCTTTCTTGTCTTCTTAATGTCTTTTTGCTCTCTTCACGTTTGATGTTCCAGATGTTATCCCACAACTCTTCTGGTCTTCCATCTTTAGTGTTTAATGTATCAAATCTGTTCTTCAGATGATCTCTAAATTCAGGTGGGATATATTCAAGGTAATATTTTGTCTCTTGTAGACTTGTTTTCATTTTCTTCAGCTTCAATTTGAATTTGCATATGAGTAATTGATGGTCTGTTCCACAGTCTGCCCCTGGCCTTGTTTTCACTGATGATATGGAGCTTTTCCATCTTCTCTTTTTGAAGATGTAATCAATTTGATTTCTATGTTTTCCGTATGGTGAGTTCCACGTGTATAGTCGTCTGTTATGCTGTGTAAAGAAGGTATTTGAAATGAACAAATCATTGGTTTTGCAGAATTCTATCATGCATTTCCCAGCCTCATTTCTATCACCAAGGCCATATTTTCCAATTTCTGGTCCTTCCTCTTTGCTCCCCACCTTTGCAGTCCAATCACCAGTAATGAGCAATACATCTTGATTGCATGTTTGATCGATTTCAGATTGAAGAAGTTGGTAGAATTCTTTTATTTTATCCTCACTGGTTTAGTGATAGGTGCATAAACTTTACCAAACATGATATATTTCTCCAGCAACTGGTCCCTCCTGACAATATGTCCAAAGTATGAGAGACGAAATTTGGCCATCTTGGCATCCAATGAGCACTCTGGCTGCACTTCGTCCAAAATTGATCTATTGGTTGTTTTTTGTTTTTTTTTTTTTTGGCAGCCCATGGAACTTTCAATATTCTCCAACACCACAACTCAAAAACATCAATTATTGTATGGTCGTCCTTATCTACTGTCTAGCTTTTGCATATATCTGATGTTATTGAAAATGCCATGGCTTGGGTTAGGCACACCTTAGCCCTCAAACTGACATCTTTGCTCTTCAACACTTTAAAAGGTCTTGTGTAACAGATTTGTCTATTGCAATATGTTGTTTGATTTCTTGACTGCTGCTTCTGTGAGTGTTGATAGTTGATCCAAGAAGAATGAAGTCCTTGACTACTTCAGTCCTTTCTCTGTTGATAAGATGTTGTTCATTGGTCCAGTGGTGAAGATTTTTGTTTACTTTACATTGAGATGCAATCCATACCAAAGGCTGTGCTCTTTGATTTCAGATTATAGCATATGATAAAAACTAAGAAAGAATTCTAAACAAAAATGATAGTATTGGTGAGAAACCAGGATCCAGAAAGCAAAGGATTCAAATTGAGATGCTGCAACAAATGGATGTAACTTGTTTATGCTAAGATATTTAGAAGACAGCTTTCTAGTCACCCAATTGAAAAAAAAATACATATTTGTGATAATTCTTAAGAATGATCTAACAGAATGCAAAAATTATTGAACAATAATATTAATTTCACATGCAAGTAATATTTTGCTTAAGATCATTCCAATGCAGTTGCAGCAGTATGTTGAGAGAAAATGGCCAGGAATTCAAGCCAGATTCAGAAGAGTACATGGAACAAGGGATATCATTGCTGATATCAGAACACCAGGAAAATGTTTACCTATGTTTATTGACAGTGCAAAAGCATTTGATTTTGTGGGTCATAAATTAGGCCATCCAAATTATGGATCACATTGTGAAATAAGGGGATTCCAGGACATGTTATTGAGCTCATATGGAACCTGTACGTGAAGCAAGAGGTTGTCTCTGGAACAGTGCAAGGGATACTCCACAGTTTAAAATGTCAAAAGGTGTAAATCAGGGTTGTATCCTTTTGCCATATTTATTCAGTTGTATGCTGAACAAATAATCCAAGAATATGCACTATATGAAGAAGAATACACCACCAAGAATGAATTATTTCTTTTTGACAATTTGCCATATGAAGCTTTGAAAACTGCTTGGGAAAATGAAGAGACGTTGAAGCACTTACTGATGAATGTCACAGAATACAGCCTTAATATTAAAAAAAAAAAAAAAAAAAAATCCCCACAATTGAACCAATAAGCCACATCAAGATAAATGGAGAAAATATTAAGACTGTCAAGGTTTCTATTGAGTTGCAATATCAACACCCATTGAAGTAACAGTGAGAAATCAAACGGCTAATTTTGTGGAGGATGTCTGCTGCCAAGGACCTATTTACAGATTAAAATGAAAGATGTTACTTTGAAGACTAAGGTGCACCTCATCCAAGCCATGATATTTTCAATCACATCATATGCATCTGAAAGCTGAACAGCGAATAAGGAAAACCAACAAAGTGCTGATGTCTGTATTCTGGTGTTTTTAAAGAATATTAAATATACAATGAACTCCTAAAACAAAGGTATCTGTCTTGAAAGAATTGCAGACAGATGTTCCTTAGAAATGAAGCTGGCAAGACCTTCACATACTTTGGACATGTTATTAGGAAGAATGACCAATACCTGGAGAAGGATATCATGCTTAGTAAAGTAGAAGATGAATGAAAAAGAAGAAGTCCCTCAGGGAGATAGATGGATTGGCACCATGGCTGCCATGATGGTTTCAAGTAGAGAAATGATTGTGAGTATGGCACAGGAGTGGACAATGTTTCATTCTGTTGTATGTAGGGTCTTTATGAGTCAGAACGGACTGATGGCACCTAACAGTAACAAGGAGTCATAATTGAAAAAAATCTTCAAGGTTATGTCATTCCTCCACTTATAGATGACTCTTCACATCGTGTCTTCCCACAGTGCATGGTTCTGTATCTGTTGTTTTCCCTTTTAATAAAATACCACTTAAAAGGGATTAGGTTTAGGACCCATCCTACTCCAAAAAGACCTCATTAACATAACAAGAGAAAATCTGTTTATTTTTGTTGTTGGTTTTTGAAAGTTTTTATTGTGATTTGAGTGAAAGTTTACCGAGAAGATTATCAGTTTTGCATTCAACAAATCATATACTTTGTTTCATTATAATGATTATAATCCCTCTATGTACCATCAGTTAACAGTATTTCTCTCTATTCATTTTAGCTCTTTTTTTTTTTTTAAACACTCAGGCATATATAATAATTGAAACCACCAAAGGACACATTCTGCAAGCCGTCCTCCTGGGAGAAAATCTCTTTTTAAATGATCTGATTCTCAGGTAAAAGAGTTGAATGTCAACATTCTTTTGGGGAGGCAGGATTCAAGCAATAACAGCTGTAAATGCTACTTCTCCTAAGGTACATGTCTGTTCAGCCTGGAGAGAGATCTTCCAACCAAAGATTCATTCAGATACCACATGTCATCAAACCTTTCTCATTGTTTCCCCTCAAACAGAAATCTGGCAATAGAAAAACTGGCCTCCTTATTAATAACTAAAATTAGTGTGAACTTCTCCACCTTTAATATTTGTTCATGCTATGTGTGCCTCCTGCTATACCTTTTCCTTTTATGTAAAGCAAACTAGTCTTTGTACATTCGGATAAAATCCAGCCATGTTGGTTGTCTTTTATTTTCTCTTATAGTCTCTCCTGATTATTCTCTTCCAAAGGGCTAATTTAATCCTTTTAAACATCTGTAACATAAACATGTGGACGTAGTTCTTTTGTTGCTTCTCTTTGCAGTTTTCCAAGCCTCATACCTTCAATCATTCTAAAGGTTGGATTGGTCTTAGTATTCTAATTCTCTGTACATCATAAAAGTCAGTTGATAATAATGTTAATAATGCTGCTGCCGGTTGTGGTGATAACCATGTTTTGATAATCTGTCAGCTCTAGGTCACAGGTGATAATGACCAGTACAAATCAGAGAAGTGCAGTCTACAGCCATGAAAGCATAAGTGGAAAATCATAGCTAAGGTTTAGTTAGGATTTTGTTATTGTTGCTAGGTGCCGTTGAGTAGGTTCCAACCCATAGCAACCCTGTGTAGAGTTTCCAAGAAGTGAGCGGTGAGCTTGAACTGCCACTCGTGTGGTTCAAACCGACTTTGCAGTCCAGCGCATTAACCCACAGCGCCATACCAGGACTCCTCAGTTAGTGTAGCAAGACAGAATTTTTGGGTATTAAGAATTCAGATAGTACATTTAAGTTCACAGCCGAGTGTAAACCAGTGATATCTGGAGGAAGGGGTATTTAGGCTATTGCAAAATGGGCTGGCAGAAAAAAGACAGCAGGAAGTAGCAGGTAGAAGAAGGACTGGACCATTAGCTTCATGACTGAAGCAGGTAGCTATACTGAATCTGGAATGGGAAGTAATGCAGTTTCAAATGTAAGTCCTTAGCTTTGTGATGAGAAGGATGGAAGTAGAATATGGGCATGCTCTTGTCAGGATTCTAGTTTTGTCACTTAACAACCATGTTACCTTGGTTACTTAATGCTTCTTAGGATCGCTTTCTTTTGTTTAATGTGGTAGTAGGTCTCAGAATTGCTGCATGCTTAAAAGAATTAATGTTTGTAAATTTTCAATTATGGTAAATAAATATAATGAGGAGAATTCAGCAAAGGGGGTAGGAAAATAATATCTGCCAGTTGCTGCTCAGAGAGAGACAGACAACAGAGCCTCTAATTAAGAGGGATCCATTGATTTACCAGAGGATGTCACAAAATTCGGAAGTATAGAACCTAATCCCAGGGTGCCAGAACTATAACTGAAATGACTGAGGAAGAGAGCAGGAATTCAGATGGACTATGGGATTGAAATGTCAGACAGAGAGACTAAGGCAGAATCCCAGGCATGTAAATGGAACCAACATAATAGACTAAATGGGAAGAATCACTGTTTATATGGTGATGGTGGTAGTGTGCCTTTGAGTAGGTTCTGACTCATCGCAACCCTGTATAGGGTTTCCAAGACTGTAAATCTTTATGGGAGCAAAAGGTCTCATCTTTCTCCTGCAGAGCTGCTGGCGAATTCAAACTGCTGACCTTAAGGTTAGCAGCCCTATTTGCTACATGATGCCACCAGGCTCGTATAGGATTTTGGAATGTGTCCTAAGCACCAGATTAATGTTGTTAAGTGTCTTGGAGTTGATTTTAACTCAGAGTGATCCTGTGTAGGGTTTCCAAGGAGCAGCTTGTAGGTTTGAACCACTGATCTTGTGGTTAGCAATCCAGTGCTTATCTGAAGCACCAGGTTGTTGTTGTTGTTGTTAAGTGCCGTCGAGTAGATTCTGACCCATAGCGACACTGAACAGGGTTTCTGAGGCTGTAAATCTTTACAGGATCAGAAAACCTCATCTTTCTCCCACAGAGCAGCTGGTAGTTTCGAACTGCTGACCTTGCGGTTCACAGCCTGATTCCTAACCACTACACTACTATAGAATATCAGAAGGATGTTTACCTATGCTTTATTGACTATGCAAAGGCCTTCGATTGTGTGGATCATGACAAGCTATGGACAACATTGCGAAGTATGAGTATTCCAGAATGCTTAATTGTACTTCTGAGAAATCTGTACCAAGACCAAGAAGCAGTTGTTCGAACAGAACATGGGAACACTGAATGTTTTGAAATTCGGAAAGGTGTGAGACAAGGTTGTATTCTTTCACCATACTTATTCAACCTGTATGCTGAGCAAATCATCCAAGAATCTGGGTTCTATGAAGCACAACGTGGTGTCAGGATTGGAGGAAGACTCATTAACAACCTGAGATATGCAGATGATACAACCTTGCTTGCTGAAAGTGAAGAGGACTTGAAACATTTACTGATGAAGATCAAAGAGCACAGCCTTCGATATGGATTACATCTCAATGTCAAGAAAACTAAAATCCTCACCACTGAACCAATAAACAACATTCTTATCAATGGAGAAAAGATTGAAGTTGTCAAGGGCTTCATTCTTCTTGGATCAACTATCAACACTCACAGAAGCAGCAGTCAAGAGATCAGATGATGTATTGCATTGGGCAAATCTGCTACATAGGAACTTTGTAAAGTATTGAAGAGCAGAGAAGTCAGCTTGAGGACTAAGGTGCGCTTGACCCAGGCCATGTGTTTTCAATAGCCTCATATGTATGCGAAAGCTGGACAGTGAATAAGGAAGATCATAGAAGAATTGATGCCTTTGAGTTGTGGTGTTGGAGGAGAATACTGAAAGTGCTATGGACTGCCAAAAGAACCAATAGATCTGTTTTGGAAGAAGTGCAATCAGAGTGCTCCTTGGAGGCCAGGATGGCTAAGCTTCATTTCTCATACTTTGGACATATTGTCCGGAGGAAACAGTCGCTGGAGAAGGATGTCATTCTGGGTAAGGTGGAGGGTCAGAGAAAAAGAGGAAGACCCGTAACGAGATGGATTGGCCAGGTGGCATCATTGATGGCGTCAAGTGTGGCAGCGGTAGTGAGGTTGGCCCAGGATCGGATATTGTTTCGTTCTGCTGTGCATGGGGTCACAATGAGTCGGGTCCGACTCAATGGCACCTGACAACAACAATAACAACGCTACCAGAGCTCCTTGAAGCACCAGATACGAGGTGCATATTTAAGGCAGCAGGACTCTCATTTCATATCACACACTCTGTTGGGCCTGGTGCTAGTTTGCCATCTGCCTTGGTCTGAATGACTTGGCAACCAAATGAAGTCAAGTTTACAAACTTATAAATTAAAGTAAGCCTGAGGCCAGTGCTCCATGGAAATGGGATGTTCAGTCAAACAAGAATTGCTGAAGTGGGTAATCTAAATAGCAGGCTTATTCTGTCCCCTCAGGTTTGGGCCAGACATGAGGGTCCCTGGAAGAAGGAAAATACAAACATAGAGAAAAATGTAAATATGCCACAGACAATGCACATAAGGCAGTGGGAAACATGTGTTATAGAGCCTGATACATACTGGTTTAAATTCTGACAGTTTTGTGACCAGGAGAATGCAACTTTAGCCTTCCAGACCTTCTTTGTCTTTGCCTATAACAATAACAATGGTAAATGTACGTGTTGAACATTGACCAAGTACCAGATTTATAATGCTTATGCCCACAAATTTATTTCAATCACATAACATTTTTTTTTCTTATTTTTTCAATTTCCAGATGAAGCCAGTGAGGATTAGTGATGTGGATAATCAAAGAAGGGTCAAACAGCCAAGATATGAGTCCCTAGGAAACACAAATAGTTAGGTGCTCAACTACTAATCCAAGGTTGGTGGTTCAAACTCACCCACAATCCCAGAGTTGTTTTGGAATAACGACCTGATGATCTGTTTTCAGAAGGCCATAACCATGAAACATAATGGAGGAGTTCTTTTCGACACACATGGGGTTCCCATTGGTTGGGATAAACTTGATGGGAACTGGTTTGGGCTTTTATTTTTGGTATACAGCTAAGTTTGAGCCCAGATTTGAATATGTATCTGTGTAAGCGCTTAACCACAGTAGTTCACAGCAGAACAGACCTTTGTAGAATTTTGTTTGTTTGTTTGAAAAGCGTCTCATATGTAACTGGTGTTTGGATGCTTTTGTTATGTTAACTTTAAAAAGAACAAAAAACAAACAAACAAAAAAACATAGTTAAGCAAAGAACCAAGATTGATATCTCAGACTCCAATAAATGTGGGGCCTATTCATGAATCTGAGGAGTGCAGTGACTATGTAGGATAAATTCAGGACTGTGAACCACAAAGTCAGTGGTCTGAGCTCACCAACTGCTCCTAGGAAAAAAGATGAGGCTTTCTACTCCCTCAAAGATTTAAAAATCCTCTTAAACGCTATATAGGGTCACTATGAGTCAGACTTGACTCTATGGCACTTATTACAAGAACAATATACCTGAGTCCAATCATGATGTGAGTATTTTCTTTAGGATATGCCTCTTTCATCTACCTTAGGGTTTCCAAGAGCAGTACTTTTGGTATCTCAATTATTTACTATTGTGGGAGCTGCCCTGTGTATTGTACAATGTTTAGCATCATCATTATACTCTACCCTCTAAATAATCTATGACAATGAAAAAAAGAAATGTCTCTAGACATTGCCAAACGTCTTTTTCAGGAAAAAATGTCCCCAGGTTGAGAATCATTGCTTTGAATAATTTAGAACTTCCTCTTTAGTATCAAGATGGAAGACAGGCTGAGTAGATTGCTCTTGAAGGAGAGACTTGGCACTGTGGAGTGAGGGGTGTGTTGTCACCGGGTAAAGAGAGACAATTCTTAGCGAGTCAACACTAATATGGCAGATACAAGTTCAAATTAAAATTCCACAATTGACTAATTCTTTATAGTTGGGCACATTTTGCAACCTTTCCTAGTTTCCAATTACTCATTGGTTAAGCAGAAAAGAATAACAGAATTTTTATCAAGAAGATGTGATCTGTAAAATGAAGATAATAATGGTAATTATCAATAAAGAAAGAGTAATCTAATCTTCAGAATGTTAAAGAAAAAGAACAAGAAATGTAAAAAACTATTTTTAACTGTCTGTCCTTATTCTATAACCCCCTGCATTCTTATCTTCCCACCATGACTGCTAGTATGATTTGACAGTAAACACTGTAGCATAGGAACCAGATCTGGGTTATTTACAGATAAATCCCCAGCGCTTAGTGTGGTGCCTGATTCATAATAGATGCTCAGTTAAAACTTGAATGAAGAAATGGATTGAATGACAGAAGAGAAAGCTAAGGAAATAGCTTGTTGTTGTTCGGTGCTGTCGAGCTGGCACTGACTCATAGCGACACTATGCACAGCAGACCAAAACATTGCCCGATCCTGGGCCAACCTCACTACTGTTGCCACGCTTGAGCCCATCAATGCTGCCACTTGGCCAATCCATCTTGTTGGGGGTCTTCCTCTTTTTCTCTGACCCTCCCCCTTACCAAACATGATATCCTTCTCCAGCGAATGTTCCCTCCTGACAATATGTCCAAAGTATGAGAGACAAAGTTTGGCCATCTTGGCATCCAAGGAGCACTCTGGCTGCACTTCTTCCAAAATGGATCTATTAGTTCTTTTGGCAGCCCATGGCACTTTCAATATTCTCCTCCAACACTGTAACTCAAAAGCATCAATTCTTCTACGGTCTTCCTTATTCACTGTCCAGCTTTTGCATACATATGAGGTTATTGAAAATACCATGGCTTGGGTAAGACACACCTTAGTCCTCAAGCTGACATCTTTGCTTTTTAACACTTTAAAAAAGGTCTTGTGCAGCAGATTGGCCTAATGCAAAATATCGTTTGATTTCTTTACTGCTGCTTCCGTGAGTGTTGATAGTTGATCCAAGAAGAATGAAGTCCTTGACAACTTCAATCTTTTCTCCATTGATAAGAATGTTGTTTATTGGTTCCGTGGTGAGGATTTTTGTTTTCTTTACATTGAGATGTAATCCATACCGAAGGCTGTGCTCTTTGATCTTCATCAGTAAATGTTTTAAGTCCTCTTCACTTTCAGCAAGCAAGGTTGTATCATCTGCATATCTCAGGTTGTTAATGAGTCTTCCTCCAATCCTGAAGCCACAGTTTTCTTCATAGAACCCAGCTTCTTGGATGATTTGCTCAGCATACAGATTGAATAAGTATGGTGAAAGAATACAACCCTGTCGCACACCTTTTTAAATTTTAAACCATTCAGTGTTCTCATGTTCTGTTCACACAACTGCCTCTTCGTCCAGGTACAGATTCCTCATGAGCACAATTAAGTGTTCCGGAATACTCATACTTTGCAATGTTGGCCATAACTTGTCATGATTCACATAACTGAAAGCCTTTGCATAGTCAATAAAGCACAGGTAAACATCTTTCTGATATTCTCTGCTTTCAGCCAAGATCCATTGGACATCAGCAACGATATCCCTTGTTATAGCTTAAGAAGTACCAAATGCTGTCAGCGTTATTTTACATTTATTATTTCAAGAACATGGGCTATGATGCAAATAATTATGAGTAAAATGGGAAGAAAAATAATATACACTTCAAGGGGTAAAGGAAGAAGAAATCCATACACTATCTGACTGCCCAAACTGGCTAAAAGGTAATTTGAATTTGAAAGTTGATTTGTTTGACCTTCCCTTAACTGAAGAAATGCAGACCTTAATTGAAACATACTAGTACATTTCCCGAAGTACAGGAATAATGAGCTGCTTACTAAAATGTCCCTCCTTTGAAGGAAAGTAGTGGGTCCCTGAAGGATGCTTTTCTTCCTGAGCAGAAATTGGGTCTTGTAAAGATCCGCTGCACCACCTGAAACAAGAAAGCAAGGTGATGTGGGGTATTTGTTGTTGTTGTTGTTGTTAGGTGTCGTAGACTCAGTTCCGACCCATAGCGACACTGTATAGGGTTTCCAGGGGAACCTGTCAGCTGTTCCGTGGGAGAAAGATGATGCTTTGTGCTCCCGTAAAGATTTTCAGCCTCTGATTTCATGGTACTTAACAACAACAAACAGAAGGTGGCATCTAACTTGAGCTTTTACCAGGATAGGTTGTTGTTATGTGCAGTGGAGTCAGTTCTGACTCATAGTGACCCTGTACAGAGTTTCCGAGGCTGTAAATCTTTATGGGAGCATAAACAGCAAACTGCTGACCATAAGATTAGCAGCCTGATTCCTAACCACTACGCTACCAGAGAGGGATTTATATAAGTGGGAATAAGGAGATAGTCTAGTGGTTACGTGTATATGTGCACAACAAAAGTTATAAATCACACTTTGGTCTCCCACTTCCCAGCTATGTGATGTTATTTTTTATTGTACTTCATTTTTATTCTCCTCTTAAGCTCCAGTTTCCTTAACAAAAAGGAAAAATAATACCGTATTCTTCATAAGATCACTGTAAACATTAAACATATATATATATATCAAAACCAAACTCACTGCCATCAAGTTGATTCTGACTCTCAGGCTTCCAAAACTGCATATCTTTATGGGGGCAGATGACCTCGTCATTCTCTGGAGGAGCATCTGATGTGTTTGAACGGCTGGCCTTATGATTAGCAATCCAGTGTCACCCCAGAACCCCATATTTCCACATCAGATTAGTACATAAAATCATTTGTCATTGTTACTAGCACAAAATAAATACCAAATAGAATCTAACGGTTAATATTGATATATTTATTATTATTAAGTTTGCATCCCAAGGGTGACGCTTAAGCATAAACTGGGTGTGTAAAGAGTTAGGCAATACAGAATATAGAAGCCAGGATCTGTTTTTGAGGAGACAAAAAGAATGGAAACATAGATAAGAATCAGATTGATTACGATATGGAATGTGACTCTCAAGATTTCTGCCTTTGATGAAACTAAGAAGAAAATAGAGATTTTTTTGGTTTTCTGGCAGTCAGAAGGCTTATTTAGGAGCGAAGTAGCCTTTCAATCCCTGCAAATCAATTCACATAGGTGACCTGGCCCAAATTCTCTGTCTGAGGAGGAAACATTGCTTGTGGCAGGAATTTTTTTCCCTAGCCAATCTTTTCCATTTTCCTGCCAAAATGAGCGCCTCTATCATTGTGTGATGGAGAGAGAAAGCCACATGTAATTAGAGGGAATGAGCGGAGAGGAAGAGAAAAGGCTGTGAGCATGCCACCACTCTGGCGGAAATCTCCGAGGAACAGAAGGTGATGCGTTGTGACAGATGCCTTTGTTATGTTGTTTGTTAAACACTGCGTGGCTGCATTTCACAACATTTCCAAATCTGTTCCTGCATTCCCTGGGCATTTTGGCAGCAGGGAATAGATACTGTTGACAGTGAGAGTGAGGAGCAGAGAGTGAGGAAGAGCCAGAAAAACTGATGTGGTGAGATTTGTGTTCAATGTCACCTTTATCCAAGTCTATCCCCTACACACCATCACTACGTGTACTGGGGTCTCACTGGGTTAGAGGTTTAATCGTTGTGTCCAATTAAATTTGAATCAAATTAATATTTGTGTACCAGCAATGTGCCTATGTTAGACTCTGGGGAGAGAAATAGTATAAAACACTAACATAAAAACACATTTCCCTACTCTTAAGAGAGGAGTCCTGGTGTGGTGTTGTAGGAAGAGCACTAGACTGCATGGTCAATTTGAATGGCAAGGTGCTGGTTCTCACCCACCAGCTGCTCTTCAGAAACCCTATATAGAGTTCCTCTGAGTGGGAATGACTGGATGACACTTAACAACAAGATCATCATCACCAACAATAACAACAATACCAATATATACAACTAGAACCCTTAATGGATTATGAGTTGGGTTGCTAATGGAAAGGTCAGCAGTTCAAATCTAGCAGCTGCTTCAGTGAGAAAGAAGAGGCTTTCTGCTCCCTTTAAGATTGGAAATCGTGTTACAGGGTCGTTATGGGTCAGAACAGACACCAGGACACGCAGCCATCACTACCAACCGCCTTAAGGGAATTCACACTCCTGTGGAGGCAATTAGGCAACCCTTCTCACTTCACACAACACACACATTACATGCACATACAAGAACACAGAGAGCTAAGGCTATGAGATTTTAAAGGAACTGAATTGACTGGAATTTGAAGGCAAGGAGGCTTTGGAGGGATTGGCGTATGTTGATGTGACTTTGTCACCTAATTGTGGGAACTCAGCTGGTAACAACTCTGGCTTCTCTGGACATCCATGAAGACCAATGAGCTTTGGCATTACATTTGTGGTTGTTACTTTTAGTAAGCACTTAATCTGAAACAGGCAATACTTTAAACACTTTCTAAATAATTATTTACTTTAATCCTAACAGCAATTTGCAGTATAGAAGCATTAGGCTATGGAGTAATCAGCATAAAATAGGCTTGAGTTCTGGATCTACTGACTCCTAGCTGTTGACTATGGATATCTGCTTCATCAGTCTAACCCTCAAGTTCTTCATTTCTTTTAAACAAAACTATGTAGTTTTGTGTGATTCAAATAAGAAAAGTAGTGTGAAGGACTTGTTAAGTGCCATGGAGTTGGTTCTGACTCACAGTGACTCTGTATTGAGTTTTCAAGTTGGTATATATTTGCGGAACAAAAACCCTCATCTTTCTCCCCCCGGAGTGCCTGGTGGGCTTGAATTGCTGACCTTGTGGTTTGTAGTCTAGTACTTATCACTCAGAGTCACCACGATCTCTGTAAAGTACTTTACATATAGTGTATGTAAACATATAGTGTTGTTGTTATGGACTGTCGAGTCAGTTCCAACTCACAGCAACTCTGTGTAGGATTTCCAAGGAGCAGCTGGTGAGTATGAACTGTGAACTTGCTGAGTCAGTTCCAACTCATAGTGACCCTATATAGGGTTTCCAAAGAGCAGTTGATGAGTTTGAAGTGTCAACCTTATGGTTTGAAGTCTAGTGCTGATTTGACAACATCACATAATTGTTGCTGTTGTTGTTGTTATGTGCCGTGGAGTCAGTTGTGACTCACCGCGATCCTGTACAGGATTTCTGTGGTTGTAAATCTGTACGGTAGCAGAAAGCTTCATCTTTCTCCAGCGGAACCGCTGGTAGTTTCAAACTGCTAACCTTGAGGTTCGTAACCCAATTTGCAACCACTCTGTAGTACCCCAAATATTCTGTTATTATTTTGTTATGATAATGATGATGATTTACGCTGTGTCCTAAGGGACCTTGTAGTTAACATAAAGGCAGTATTAATAATAATATTACTGCCAAAATATTAATGACATCTGGAAATCTTCTATGCTTATATAACTAGAGGAATAAATATATGCTTTTGGAGCTGAGGGATGTTATTGGTGAAGAAGGAGGATGCTATTAGGGTTTGGGTGTCTTGGGGACGGTTACAACTCATAACTACACTATATACAAAAGGACAATACACAGCAGAGTGCTGCTTCTTGTTGTTGTTATTGTGTGCCGTGGAGTCAGTTCTGACTCATAGCGACCCTGTACAGGCTTTCCGGGGCTATAAATCTTTTACGGGAACAGAAATCCTCATCTTTCTCCCGCGGAACAGCTGATAATTTCGAACTGCTGACCTTGCAGTTCGCAGCCCGATTCGTAACCACTACGCTACCAGAGCTTCTTAAAGTCCTGCTATAGCCTCACAATTATTATTATATTTGAGCCCACTGTGGCTGCCAATGTGTCAATTATTTTTTTCAGTGACCCACTACTCTATCAGGCATAATGCCCTTCTCCAGGGGCTTGTCCCTTTTGACAGTACGCCCAAATTAGGATGAAGTAGATGAAGTCACTACATCCTTGGTTTTAATGAGCTTTCTGGTGCACCTCTTTTAATACAGATTTGTTTGTTCTTCTGGCAGTTCAAGGCACCTTCAATATCTTCTGCAACATCATAATTCAAATACGTTGATTCTTTGCTAGTCTTCCTTATTCATTGTCCAACTTTCCGTACATATTAAGCTATTAAAAATACCATGGCTTGTGTCAGGTGCACCTTGGGAAATGGCACAAATGGGGTTTCAGGACTCAGGGTTAATGTAAAACAATTATATGCATGGGGTGACAAATTCCATTTGTCCCTGAATACTTTGAAGGTCCTTTATGTTAAATATTTTATGTGTGTGTAAGAAGCTCTAGTAGGATAGTGGTTACCAGTCACTCTGCTAAATTCAAGGTCAGCAGTTCAAAAATTACCAGTGGTTCTATGGGAGAAAGAGGAAGCTTTCTGCTCCCCTAAAGATTTACAGCCTCCGAAACCCTATACACGGTCACTCTGAGTCAGAACTGACTCCACGGCACATAACCACCACCATAAATATCTATGTTGTTGTTGTTGTTAAGTAGCAACCCTGTATAGGGTTTCCAAGGAGTGACTGGTTGGTTTAAACCACCAACCTTGTAGTTCACAGTCCAGTGTTTATCCTATAGAGCCACCATACTCACAAACACACACATATATCCGAGTCCTCGTGTGGCGCTGTAGGATAAGCACTGGATTGAGAACCACAAGGTTAATGGTTTAAGTTCACCCGTAACTCCGTGGGAGAATGATGAGGCTCTCGGCTCCCACAAAAACAGCAGGAACTGACTTAACGGCACTTCACAACAGTAGATGTATATATTTGCCCTACTGCCATTGAGTTGAATCTAACTCACAGCGATGCTGTATAGGGTCTCTGAGTTTGTAAATATTAATGGAAGGAGAGGAGAGCCGCACCTTTCTCCCACATAGTGACTGGTAGTTTTGAACCACCAATCTTGTGATTAGCAGTGCATTAATTATCCTACAGTACTACACAAGGGCTTATGGTGTGGCACTGTAGGATAAGCACTGATAAGTTTCCTTGGAAACTATACAGGGTCCCTATGAGTCAGTATGGATTTGATGGCACTTGGCAACAACAGCAAATATATTTTATATAATGTGTGAGTTCATTTATAAAAAAATTATAAGACTAGTATGGCCCTGTAGGATAAGCACTAGACTGCAAGGTCCATTTGAACCACAAAGTTGGTGATTCAAACTCACCAGTTGCTCCTTGGAAATCCTATACAGGTTTGCAATGTGTTGAAACTGACTGGAATGCGCTTAATAACAACAACAACAAAATAATCATTATATGCACTTAGGTAAGTAGATATGATAAATAAATGCATGTGAGTGTACTGCTTGAAAAATTTCATAAATGAACTTACTCATTATACCCAAGGTTTTTGCTGTTAGGTGCTGTCCTGTGGGTTCTGACTCATAATATACAAAAGAAGGAAACACTGCTGAGTCCTGTTATGTTTCAGCATCTATTTTTATAACCCCTGAGTAAATGCAATTGTTTTTTAAAAATTAGCATAATTTTATATGGAGGTCTATTTCTAGATTTTCTTTAAAAATCCTTAGGTATGTTTCATTTATTTATTTAGACTATATTTCTTGGATTCTTTCCTACATGCTTGCGATATATCAGAAAAGAACAAAAATAGTGATCAATCCTCATGGGACATATATTCCATATAATTCTATATAATGCCAGATTGAACAGATTACATTGGTTTCACAATATGTTCCAAGATCTGTTTGAAAAAAAAAAAAAGGCTCCTTTCTTTGGTATTCTTTTTGCCAAACATCTTGACTCTTCTTGGTCACTTATTCTTTTTTTTTTTATAGCTATGTATTTAATATTGCATCTGCCATTTCAGTGTACAATTCTATGACATTGTGCAATCATCACCATTTACTTCCTCCAAATGTTTCCATGAACTTGAACAGAAATTCAGTCCCTTACACAATGAGTCTGGATGGTAAGGCCAGTTTGAGCCACAAGGTTGGTGGTTTAAACTCACCAGCAGCTCCTCAGAAACCCTATACAGGGTCGCTATGAGTTGGAACCAGCTCCAATGTACTTAATAACAGCTACCTGCCCTTACGCCATGGCAAATTGTTGTTGTTAACTGGAACTTAGCCACTTAATGACATCATTCCAAGTGAAATAAATCAGTCACACCCGAAACCCAATATTTTATAACTCTGCTATGTCAGATATGTAGAATGGTATGTATATACAAGCTACCTCTTCTTTTTTATAAACTTTGAAATCACACAATCTTACTCTAAAATTCCTACTGGGTTTTTAAATGAAATTGCATCATTAAAATATATCAATTAAAGTAAGAATTTGTTAAAATATAAATTCAATTTAATGAAGTTAACATTTTGGTTTTACTGTGTTGTTGTTAAGCACTGTCGAGTTAGTTCCGACCCATAGCAACCCTGTACAGCATTTCCAAGAAGCAGCTGGCAAGCTTGAACTGCCAACCTTAAGGTTCAAACTGACTTTGCAGTCTAGCACATAGCTATTGTTGTAAATAATTGGCAAATTTATTTTTTGAGTCTTATATCGCTTTGTAACTGATGTTAGTTGTTACAAATGGTGTGTACTGACTATAAAAAGAAAATGTTTTGACCCTTGGAAATGTATCTTGTATGTACCCACCTTATCAAATTGTCAAATTTACTCTAATCAATATATATTATTTGCTATAGAGGAAAGGGGTAGCTTGGATAAGTGAAACAGAGAGAGAAAACGAATGTCTTCATGAACCTGTGACAAGCTATTACATAAACAAGGTCAAGAATATATAGGAGGGGGTTTCAGAAAGTCTATGGAATAATTCCAGTGTATTTTAACTCCATTTTTCCATGAACTTTTTGAAGCTCCCTTGTATATCTACCCATTTCTGAAACAACTCGCACAGGAAGGAGTACTGGCACAGAGAAGGGGAAAAATCACTTCAGAAGATAGTGGAGACCGATTTTGCTACTACATCTGCCAAGGGAGATTTCTCTGCTAATTACCAATCACTGGGCTCTCCTGTGACCACCATCCCCCAATGCAGCCTGACCTTTGCTTTCTAAGTCCCGCCCTTAGCCTCATAGACTCATTCTACTTACCATGAAGCCTGTCAAAAGTCTTAGCCACTCTTCTTGACTGAGTGTGATATTCCTTTTCAAGTGTGCTTTATTTTCATTTATAGTATGCTTCTTTTCCATGACAAAAATCACCTTTTCCCCATTCAATAAAATATGCAAAACATGCCCTTTAAACATATGTGTTGTTGTTATTAAGTGCCATCTAGTTGAGTTTTGACTTATAGCGACCCTGCATAGGGTTTCCAAGGAAAAGTTAGTGGATTGGAACTGCTGACCTTGTGGTTCACAGTCCAGTGCTAATCCTACAGCACCACAATGAGTCAGAAATGAAAAAGTGGAGTAAAAATATAAGTACTATTAATGCTATTTCTTACTGCTTGGTGGTAGTTGTACATTGTTGAGTTGGTTCCGGCTCAATAGCGACTCTGAATTGGGTTTTCTAGACAGTACATCTTTACAGGAGTAGAAAGTTTCATGTTTCTTCTGAGCAACTGGTAGATTCAAAATGCTGACCTTGGGTAGCATATCCCAACATATGCTACCAGGACTCCCATTTCTACTTCTGTTGTTGTTGTTAAGTGTCATGAATTGATTTCAACTTATAGCGACCCAGTATAGGGTTTCCAAGGAGAGATTAGTGGATTTGAACCACTGATTTTGTGTTTAGCAGTCAAGTGCTTATGCTATGGTGATACACCAGAACTCCTATTTTTTAGTTTTCAATATTTTTTAATGTAAATTTAAATTCTCCATTTAGTCTGAAGACACTTTGAAAAACAAAATAAACACTGTTCTAGACATAGATATATAGTTAGGTAATAGCAGTGTGGCACTGCAGGATAATGCACTGAATCATAAGGTCATTTTGAACCACAAAGTCAGTGGTTCACACCCATAACTGCTCCTCAGAAACCCTACATTTATATCAACCAATATATAAGTCAGAGCGGACTCGAAGGCATTTAACAACAACAAAAATAAAGAGGACAGAGTTTATAAGAACAGATTCAATCTGAGGAGGCAACGTACACATGATAGAAGCAAGAATCTTCCTAATAGTGAGTTAGAAATTTCAGAAGAGTTTTAGGTCTAAAGAATCAGAAAAGGCATCATCGGAAGTTAGCTATGAAGCCTAGCAGTGTAGAAGAAAAATGCTGAGCATGGACATTACGAATAGAAAGGATCCAGAAGGTAAAGACAAATAAAGGGTAGTAAACACAGTGAGAGGAAAGAAGTGAATTATTGCCATCTCTTCTCCATTTCATCAGTTTATTGATCCCTGTAACTCAAATGTGTTCTTTGTTCTGTTTATCACTGATGACATATTTTCCAACTACCGATCCTTGGTTTCTAACTTTCACATTCCTATCATCTTCCAGATGAAACTCCTGAAAGTTTTGCTCCATCCAAGTCATTAAGGTGAACTCAACTTTAAGGAGGCAGGTCTTCGCCAGTCATAATAGAATGCCTTTCAACCTGAGGGGCTCAACTTCCTCCACTAAATCACATAATTTATTGTTGTTATTCATAAGTTTTTCTGTGGCTAACCACTCAGAAATAGTTAACCTCTCTTTCTTCCTGCTATGCTTTGGTCTGGAAACTCCACCTGGTAACCATGGATATCCATGATGGTATTTAGAATGCTGGTGGCACTGTTTCTAGTATCACAGCAACACACAATCCACCATAATATGACAAACTGACAGAAAGTTGGTGGGAGAATTTATTATGAGAGTTTCACTTGGAACCTAATGTCCCTCAGTTCTTGTATACTTTATTTTCATGTAATTTTTTTGATGATATCCTATTCTACATTTTCCTTTATTCTCTATATTTCCTTTTCTATTATTCATATAGTACAGCCATAGTGTTCCTTGGAAACCAGGTTGGCCAGACTTTGTCTTTAATACTTTGGACATATTGTCTAGAGGGAGCAGTCACTGGAGAAGGATATCATGTTTGGTAAAAGGAGAGTCAGAGGAAAAGAGGAAGACCCCCAATGAGATGGATTGGAAAGTGGCAGCATCAATGGGTTCAAATGTAGCAATGATTATGAGGTTGGCCCAGGATCAGGCAGTGTTTTGTTCTGTTGTACACAGCATCACTATGAGTTGGTACCAATTTGATGGCACCTAATAACAACAACAGCAAATTACTCATGTATTTGACCTCTTAAATTTGCACTCTCACTTTATTATCTTTTCTCTTCTGTTTTAATATTTCTGTAACTGTTTTTCTGTTCAGTTTTCTAGGAGATTTCTTCCAATTTTTCTTCAAACCAAGCAATGTAATATTATGTATCTCACTGTCATCTAGCTATCTATCTAAAATTTATCCAAGTTTCTGTATTTTAGGAGATGTTAATTTTCAAGAATACTCTTTAATTGGGAGGGATCCTGCTGTGGCACTGTAGGATAAACACTGGAATGCTAAACACAACGTTGGAGGTTCAAATCCACAATACATTGCTGTAAACCGTATGTTATTATTGTTTAGTGCCATTGAGTCAATTTCAACTCAGAGCAATCTTACGTAGGGCTTCTAAGGAGTGACAGGTGAATTTGAACCTCTGACCTTACAGTACAAACCGACCTTTCAGCACATTGCTTATCCTTCAGTGCTATACCAGGACTTCTAGGAAACCCTGTAGAGGGTTGCTATGAGTCAGAATTAACTCAACAACACATAGCAATAATTAACTTTGTATGTATGTGTATATGCATGTAGTTTACAGTTTCTGTTTTTTTCCGAGTTCTATTTGCAATGCAGAAAGTTTGTGTGGGCCCTCTTCAGCAAAAACACAGAAACTTGAATGAAACAGATTCAGAGGATGGTCTTAGAACTCTGAGCTTCAGATAAAGGGATAAATAAGTGGATGGAGTGCTTATTGGGAGAAAAAATTTGAACAGAAACTAGAAATGAGGTGACTTCTGATTTAAGGTGACCAATGTGACCTGCTGTAGCCACTTTGAATGGGAGTGCGTGGATTGAGAGACAAGAGAGCATTCCCATTGCAGAAGCTTGCCTGTGACAAAGGTGCAATTACTATTCTTTTTCTTTCCTTTTCTCTTTCTACTCATTTTTTCTCTGGTGACCAGAGGTAAGATTTGTACAAGTAGACACTACCAGGGAATATCCAATGCAGATCCCACAGCTGTGTGCATCATCAAAGAGGGAGGAGGCAACAGATGGATCCGGCACCAGCTGTCTCTTCCAAATCAATACTGGCCAGCCTTGGTCTGGTTCTCACTGGGAGAAATAGCTGAACAGACTTGATGGAAAATTAAAAAGGGAAACCAAAGGGGAAAAAGCTGGTGATAAATTGGAGAGGCGCAGTGGGAACATCATGAAATTTCTCAGGTGCCTATGAAGGCAAGAGTCCATTAGGTGGCACTAAAGAATTACTCTTATTTTCTTGCTGTTTTTTTGTGGTTATTTTTAATTTTATTATTCTTTTTTTTTCCTTCTTCCCATTTTATTGTTTTTGTATTTTTTTTTCTGGGTGTTTATGATTAGTGTTTTTAGTTTTGTTTTTCTTTGATCCTCCTTCTATATTGTGGGAGCATTTCTCTTCTTGCATCATGTGATTGGAGACAGCAATTGTGGCCATAAAGCCAACTCACACTGCACCCTCTAAAACCCACCAATTGGGCAAGGGCCAGTACCAGCTGCTATATACCAGAGCAGCATCTATAACCAACATCTGCTAAAACACTTCAGATTGAACTGTATGAAAAGTGAACAGAGAAGCCTAATCACATCTACCAGGAGACAATTGGAGAGTGCATAAAAATTCATCATCATACATTCATCAAATTAATACAAATATAACAACACCACAATGCCTAAAAAGTGGCAGAAAATCTCTGCTCATATAAACAAGACAGAGTAGCTTAAGCAAATGGCCAAGAACATCTAGAAAATTCTTTTGAGGGAGACGAGGCACGGGGACTACATGAAAAAGAATCCAGGAGAATGATATTGAGGTACATCCAAATGTTCCACAGAAAGGTCAAGGAAAATGCTACAAGAGCAATCAAACAAAATAGTTATAACATTGGAGACATTACAAAACCCACAAACAGATGTCCAGATGATTAATATTAAAATATCAGAAATAGACATTACCCTGAAAAGGCAAAGGAGAAGAATTGACTCAGTGGAAGCCAGAATTAGCCAGCTTGTAGATAAATCGCTCAATACTGCTTCAATAGTAGAACAAGCAGAAAAAAATAATGAAAAAATCTGAAGAAAGTCTAAGATTTATGTGGGAAAACATGAAGAGGAATAACCTGTGAGTGATTGAAGTTCCAGAACAGAAAGAGATAAAGAAAACCACAGAAAAGAATAATTTCCTAACATTTTGAAAGATGAGAAGATAAGCAGTCAAGAAGCTGAATGAACTCCAGGCAGGATAGACCTAAAAAGAAAATCACCAAGACAGCATAATCAAACTCTTTAAAATAAAAAACACAGAAAGAATACTGAAAGTAGCTAGGGAAATACAAAATGTTACCTACAAAAGAAAATCAGTAAGATCAAGCTCTGATTTCTTAGCAGAAACCATCTGGGCAACAAGGCAATTGTGAGACATACACAAAACTCTGGAAGAAAGAAATTGCCAACAGAGAATCATATACTCAGCAAAGCTGTCCATCAGATATGATAGCAAAATTAGAACATTTCGGGATAAACAGAAATGAAAGGATTTATAAAGGCGAAGACAGCACTTCAAAACATACTGAGTTTGATTTGCTTTTGTTCTATAGACTAGCTTCTTTTTAGAAACTAATGGTCCTAGTCATTCCATGTATGTTAGGGAATAAGGTGGTAAAACTCTGAGTGAAGTGTCTAAGTACTTGTGCAGTGTGTTTATATCAGTAGGCTTCTTTTCAATTCATAGCAATTTAGAAAAGATAAAGCTGTTTGTTTGGGGAAGCCAAAATATCAATATCTACATGTTATTAGTAATCCATAGGTGGTAGAAGCAATTTACACACTTGGTTGTGAACTTAAAAGTTTAAAATTTGAGTCTACTAAAAGGCATCTTGTAAGAAACGCCCAGAAGATCTACTTCAAAAATCAGCCATTGAAAATCACATGGAACACAGTTCTACTTTGACACACTTAGGTCTTCATGAGTCATAATCAAGTCAAGGGCAACTGCTACAGTAGCCTGAGCCCATAAAGCTTTGCAGTGTACGAAAGGCAATATTCACTAATTGACTGTCATATATACAGCATTATAGTAAATGATAAGGTCTTGTCCATCACAGCTGATGGAGTCCTGGTATAGCACTGTGAGCTAATGCACTGGACTGAAAAGTCAGTTTGAACCACAAGGTTGGTGGTTCAAGCTCACCAGCTCCTCCTTGGAAAACCTATACAGGGTCACTATGGGTCAGAACCAACTATATGGCACTTAACAACAACAACATCACAGTTGATGGCAATCACTTTCTTCTGATTATTCAGGAGTTTACCACTCCCATCCTACCCACACAAGAAAAATATAGTCACCTTTGATTCCTCTTTTTATCTTATATTCTATTTCCAGTAAAACAGGAAATTTTAATGATAATGATATGGAGGGTCAGAGAAAAAGAGGAAGACCCCCAATAAGATGGATTGCCAAGAGGTAGCATTGGTGGACTCAAGCGTGGCAACAGTAATGAGGTTGGCCCAGGATCGGGCAGTGTTTCATTCTGCTGTGTGTAAGGTTGCTATGAGTCGTACCGACTCGATGGCACCTAACAACAAAAACAACAACAACACCTTTTAAATATATTTGGAATTCACACTATTTCACCTACCAACACTGAAAACTATCTAATTCAAATCATTAACCTCTTCACCTGAATTTATGCAATAACCTCCTATCTGTTTATCTATATCAATCCTTGATCAGTTAGGGTGCCAAAAGGTATAGCAGCCAGAAGGATATTTAAAAACAACAAAAATGGTTAATTTTTTTAAAGTAGATTTTTAGTGAAAAAATAATCTTAAAAAGTGAGTGATACAGAAATATTTAAAGTTAAAAGTGAGAAATCACTTAAAGACTTAACACCAGGAAGTATCTGGGATCAATATATGGTGGCTATTGCTCCAGATGGACAACTGGTATGATGTTGTAAGATGAGCTCTGGATTGCTAACCACAAAGTCAGCATTTCAAACCCACTAACTGCTTCTCAAAAAACCTAAGCAGAGTGGCTATGAGCCGAAATGAACTCAGTGGCACTTCAACAACATTGTCATAGACATATTTCTTAGGATTATATAAATAAATAAATTTATAGATTGATAGAAAAATAAAATATGATGTTGGTATAATGGTGATTTGAAAACACAGTGGTTTAAGTTCAGTTTAGTTTTTGCTGTTAGGTTCCTTCAAGTCAGTTCTAACTCACAGAGACCCTATGCACAACAGAACAAACCACTGCCTGGTCCTGTTGTGTCCTCACATATTGTTATGTTTGAGCCCATTGTTCCTGCTACTGTGTCAGTCCATCTTGCTGGGGGTCTTCCTCTTTTTCTCTGACGCTCCACTTTTCCAAGCATGATGTCCTTCTCCAAGGACTGGTCCTTCCTAACAACATGTTCAAAGTGTAAGAGGTAAAGTCTTCTCATCAAGCATTCTAAGAAGCAATCCAGCCACATTTCTTCCAAAACAAATTTGTTCATTTTTCTGGTAATCCATGGTCCTTTCAATGTTCTTCCCCAACACCATAACCATAATTCATATGCATAAATTCAAATTCTAATTTCAGTGGAGTTTAATTATTTGAAAAAATATATTGAAGAAATCATGAGGGAATTGATAAATATGTAGGGTATTGCATTCATCATAAAAAAGAAAATATCCAGATCAATCATGAGGTACAGCTCTGTCTGTGATAGGAAAATATCCACGCACCTATAGGGAAGACCTATAAGGAGCTCTGGTAGCATAGTGGTTACGAATCGGGCTGTGAACTACAAGGTCAGCAGTTCGAAACTACCAGCTGTTCCGTGGGAGAAAGATGAGGCTTTCTGCTCCCGTAAAGATTTACAGCCTCAGGACCCTGTACAGGGTCGTTATGAGTCAGAACAGAGTCCACAACACATAACAACAACAACAACATAGGGAAGACCAGTTGATACCACTATTATTCAAATTTATGCACCAACCACGAAAGCCAGTGAGGATGAAATAGAAGAAATCTACTAATTTCATCAATCTAAAATTGATCAAACATGCCATCAAGATGTATTGATCCTTACTGGTGATTGGAATGCAAAGATTGGAAACAAAGGGGAAGGATCAGTTGTTGGAAAATATGGCTATGGTGATAGAAATGATATCGCAATGGTTTGTTCATTTCAAATACCTCTTTAGAGAGCATAAGAGACACATGGACTTCACCAGATGAAATACACAGAAATCAAATTGGCTACTTCTGCTGAAAGAGACAATGGAAAAGCTCTATATCATCAGCCACAACAAGACCAGGGGCAGATTGTGGAACAGACGGTCAATTGCTCATCTGCAAATTCAGATTGAAGCTGAAGAAAATGAAAACAAGTCCATGAGAGCTAACTATGACCTTGAATATATCCCAACGGAATTTAGACATCATCTGAAGAACAGATTTGATACATTAAACACTAAAGACTGAATATCATCATTGTGGGATGACATCAAGAACATCATACATGAAGAAAGCAAAAATCATTAAGAAGACAAGAAAGAAGGAAAAGATCAATATGGATGTCAGAAGAGACACTGAAACTTGCTCTCCAGTGTAGAGATGTTAAAGCAAATGGAAGAAATGAAAGGGTGCAAGAGCTAAACAGAAAATTTCAAAGGTCAGTTCGAGAAGAAAAAATCAAATATTACAATAAAATGTGCAAAGATCTGGCATCAGAAAACCAAAAGGGAAGAACATGCTCAGCATTTCACAAGCTGGAGGAACTGAAGAAAATAATCAAGCTTGAACTTTCATTATTGAAGGATTCTCTGGGTAAATTATTTAATGATGCAGAAAGCATCAAAAGATGGAAAGAATACACAGGGTCACTGTACCAAAAGAAAATGGTTGATGTTCAACCATTTCAAGAGGTAGCATATGATCAAGAGCTAATGATACTGAAAGAAGTCCAAGGTGCATTGAAGTCATTGGCAAAGAACAAGACACCAGGAATTGATGGAAAAAAAATTGAAATCTTTCAAGAAAGTAAGGCAGCAGTGGAGGCACTCACTCATCTATGCCAAGAAATTTGGAAGACAAATTCTAAAGAGAGATGACCAAACGGAATGCGGAAATCATCAGACAGTATCTCTGTTATCCCATGTGAGTAAAGTTTTACTAAAGGTAATACAGAAATGGCTATAAGCATACATTTACAGAGAACTTCCAGAGGTTTAAGATGGATTCAGAAGAGACCATGAAATGAGGGATATCATTACTGATGTCCAATGAATCTTGGCTGAAAGCAGAGAATACCAGAAAGTTGGTACTGATGTCCAATGAATCTTGGCTGAAAGCAGAGAATACCAGAAAGTTGTTTTGTTGTTAAGTGCGGTCGAATCGGTTCCGACCCATAGCGACCCTGTACAGGGTTTCCGAGGGTGTAAATCTTTAGGGGAGTAGAAAGCCTTATCTTTCTCCAGCGGAGCGGCTGGTAGTTTCGAACCACTGACCTTAAGGTTCGCAGCCCGATTCGTAACCACTACGCTACCAGAGCTCCTTTGAAAGTTGTTTACCTGTGCTTTATTGACTACACAAAGGCATTCAATTGTGTGGATCATGACAAGCTATGGACAACATTGTGAAGTATGAGTATTCCAGAACATTTAATTGTGCTCATGAGGAATCTGTACCTGCACCAAGAGGCAGTTGTTCAAACAGAACATGGGAACACTGAGTGGTTTAAAATTAAGAAAGGTGTGTGACCAGGTTATGTTTTTTTCCCCATACTTTATTCAACCTGTATGCTGGGCAAATAATCTGAGAAGCTGTGTTGTATGAAGAAAAACATGGCATCAGGATTGGAAGAAGACTCATTAACAACCTGTGATATGCAGATGATACAACCTCCTTGCTGAAAGTGAAGAGGACTTAAAACATTTACTGATGAAGATCAAAGAGCACAGGCTTCAGTATGGATTGCATCTCAGTGTAAAGAAAACAAAAATCCTCACCACTGGACCAATAAACAACATTCTTATCAATGGAGAAAAGATTGAAGTTGTCAAGGACTTCATTTTTCTTGAATCAACCATCAACACTTACGGAAGCAGCAGTCAAGAAATCAAACAACGTATTGCATTAGGCAAATCTGCAGCACAAGACCTCTTTAAAGCATTGAAGAGCAAAGATGTCAGCTTGAGGACAAAGGTGTGCCTGAGTGAAGCCATGCTATTTTCAATAACCTCATATGCATGCAAAAACTGGATGGTGACTATGGAAGACCATAGAAGAATTGATGCTTTTGAGTGTTGGAGGAGAATATTGAAAGTGCCATGAGCTACCCAAAGAACCAACAGATCTATCTTGGAGGAAGTGCAGCCAGAGTGCTCCTTGGAGGCCAGGATGGCCAAACTTCTTGTCTCATACTTCAGACACATTGTCAGGAGGGACCAATTGCTAGGACCAATATCATGTTTTGTAAAGTGAAGGGCCAGAGAAAAAGAGGAAAATCCCCAGTGAGATGAATTGGCAAAGTGACAGAATCAATGGGCTCAAGCGTGGCAACAATTTTCAGGTTGGCCCAGGACCAGGCAGAGTTTTGTTGAGTTGTGCATAGGGTCCCTATGAGTTGGTATATATATATCCACAAAGTGGTATTTTCATCTAAAATTTTCTAGATTTAAAGAATAACCGTTAACAAGAAGTTTAAACTTGTTAAAGTTGCTTTATGTTTTTTAGCTGTATCTTTCCACATTTCTATTGACTCCCTGCTGTGAGGTAGCTCGGCTTCCCATCAGTTCTTCCTCTTTTCTCCCCTTTGCCCTTCTCTGTATGTGTATGCATGTGTCTCTATCTTTTTTCTCATATGCTATTATTAGTTAAGTTTATAGTATTTATATGTTCTGTCTGAAACCATAATTCTCGCTGTTGTTTCATTTTAATTGTATATTGAAATAGAATCTGTGTTCACCTCTGCTCCTTTTCCCCACACTTCTTCAATTTCAATTACTTTGCTAGCATTTGTGTTATTTTACTTACCTGATTTCATCCTCCAAAAGTTTTTTTTTAAATCTTAATAATATATTTAATTTAACCCTATCTATTCAAAATATTAGGAGTCTTGGTGTGACACTGTAGAATAAGCACTAGCTGCTAAATGTAAGGTTGGTGGTTCAAACGCACCAGCCTCTCCTCAGAAAGTACATACAGGGCTGCTATGAGTTAGAACTGACTTAACGGCACTTAACATCAACAACAGTCACTTTATTAAGGAGGCCTGGTGGCACAATGACTAATCACTAATTAAAACAGAGGTGGTTTGCACCAATCCAGTTGCTTTACAGAAGGAAGACATGATAATTTGTTTCCACAAAACTTACAACCTAAAACTTTAACATAGCCCTTGTCCCTGAGGGACACTTTTGCTCTGTCACTTGGGTTCACTAGGAGTAAAAATCAATTTGACAGCACTGAACAACATATCCAATGTATTATTACTCCAATGTTGATAATCATGACATATTTACAGAATTATTAAATTTATTTGCCATTAGTTTTTTTGCTAAGTTTTCAAGATCTGAAGAGTATTTTAGGTAGAGGGCACTTTGCAATCACGCAAGCTATGCATCAAGTGGTCAGTGGCCATATATGGCTAGTGACTACTCTACTGGACAGTACAAATCTATACTTTCAACTGTTTTCCATCTCCCTTGCTCACTTCCTGCTAAATTATGATCCAACCCCCTGTACTCTCTCCTAATGGTATTGTTTTTTCTTATAAGGGACCCTGAGTTCAGTTTTTTGTTTGCCTTTTTCTAATTTTTAAACCTTTTGTTTTGAGATACATAATTTTAGGCCAGCATGCATTTGTAAAAAAATAACACAGAAGGCTTTTCAGAGACAAGATCAGGGGTTTTCTCTTCCGTGGTTTTGTGTAGACTTGAGCATATCTGTATTCTGTTTTTATACTTCAAAGACAACTTCCTTGTGAAGCAAAAGCAAGACTGTGTCACTCTTCTATTTAAAACTCTACCAAGTTTCCCAATTTCTCTCAGAAAAAGCCAGTATCTTTTTAGTGGCCAACAAGTCCTTCATGATCTCGCCAGTCATCTACACATTTAAGGCCATATGATTATTTTCCCTTCTGCCATTATCTTATACTAGACATTCACAAGACACATTCGTTTACTTAATTTAAGATTTTGCTCATACGTTGTCTTCTCACTGAGGTCACCTTGACCACCACTTAAAAAATTGCACTATCTCTTTCCATCTCTTCAGCACACCCATCCTTTCTTAGGATGCTTATTTTATTTTCTACTTTTCTAAGGCAGTTTGCATTTTCTAATACTCACATAATTTAGTGATTGATTGTTTTTGCTTGTTTACTTCAATAATCAGAATGTAAAGTATGCCAATTCCATGAGGGCAAATTAATCTCTTTGTGCCTCAATTTTCCCATCTGTAACATTCAAAGAAGAATAATCATTCATATTTATCAAGTGACTACAATTTGCTAGGCCCACCAATGTTTGTGCTTTGTTTTCTTTTTGTTTTACATGGATTTTGACAGTTAAACATTGCAACATCCTCTAGAAGGCTTTCCCCATCTAACAAATGGCCCAGATCTCACTACCAGTACACACAACAGTGATCTATTTACCATAAAAATCATCAATAAATGTTGATTTAAAAATATTTCTAATTTCCCCTTATATCCTATGGTTTATACAATTACTCTCATTTTACAAATGAAGAAACTGAGCTTAAACAGAGGTTAAGAGTTTTGGTAAATAGTGAAGCTGCATTTTGCTTCAGGTCCCCTTTGATACAAAGCCTAAGTTCATTTGATTATACTAAAAGTCATTCAAAGTTTGTTGGATGAAAAAATAAATGGGTTAATATGCAGTTTTTAATTTTCTCTGATTAAATATAAAATATCTTTTCCTAATACTTCTTAACATATATAATTTGCTCTGGGTATATTTTTTCTAGTGAGTTTAGGCAGTGAGGTATCAACATTTTAATAAATTGGACATTGACATTTTTGAATTGCTCTGCTTTCTACTTTACTCCAATTTCCTGGATAATCAGCCTTCAATCCCAGAATGCTGTGAGGCTTCCCACTGCCATCAATCATCCCTCCTCTTTTCCTGGTATCGAAGCCTTCACTTGGGGGTCCCAGGTGACAAATAAAAGGTCAGTTAATGGGTCCTTACTCCTTTGAGCACCATCCAAAGCCTCCTCTTCAATCAGCGTCTCAGGGAAAGATACAGGTGGGGGCAAAGAGGCAGGTCAGTGCAACTGTGTTGCCATGGCTACCTATACATGAATGTGATCTTAGCCCACAACCTTGGACAAAATGTCCCCCAATCACACCTTCTATGCCCCTTAGGACTCAGTGACTCCTATGGCAATTTTCTGTGACCTGTTTTAATGGCATGACTTTCAACAAAGTAGCTTTTCTACCTCAAGCAGGCAGGACTAGCAAGCAATTACCTCCGAGAAAAGCTTGGAACAGAAAGGGTCTTTGCAAGACTCCTACAACAGCTGTAGATAAAAAGTGTTACTACAAACGTAGGCTCCAAATAGACCTCTCTTGTTGGAGTGTCTTAGCTCCTAATTAACCCAGAGTCTATTCAGTTCTGACCTGGTTCATTTCTAAACCCTACACAAAGATAATGTGAAAATAAAAAAAATACTTATCTAAAGAGAAATCTTTGAAGGAAGAGAGAAGGCTGGATAAGTAAGAGGGCACACAATAAGGTCAAAGGTAACTATCTTCAAATGTATCAAATACTGCCATGCAAAAGAACAATTAGGGTTGCACTGATCTCTAGAAGTATGCTCACTAGGAGGCAGTTTTTTGTAGACATTGTCTTCTTGGGAGGTTTGTATATCTTAATGGTCTTATGTTCACTCACTGTGGAGTCAGGAAGCGCTTTGGATCACAACTCTCTGTTTTATGCACTGCTCTTGTGTATATGTCGACTGTTCTGTACATTTCCTCTTTCATGCACTGTAAGCAATATTTTAGTCCTTCATTCAGGCTTAATGAATCTGTATCCTCACTGAAGGAAGTCCTCGCATGGAGCTGTGGTATAATACACTGGACCTCAAGATCAGTTTGAGCTGCAAGGTCAGCAGTTCAAATTCACCAGCTACTCCTTGGAAACCCTATACAGGGATGTTTTGAATCAGAACTGACTCGATGGTGTTTAACAACAACAACCACAAAAAATCCTCACTGAGACACGGTAAGGATTAAATACACTAGTTCATGGAAAGCTTTTAGCTTAGTGACTAGCACATGACATGCACCCTGAAAGTACACATCAATATTGAAATAAAAATAATTTTTCTTCAACTCATTACCAGAAATACATTAAAAAAATAAATAAAAATAAAAAAAATCGGAGCTGCTGAGAAGGGTTGCATTCCAGGTGTCAAACTACAACTTTGACCAAACTGTGACAGCGATCACATGGGAATGGGATGACAGTCAGTGGTAGAGGTCCAAGGGTTAAGAGATGAGCTGGACTAGTCTTTGAAGTTTCTTTCATATTGGAAGATGTCATTATGCTAGTCATGTTCAGTATTTTCTTTTTATTGACAAGGGGCTAAGTGGGAAATCTTATCCCTGTTTTCTGGTGGATGGAAGCAACAGATGTTATTAAAGGAAAATAGCAGAAACATCACAGACCTCCTGTATATATTTTACTTCCAGTTTTTCATCGTCTTATCCTCTCAGGTTCACAGATTTACTTCCAATTTTATCTGTAGTACATTTGCTACTCTATACCCCTCCATGCTAGCAGCTGGGTAGGACCCTGAGAATACATTGTTGGGAACAGTCTACCCTAGACATCATTAGCTGTAATGAGAGAGGCAAATGCACAACAATTATATAAGCTAACTTTGTGGATTTGGTATAACACACAAAAGAAAATGGATGGATTAAAGTTATATCTATCAATATGGTTATAATCTAATACAAATGAGATTGAGCAAGAAGTTGTGATAATTTATAACAGTAGCTTTTACATAAGATATGAAACCTTACATGAAACAGTACTATGGGTTGTGTGTTATGTTAAGTATTATTGAGTCAGTTAGGACTCATAGAAACCCATATAAGGTTTCTGAGGAAGAGTTGATGGGCTTGAACTGCTGACTGGTTAAAAGTCCAGTGTTTATCCTACAGTGCCACACTAGAATTCCACGAGTTGTGTAGTTATAGACAAAGAATGATAGAAGACATATTCAGGTTGGGGTGAAGAAGAGATAGAGGAATGAAATCTAGTGGAAAGATATAGGGGATTTGAGTCTAGGGGTTTTATTTCTTACCCTGGAAGTTGAGACTCTGAATGTTTTCTGAAGAGTTTATTTTAATAAATCATTTCTGCCCAATAATATTACAGATTGTAAAAGCGTGTTTTAAAAGTTACGATGATGGCACGATAGGATAAACACTGAAAGACAGGCGGTTCAAATCCACCAGCCATTCCATGGAAGAAAGATGATTCTTTCTGCTCTTGTAAGATCTATAGTCTTAGAAATCTATACAGGGTTGGTATAAGTTGTAATCAACTTAATAGTAGTGAGGTTTATTTTTTTAAATGACATTATTTAAAAATCATGAATTCTTGATTTAGTAAAGGCATATGACAGAGCAACTACTCTGTGATGGAAATGCTCTTCAGTGGGAATTCGCCACATAAAAGGTGGGGGTGGGGAGTAGAACAGAAAGGTGCTCCATTACCTTTATCTATGCCTTATCCACCCCTTTGTATTCCTTATGACATAAATTTCTAGTCTCCTCAATAGATCACATCTCTCCATTTTGTGATTGAGATGTATTTAACTTTGCTATCACCAAAATTTTGAAGAAAATCTTGGAAATGTTGAATAGTAATAACTGTAGAGATCTAGGACTTTATATACTTTGAAGGTTAAGAATATGCTAAATGTTGACTTTATATTTCCTTTTTGACTTATACTTCATTGACAACTTGTTCAAGCTCGTGAGGCATTTCAAGGCATAGTTATTTTTTTCATTTTCTAACCTTTCTAGGCTACCTAATGTCTCATCTGAAGTAATGAAGGATATCTTTGGATCATGCAATTTTCTCTATGGAAAATTTAATTTCTTCCTTTTCCTTTAGTTGTTTAATTCGACCTACTCTGTCCTTTATGGTCCTGCTTGTGTGCCTCTATCTCCATCTTCACTGATTAGGTCAGTCTAAAAAAGTAGCTTCTTCCTACGAACACTTCACAACTCAGTCATTCTTTGGTCTCCAATTCAACTTCCTGTGCTCCTGGAAGTATCATTGCTCTCCCTCCTGGTAGGGTCTACATATCTGATAACAGAGAACTTTCGATAATACTAATTTATTGATTCTCTACAACAGTCCAGTAAATATGCTAAATAATTTGTTTCAATTCTGCAATTGATTTTTTACAACAATCTTATTAAGGCAATATCACTTCTATTTTTAAGATTAAGAAATCTGTAGACATTTGGTAACGTGTCCACATCACACAACTATTAAAGGATGCATATAGGATTTAAATCCAGATCTGCTTGACCTCAAACTCTAACCCTCACACCATTCAGTCTAATTAGATTTTTTGTTTCTCACAGCTTAACACATACCAGTTTTCTGCATATAGCAGCTGTTCAAACATGAAAGAATGAAATGAATACATAAACCTTGAAGTAAACACAATGAATTTTGTTTGTTACTCCCATTGGCAATCATTCTCAGCCTTACAGGTGTCCATCTTATATTCCAAGGGGTGGAGTTATTTATTATTTGTATAGGGTAACTCTTTGACAAACGAACAAAAGTCTGAGCTGGCTTCGTTAAGGAGGATGGATAGAAAACGGCAACATGTCTGTGTTGAGCCATTGAGAGTGAAATGGGATAATTGCCGTGGTTACAATGAGGCTGATCAAGCTGAGAGAAACAAGTTTCAAATTGTTCCAATCAGTCCTAATCCAGCAGAGTTATTAACAGTGCTCTACCCTGGTGCGACTGCATCTGCTAACTCGAGATAATGATTTATATCACAGTTTATGAAAGTTCCAATTTATCCTAATTCAATAAGCGAAACCCAGCAAGGCAGGCAGGAGACATACATCGCACCATGACTAGAAACCCCACTTCCTTTCCCTCACCCACCATCCTCAGGCTGTCATGGCTGGCTCTGCATTTGCTTATCAAGTGTCTTCCTTTGTGGACCTCAGTTGAGGGCTACAGATAAGCAGGCTGCAGTAGAAATTGTTGATCCGACCCTTGAGTTGAAAACCCCAGTATAAAAGACTGTTTTGAGCAAAGCTGACATGGTAGAATCATACCATTAGAAACATCTTGGAGACTTCTGAATTCAGGAGGTCTTAATCTGGAAATTATGGATTCCTTGATTGGAAAGTAAGTCCAGGAACCAGTAACTCTGCATGTCTCTCTGGGTGTTGTGTGTATATTTGCACAGTTTTCTCTGCTATATTACCAGATTTCAAATTATTCTTGTTACCTAAAGATGTTATGGACCACTAACTGGTCTAATCTCCTCACTATAAAAATGAGAGTGCAGAGAATGGAATTTAAAGATAATTTTCTTAAATCACTATTATTAGAGAAAGAACTTGGAATATGTTACTGAAATCATACAGTCAGCCAGGCAGGAAGTCATTACATATTTGACCTTAGAACAAAATATGGCATGGACAAGTGTGACTTCTTAAACACCATTTTTCTCAGTCAATCCTGTTTCTCTATGACAATGTTGTATCCTTTAGATCCATTGGACTTTAAAGGCAACCTGTGTCTCCTTCATAACAAAATAAATTCTCAGACAAAAATCTGCTGATAGGGAGGAAAGACCACTGCACTAGCTTAGGTTTCTGGTAGACAGTCTGGGGCAGAATAGATATGGGGTGCATATTTGCCAAGCAAGAGAATACTTTTAAAATAATGAACTATAATTATTTTAATTTTAACCATCTGAGAAAAAAAAAAAAGATTGGTCTGTTTAGGGTGTAATATTCCTTTGTTTCACTATTTGATGACCATAGTAACCATTTTCTTGAACCTCATTTCTAACTGTTAAATGAATGGGCTTATTCCTGTCTGGAGTCCTGGATAAGTTACTGTAGGATAAGCTAACCAAAAGGTTGGCTATTCAAACCCACCAGATGCTCCTTGGAAACCTTATATACAGTTGCTATGAATCAGAACCAACTTGATGGCACTTAACAACAGCAATTCATGTTCAAGGGATTATTCCTTTTACTCTATCTGCATATAGATCAAAGAAGGGAAATAAGGTGGGCTTGGTGTGGTGCTATAGGATAAGTTCTGCATCAAAAGGTTGGTTTGACCTGCAAGTTTAAACTCACTAGCCACTTCTTGGGCACTCTATAGAGGGTCACTATGAGATGAACAAAAACAATTGCTTTACCTGCCCTTGAAAGACTACCCTTTCATCTGTGAATTTTTATTTAATGACCTTATTCCAAGGCAAACAAGCCCAATGTACCAATACTCATTTACTTGTCTAATTGTTAAACTAACTAAATAGAAATATCCTTGAGGGTCCACTCTAATCAGGTCATATTTTAGAATTAGAGTTACAAAGGGAAACTAGGCACTGATCGTTCATTAAAAGATCTCCCCCTCTAGGGAACAGAAGCCTAGATGCCATGCTTCAACTACTAAAATTATGGATTAAACAGTGTAGAGATAATGGAGCTCTGTGTAATTTGGGAGCAGTAGTGAAATTAGAAGAGAAGTGTTTACTCAGTCTTCAAGATAAAATAAGAGGTTACCAGATAGAGAAGTTGGAAGGATAACATAATGCCTGAAACCAAAATCTGACAAGCAAATGCATGCCATTGTGAATGGCCATACCCTGCCTTAGGGAAGGTGAATATTCTGGTGTGGGCCTAAAATAGTGTCTGACATTTAATGAATGAGTGAATAAATGGCTAAGTCATTATAATTATTAACAATTTTAGTTAATATTTGAGGAATTATTACTGTTAAATTCAGAAATAAACACTTCTGTATTATATCATGATTCTCACAAAAGCTATAAGTACTTTTATATGAATATTGTTAGAATTCCTATTTTATACCTGATTTTTCTGAAGTTCAGAGAGGCAAAGGAACTGAGGTCACATAGTCACAATCACGGCCAGAGTTTGATTTCTCTATGGCTTCATGACTTTAAATCCTGAGCACTTAATTATTTTTAAAGTATGTGGTGTTTAGGGAAAGGGAGTAAGAGTCCATAGATGAACCAAACACTTTTGCACTTACCTACTAACTAAAAGTTTGGCGGTTCAAATTCACCCAGAGATTCCTCAGAAAAAAAGTCCTGCCAATCTGCTTACAAAAGGTCACAGCCACAAAAACTTACAGAGCACATTTCTACTTGTAAGTACATGAGTTCTCCATGAGTTAGAATCAGCTTATAAGTAACTGGTAAGGTAAGTGTCATTTACTAGCATCAGATGACCTTTAACTTCACGGAGAGGGGAAAATTAAGATCAACCCAAAGATTGAGAAGAGAAGGAACTCTCTACTCTCTAACTTTCCCCTATTTCTGACACCAACTGTTTCCCCCATGACACTCTCTGCTCCTCTATTGGGTTTGATAATTTTTTTTTGCAGTGACCCCACAGAAATCACAAACCATGTACATGATTATGAAGTATATCAGAAAATTAATAGGCTACAACTCAGGATTAGTATAAATTTAGAATTAACAGGACACGACTCAACAGACAGAATCAAGTTCTTCAATCAGGATGCTTCCAACCAAAACTGTTCTCAGCTTCTTCACAGTCCTGCCTGCTACTGAGCTTTCTCTCTGCCATGCCCTATTTGAGAAAGTGATGTAATTTTTTTAGCTCCAACAACAAATGCTTTGCAAGATTCTGTCACAGTCAATTATCTTTGAGAGAATTATAAACCCAAGCTTGGAAAGGTAGGGTGTAAGCCCATTACATACTACTCTACTAGTAACCTTCTGCCCAAAGGTAGTCAGCTCTCAGTCACATTGTGGAACGGAAGTCCATTGCAGCAGCCTTGCACTCGTTTCTTGGGTCTGGCTTTCTCATTACTGTTTCTGTCATTATTGTCAGGTATTGCTAAGTCATTTCCAACTCATAATGACGCTATGCACAACAGAATGAAGCACTGCCAGGTATGACATATCCCCACCATTGAGTTTTAGTCCATTGTTACTGCCACTGTGCCAATCCATCTTGTAGGGGGTCTTTCTCATTTTTGCTGACCGTCAATTTTGCCAAGCATGATGTTCTTCTCCAGGGACTGGTTCCTTCTGACAATATGTCCAAAATTAAGAGATAAGAAGTCTCGCCATCCTTGCTTCTAAGGAACATTCTGGCTTTCTTCTGGCAGTCTCTGGTACTTTTAGTATTTTTGTCCAACACCATAATTCAAATGTATTGATTCTTTATAAGGTCTTCCTCATTCACTGTCCAAATTTCACACACACTGTGGTTGTTGTCAGGTGCCATTGAGTCGGAACCGACTCATAGCAACCCCATGCACAGCAGAACGAAACAATGTCTGATCCTGGGCCAACGTCACTACCATTGCCACACTTGACGCCATCAATGATGCCACCTCGCCGATCCATCTCATTGGGGATCTTCCTCTTTTTCTCTGACCCTCCACCTTACCCAGCATGCCTTCTTCTCCAGCGACTGTTCCTTCCTGACAATATGTCCAAAGTATGAGAGATGAAGTTTAGCCATCTTGGCCTCCAAGGAGCACTGTGGCTGCACTTCTTCCAAACCAGATCTATTGGTTCTTTTGGCAGTCCATGGCATTTTTAGTATTCTCCTCCAACACCACAATTCAAAGGCATCAATTCTTCTACAATCTTCCTTATTCACTGTCCAGCTTTCGCATCCATATGAGATGATTGAAAATCCCATGGCTTGGGTCAGATGCACCTTAGTCCTCAAGTTGACATCTTTGCTCTTCAGCACTTTAAAAAGTTCCTGTGCAGCAGATTTGCCTAATGCAATACGTCATCTGATCTCTGGACTGCTGCTTCCGTGAATGTTGATCCAAGAAGAATGAAGTCCTTGACAACTTCAATCTTTTCTCTGTTGATAAGAATGTTGTTTATTGGTCCAGTGGTGAGGATTTTTGTTTTCTTTACATTGAGATGCAAACCATACCGAAGGCTATGTTCCTTGATCTTCATCAGTAAATGTTTCAAGTCCTCTTCACTTTCAGCAAGCAAGGTTGCATCATCTGCATATCACAGGTTGTTAATGAGTATTCCTCCAATCCTGACACCACGTTTTTCTTCATAGAACCCAGCTTCTCGTATCATTTGCTCAGCATAGAGGTTGAATAAGTATGGTTAAAGAACACAACCTTGTCGCACACCTTTCCCTATTTTAAAACATTCAGTAGTCTCATGCTCTGTTCGAACAACTGCTTCTTAATCTAGGTACAGATTCCTCAGAAGTACAATTAGTGTTCTGGAATACTCATACTTCGCAATGTTGTCCATAGCTTGTCATGATCCACACAATCTAAAGCCTTTGCCTTTCTGTATTACCTTTAACGAAACACACACATATTAGGTTATTGAAAATACCATGGCTAAGGACAGCCACACCTTACACCTCAAATTGTTATATTCATTCTTTTATGCTTTAAAGGCATCTCGTACAGCATATTTGCCTAACGCAATATGTCCTTTGATTTACTGACTGTTGCTTGTATAAGGGCTGATTGTGGATTCAAGCAAAATGAAGTCTTTGACAACTTGAATCCTTTCTACATTTATTGTGATGTTATTTACAGATCCAGTTGTGAAGATTTTTGTTTTCTTTACATTGATGTATCATACCATACCATACCACCAAAGACTGTGGTCTTTGCACTTTTTCAGTGTTTTTTTTTTTTTTTTCCAGCTTTTTATTGTGACTTGAATGAAGATAAACATACAGATTTATCAGCTTTACTTTCAACCAATCATATATTTTGTTTCATCTCAATGATTACTCTCCCATACCTGTAAAAACAGTTATCCTGCTTCCACTCTGTTGCTTGCATTTTACACCCTAATTTTCACAATGAACAAAGCAAAAATATTTGATGTACACATACAAAACAGCCTTCTGCCCACAGGCACACAGCCTTTCTCAATGCATGGGCCTAGAGTCCTCAGCTGCTCTATCTCTATATCATTGCCTGTGCCACCATCTCTTCTGTCATTGCTTTTCTGGTTAGGATATCATGCTCTTCCTTCTTGCTGGTCCTAGGGTCCTCTGTTTCTGAAATGAAAGATTAAATACTCCCCCTTTTAGTTACACATCTACAATTACATTTGTGACAATCAAAATTAATCCTGATAACATTATTCACAATTGAATCATTAAATCCTGTCACCATCATTTCCCCATCCCCTTTCACCTGAACCAGCTGGAAAAGAGGAAAACTAGTGGGGCTGCTACCTTACTCCCCTAATTCTGAAAATAAGCACACTCATGAAAACTTGTAGGCCAACCACTTTGAGCCTTTATAACCTCCCATTTTTGATAGCCAATGTCTAGATTGTCTATACCTAAGAAACCAGTGTACTGAGGAGACTAGCTTGATCCTTGATATGAAGAATCCTTCCATTTTAGTTGGAATTTTGAGCAGCTACATCCGTAAGCAAAAGGAGCTCTGGTAGCGTAGTGGTTACGAATCGGGCTGCGAACCTTAAGGTCAGCAGTTCGAAACTACCAGCCGCTCCGCGGGAGAAAGATGAGGCTTTCTACTCCCGTAAGGATTTACACCCTCGGAAACCCTGTACAGGGTCGCTATGGGTCGGAACCGACTCGATGGCACTTAACAACAACAACAACATCCGTAAGCAAAGGTCCAGCACATCAAATTGCAGCAATTTACACGTGCTCACAGTATCAAACTTCTTTGTCTTCATTTGTTGAGTTTTGGTTAGCTAGTCATCCAACGATGGTCAGATGGGTATTATCTGAAAATTTGGGTGTTCCTGCATGCCACCCCACACTTCAGACCAACTGGCTGCTTCAATTTAGCTTCTCCATATTCAAGAAAAAGTTTAAGAGTCTACTGATATCAGTTTGGTCTTTTCTTCTTTTTAATGACCTTTAGCTTTTTTTATGTATGTTGTTTTTTATACTATCCCACAACTATGGTCTTAAGCCATTCATGTCTAATGCATCAAATCTACTCTTGAGATAGTTTCTAAATTCAAATAGGATATAATCAAGTTGATGCAAGCAAAATTTTGCTAAAGATAATTTAAAAATGTCTGCAACCATGCATGAACAGAGAACTTTCAAAAGTTCAAGCTGAATTCAGAAGAGGACATGCAATAAGGGATATCATTGCTGAAGTCAGACAAATCTTGGTTGGTCCATACTTTACCAAGCAACTTCTTAGGGACTGGTCCCTCCTGACAAAAAGTCCAAAGTATGAGAGACAAAGTCTCGCCATCCTGACATCTAAGTTCTGCGGTTGACCTCATAAATTTTTATTTCCAAGTGACTTCTAGATGGTGTTGATACCACTGGTCAAGACCTACACTTGGTTTCTCTTCCCCAATAAGAAAAGAGCACGGATTCAGGGGAAGGGAAGTGATAAAATCCTATGGCTGCATCTCTAACCAAATTCCCTTCACAACTTCTCATATGGGGGTCTCAGCTTCATCTGGTTCCATGTAGCAGCATCAGTATGGACACTGACCATGCCGAATATGCCATTGATTCTTAGTGAAAATGAAGAAGGCAACCTGGCACAGTGGATAAATTAACTAGGCAGGCATTTCTTCATTATATGCATATTACAATTTTACACAGCACCAGGATCCTAAACTTAAAATACAGATAATTATCCTCTCACAAAAATAATCATATTGCATTGAACTCTAAGTAAATGATTGAGGGAGGTGGTGAACACTGAGGTTACAAGAAAGAAAGACAAGGGAAAAAATTAATAATGAAATTCTCCACTTGAGAAAACTCAGGGATCAATATTACAAAACAGAACATCTTACTTTCATCTCCTCCCTGATTAGGATCAAATCTTGTTCTTCTTTTGTGTAGCCTAACTTGGTAATGCCAGGATCTTTCTCTTGGGAATCAGTGTGGTGTGAGGGAAGTGGGTTGTGGAGTGATCATGAGTAAATCTGAACTCTGCTTCTCTCAAGTTATCAGAATTTGACTAAGCTGCATGCATAAGCACTATGGAGTCCTGGTGTGGCTCTGTGGGTTAATGTTCTGGATTGCAGTTAGTTCGAACCATAAGGTCAGTGATTCAAGTTCACCAGCTGCTCTTCAGAAACTCTATACAGGGTTGCTATTGGTCAGAACCAACTCGACAGCATGGTGGTGGTATGCTGTGGAGTTTGTTCCAACTCATAGTGACCCTGTACAAGGTTTCCAAGGCTGTAAGTATTTATGGGAGCAGAAAGCCTCATCTTTCTCCCATGGAACAGCTGGTAGTTTCAAACTGCTGACCTTGATTTTAGCAGCCCAATCTGTAACCACTACACTACCAGAGCTCCTTAACAACAATAACACAAGTACCATGAAATTGGGCGACGAGCTCATTTTGAAATGCTCAGGACTTGCCCTGTTTTAGCTTGGCACCAGGAAAACAAAGATGTCTGATCACCTGTGCTGCAGTAAAAAAAAAAAAAACAGTTATGGGTCTTTTTTTTTGAGGGGGGGGCGGGGGGCGGGGAACCACAAAGGAAAAACTGTGATGATACATTTAAAACAGTTCATATGGTCTTGGGGAGGGTTAAACAGCATAGCACAAGGTGAAAAGCATCAATGAATGAAAGCCGGTTTCCTCCTCCTTTTCTTCCCAGGTATCCATGCTACACATTCTGGCCTCCTTTGAGTCTTATTCTAATGCCCAAATATACCCTGTTAGTCTTATTTCTGCAGTATGTTCTCCATTTAGCCCCTACTGCTCTTGCTATACAGGGTCACTATAGGTCAGAATCGACTCAACGGCACTTGACAACAACAACAACTCTTGCTTCAAGGAGCTCTGATAGCATAGTGGTTACGAATCGAGCTGCTAACCTCAGGGTTATCAGTTCTAAACTACCAGCTGTTCTGCGGGAGAAAGATTAGGCTTTCTGCTCCCATAAAGATTTACAGCCTTGGAAACCCTGTATAGGGTTACTATGAGTCGGAACCGATTCCACAGTACATAGCCATAACCGACTCTTGCTTCATGGAGCACAATGGACAAGCATGGAATTGCAAATGAAAAAGTAGGCAGTTCAAACCCACCAGATGCTCCATGGAGAAAGATTAAGATTTCCACAAAGATTAGCAGCCTCAGAAATCCTATACAGGAACTGTATGATTCAGAAGGGACTTGATGACACTTAAAAACATTCTTTGCTGCCCCCTCCACTAACTTAATCCAGTGCTTGTGTTATTATAGCTTAAGCCATTGTTTGGGCTTCTTAGCAGCTGATCTTCCCAATTCCATTCTTTATCACTCTAATACATATGATAGCAAGAATCTTCTAATGTGTCATTCCAACCACATTCTTCTTATTATTATTTTAAGTTTTTATTGTGAATTATGATAGTTTACATGGAAGAACATTAGCTTTACATTCATCCTATTGTATTTTGTTTCATTGCAATGATTACAACTCCCTCCATGCATCATCAAACAAACAAAGGATACAACCCACAGCCCCTCTCCCTCCCCAAGTTCAGAGTCCCCAGCTGCTCCATCTCTCCATGGCATCATCTCTGCCTCCATCTCTGGCATCACTGCTTCTCTGGGTAGGGGCCTGCACTCCACTTCTCTCCCTTGATGGTCCCAGGGTCCTCCGCTCCTGGACTACAAAATCAACCACTCCCCTCCTTTTGTTTCAAAATGTCTACCTTTACATTTGCAACTCTCACAGTCAGTCCTGATAGCAATTATTCACTATTTTACCACAAGAGTCTTATCCCCATTTCCTTTCATCAGCCCAGTCCAGGCAGATTGGAAACCACTCAGTGGAGATTCTACCTTTCCCCGCACAACCACATTATTTTAAAGTTAAACCTCCTACAGCGACTCCCCTTTACCAAACCCAAACTGAAACACATGACTTCTTCATAGGTCATTGGAACTCTCTGCAAATTGGTGATCACCTTCTTTTCTGTGCTTAGTTCCTGCTAGAAGCCTACACTCAAATCTGAGTGAATTTGTTTCCTATTTTCCAAATTCCCTAAGTTCTTTGTTTAAGGTCTTTGTTCTCTCAGAAATGGCCTTTGTTTCTGACCTTTACCTTAAGAAATATTTCTCAGTCTCTGCACTATTGATATTCTGGGACAGGTAATCTTTTGCTAGGGACTGTTCTGTTCATTGTAGGATGCTTAGCCACATCCCTGGCTTATAAGCATTAGCTGTCAGTAGCACTTTTGCCTTCTACCCTTTCAGGACAATAAAAAATATCTTCAGACAGTGCAGTAGGAGCAGAGGGTAGGAGGAATTAAAGTCCTGTACCTAATGAGAGCCACTATTCTAAAGCACTTCCTGCCTATCTCAGTTCACCACTGAAAGTCCTTGATATTCATCAGATCCTAACACATGTTAATGCCTTACATTAATCGCATATGAGTATATACAATCTCCTACCCTCATGATAGGGAACTCTGGTAGCATGTTATTGTTGTTGTTAAGTGCCGTTGAGTCAGTTCTGACCCATAGCGACCCTGTACAGGGTTTCCGAGGGTGTAAATCTTTACGGGAGTAGAAAACCTCATCTTTCTCCCGCGGAGCGGCTGGTAATTTCGAACCGCTGGTAGCATAGTGGTTACAAATCGGGCTGCGAACTGCAAGGTCAGCAGTTCGAAACTACCAGCTGTTCCACGGGATAAAGATGAGGCTTTCTGCTCCTGTAAAGATTTACAGCCTCAGAAACCCTATACAGGGTCGCTATGAGTCGGAATCGACTCCACGGCACATAGCCACCACCCTCATGATATTGAGATCTTTAAGTAAAGATCTTTTTTTAAAATTTATTTTTCCATCTTTTCCTCTATCCATTATCTGGTATAAAAGTCCTCTATTCATTAAGTATTTGTTAAATGAATATAAAGTCAAATGAATGAATCTTTTGCTGTTTTTTTTTTTTTTTTTAATTTGTTGATGACAGATCTCCCAGGGTTTTTTTGAACATTGAGATCATCTAATGCATTTAAATTAATGCACCTGTGTGTGTCTCTACATCTGCATATCACTGAATGGTCAAAGCTTGGCATTATTAACATCTTCTCCAAACTGTAACTATGTAGTAAAGCAAACTGTACCATTCCTCTCCAATCCTTCTTCATATTCTATATTTGTTTTCTCTTGACTTTGCTTATTTCAAGAATGGTCCCATGTTTCCTGATCCTCCACCTTTGCTTAGCTTGCAAGGCTGTATTGCTGTGTTAGCCAGTTGTACGTTTACATTTACTTTATTTTCTATCTTGTCTCTTCTAATCTGCTGCTCCACTAGCTGGTAGTTGGCATAAAGATGTCGTGCTAAGAGCACATCTGCTCACATCTGGCACATAAAGGACTCTAGGTCACATTTGTACAGACAGTACAGCTGACTTCACAGCA
The DNA here is from genome assembly GCF_000296735.1 of Chrysochloris asiatica. Lineage (NCBI taxonomy): Eukaryota > Metazoa > Chordata > Mammalia > Afrosoricida > Chrysochloridae > Chrysochloris > Chrysochloris asiatica. The sequence continues at coordinate 6,442,225 of NW_006408599.1, read as the reverse complement.
GTCTAGTGGGGAGCAGTAAAGCAACTCTGGCCTAAAATTCTCTGTATTTGATCAACTACAGTAATTGGAGCATTTCCAGCTGGCCTTCAGCTTGGTACAGGGAACAAAGAGTGAAGCAGGTTAGGACCAGTAAGCTGGACCTTGCCAAACCCTTATCTCTTTTTTCCATAAAGACACAAGACCATGTTCTGTATAAATTTAAGAGAGAGACTTGTTAATTACATTTGTCTTTTATTTCACTCTCTCTCCATTTGATGAGGTCTATAAATGTCTGACCATTGTTTCTAAACTGCAACCCTGACTGTCCCCAGTATACAAATAGAAGTGGACAATGTGTTTACAAATAACCAGCATTTTGGTTGACTTCATCACTCAGGTCATGGATCTGAAGTATCAGATTGGAGAATGCAAGCAAAAGTTCTGGGTCCTCTGAAGAAAGACAGAGCTTCTTTTTGATTACTTGCGGGTTGACTTCCAAGATCAAGAGGCAAGGCAGCATGATACGAAGGAGTTTTGCACACACAAATGGAAATGGAGGTTACTTATCAATGCTTTACTAGGACAAATTGTTGAAGCCTCAACTAGGAAATTTTTTTCGATCAATCTAAATATCTCTACTGCTAAAATTATATTATTCTTTATACAATAGAATCATCTAGTAGCATCTCTACCCCTCTTCTCTCTACTAGTTTTCCCAGTTGGACTTTGTCATAGACAGAAAACAACTGAATTCCACATGATTTAATTTGAACACTAATGTCTGACATTTGAACAGTCATAATGTCTGACATTTCACCACTATGGGTTTTTTGTTGTTTTTGTTTGTGTGTTTGTTTTTGAACATATACATTTTGTGTGCTTTAGCTCTTGTGACCTAATAGAGTAAGTTCTGAGGTTTGTTGTTGTGTGCCAATGAGTCGGTTCTGTCTTACAGTGACCCTCTATAGGGTTTCTGAAAGTCATAGGTGGGTTTGAACTACCAATCTTATAGTTACCAGTCCAGTGCTTATCCTACTCCCTTATTGGGGAAATTATATATATGTATATATATATTGTTGTCGTTAAGTGCTGTCGAGTTGATTCCGACCCATAGCAACCCTGTACAGGGTTTCCGAGGCTGTAAATCTTTATGGGAGCAGACCACCTC
>NW_006408599.1:6434720-6440978 GCF_000296735.1 Chrysochloris asiatica | reverse complement strand
TATATATATAACTGCTGTCTACTTTGCCAAAGAATTTGATGTGTGCCACCTCATTTGGGCTTCACATTAACCTTAAAGAGTAGCTGATTAGGCATTACTGTGTCCACCTTACAAATGAGGAAACTAAGGGACAGATTGGATGCTCAATATATCAAAGTTCATTAAATAAAGGCAAAAAACCCAAACAAACCCAAAGACAAAACATCACAGGTTCCAGACACTAACTTATATTCCAGCTTCCTGTATGAGACTCAAAATAATACAGGACCAGTGAACCCAGACCAGGATGATGGTGGTCTCAAAGGACAAGGGTGCCACAGACTGTGTTCTGGTTTATTTAAATGTGGTGATTAATGTTGTTTAAAGTGCATGCCATGGTGGAAACAAAGCAATGAAAAGCAAAATCTTTGCCACTAAGATCTACTTGGAAAGATAAAGTATTCATGAACTAAAACCTAACCCAAAAACTTAGTTGAAAGTTTCATATAGGCAAACAATAGTACAGAATTTCAGAAGAGAATAGGAAGAAGTCAGAAAATACTTTATGGAGAAGGTGGAGTATTAGGTAAGACTTTATTATTTTTGAATTATAAGGAAGAAGCTTTAGAAGGAATAAGGAATTCACCAATATAATTTCTTAATTTAAATGTGGTGGAGGAAATGTAAATACACAAATTGAAGGATGTGATTTCCAAGATGTGCACCAACTTATTGTCTCTGAGAATTAACCTCACTGATCTTTCATTGTTTCGTCTCACAATGGGAATAATGATTTAACCCACATATCAAATATTTTGAGGAGATATTAAAAATAGCAGCAAACCTAAAATATATATAATAAATAAATGTGAATCTTTTGCAATATCTATTATACCTAGAATTACTGCTTTTTCCCCCCTAAAGTACTTTTATTTGTAATATTTCTCACATGTAGAAAAATTCAGTCTTCAGTTTGTACTTGATAGTGCAGTGGTTAAACACTTGGCTACTAATCTAAAGGTCAGTGGTTCAAACCCACCAGCTGCTGTGAGAGAGAAAGAATTTGTGGCAGTATGATTTCATAAAGATTTACAGCCTTGAAACCCTCTAGGGCAACTCTGCTCTATCCTTTAAGATCACTATGTGTTGGAATAGACAAAGTCAATGACTTAGTTGTTTTTTTTTTTTTTTTCTTTTTTATAACATATCAACAAGAAAAATAGAATTCATTAGAAAAATGACTACAAAAGACTTGTTGTTGTTATGTGCTGTGGAGTTGATTCCAACTCATAGCGACTCTGTACAGGATTTCCGAGGCTGTAAATCTTTACGTGAGCAGAAAGCCTCATCTTTCTCCCATGGAACAGCTGGTAGTTTTGAACTGCTGACCTTGCGGTTCCCAGCCCGATTCGTAACAAAAGAATTAGATATTTAAAAATGAGTAAAGTGCTCAGCTTTATTAGTTATCAGAAAAATATATGTCAAACTACAAAAGGATACCACTATATATGGATGCAAATATGACTAAAAATATAGATAAATATGTATGCGGGGACTTAAAAATGCTCTTGGAAAATGGAATGAAAAGATAATGAATTCTTTCCATTGACTTTTTGAACCCCTCCCCATGTAATATCAAATATTGGTAAAGATGTAGAGCAATTAGAACTCATTTGCATAGCTAGAGAAAAATACATGGTTATAAATACTTTGCAAAATTTGGCAGTATTAGCTACCACAAAATGCATACCTATAACTCAGCAATCTCATTCTCAGGAATACTCGAGATAAAGTAATACATTTATACATCCCCAAAAGACACCTAAAAGAATATTTACAACAATAAAATTGTATTTACACTCTTGAGATACAATAGTGAATAATTGTTATCAGGCCTGCTTGTGAGGGTTGGAATTGTAAAGGCAGACATTTTGTAGCAAGGAGGGGAGTGATTAACTTTTCAGCCTAGGAGCGGAGGTCCCTGGGACCATCAAGGGAGAAGAGCGGAGAGCGGGACCCTACCCAGAGAAGCAGTGATGACTGAGATGGAGGCAGAGATGATGACGTGGAGAGAGGGAGCTGTTGGGGACTTTAGACACAGAGAGGGAGAGGGGCTGTGTGCTGATGACTGGGGGGCAGGCTTGTAGTGTATACCCTTTGGTTGGTTGATGATGCATGGAGGGGATTGTAACCATAGCAATGAAACGATATACAATAGGATGAATGTAAAACTAATGTTCTCCCATGTAAACTATCACATAATTCACAACAAAACATTAAAAAAACATTTAATTGTATTTACAGCAACAGAAATATTTTGAATCCCCAAACAGCGAAATGTCCATCAACAGTAGAATGGATAAATAAAGTATGATATATCCAAGTAATGGGATTCTTTGAGAAATGAAAATGAGCACATTATTACTAGATTAAACAACATAGGTTGATCTAAAAATAATAGCAGTACTGTTGTTAGGTACCATTGAGTTCATTCCGACTCATAGTTTAAGAAAATACAATACTGCTTTTAAGAATACAATACTATGTTTAAGAAAATACAATACTACGAGGTCCTGTTCCAGTCTCATATTATACTCGAATCCATTGATGCTGATTATTAATGTTGTGCCTCATCATCAAAAGAAGGTCTCAAAACTTTTACTCCATTTGTGTCATCATGATCAGCTTTAATTTGAGAATTAAACAGGAAGCATAGGCAGTTCTGGGATGCTTAATTGTGCTCATGAGAAAATTGTACATAGACCAAGAAGCCGTTGCTGAATCAGAATATGGGAACACTGACTGGTTTAAAATTAAGAAAGGTGTGTTCCAGGGTTGTATGCTTTCGCCATACATATTCAATCTATATGCTGAGCAAATAAGCCAAGAAACTGGATTATATGAAGAAAAACATGGCATTAGGATTAGAGGAAGACCTGCAATATGCAGATGATACAAGCTGAAAGTGAAGAAGACTTAAAATATTTACTGATGAAGATCAAAGACCACAACCTTTGGATGAATTGCACCTCAACATAAAGAAAACAGAAATCCTCACCACTGTACCTAAAAATAACATCCATATAAATGGATAAAGGAGTCCTGGTGTAGCGCTGTGGGTTAAAACGCTGTACTGCATAAGTTGTTTTGAACAGCAAGGTCAGTGGTTCAAACTCCCCAGTCACTCCTTGGAAACCCTATACAGGGTAATGATGGGTCAGAACCAACTCTGCAGAATTTAGCAACAACAATAAATGGAGAAAAGATTAAAGTTTTCAAATACTTCACTTTGCTCGGATCAACCATTTACACTCACAGAAGCAGCAGTCAAGAAACCAAATGATGTATTGCATTAGGCTAATCTGATGCACAAGGTCTCTTTAAATTGTTGAAGAGCAAACATGTCAGTTTGAGGACTAAGGTGCGCCTGGTCAAAGCCATGATATTTTCAATAACCTACATGCATGCCAAAGTTGGACCATGAATAAGGAAAACCATAGAAGAATTGATGCATTTGAATTGTGGTTTTGGAGAAGAATATTCAAGGTACCATGGACTGCCAAAAAACCCAAATAGGTCTGTGTTGGAAGAAGTACAGCCAGAATGCTCTTTGGAAGCCAGGATGGCTAGACTTCATCTCTGAAATTTGGAACATATTATCAGGAGGGACCAATCTCTGGAGAAGGATATCATGTTTACTAATGTGGAGGATAAGAGAAAAAAAGGAAGTCCCCCAGTGAGATGGATCAGCACAGTGACAGCAGCAATGGGCTTAGGCATAGCCACAATTGTGTCATTGGTGCAGGACCGAGCATGTTTTGTTCTGTTGTGCATAGGGTTACTATGAGTCGGTACTGAGTCGATGGTATCTAACAAAAACATGAGTCATCATTGACTCAATGGCAGTGAATAGTGGGTGAAAAGTAGATTGCCAAAAGTACTTACTCTGTAGGGATAAGGTGAGAAGTCTTTGGAATAATCAAAACTTGACACAGTTACTGGAGCATAAGTGCAAAACACCTGCAAACTTTTACAAATAAAGAAAACTTAGTTTGCACAATTTGGAGGATTTCCAGTCACAGAAAGTCCATGTATACCCACAAAGCAATCTGAGGTACACACAAATGGAGCCTGTCTCAGATTAGGGGCAGCAATACATTTGGAGACTGTTGGCTAATGTCCTAATATGGACTTGGCATGCTTTGGCTATTCTTCCTTTTATACGTTTATAAGTTTGTTGATAATCGCTTTCAGCCCTGCTTGTGGAATGTAACCCAGGTGTGAAACATCAGTCTATAGCCATAAGGGAGCTGTGAAAACAAGAGGTATTAAATATTTATCAGGATCACCTATTTTGACCTTTAGTTTTCTTCAACTTATTTACAGACCAAAAAAGGAATACAGAGGGTGAAGCTGTACAAATAGACACAGACCAGCATAATAGGTTTGGAATTAGACAGGGATGACTTCAAGCCCCTCCACAGCCACAGGCACATTATAAGCCATTGCTTACGTTATTTCAATTGTCTGGTAATGATAACATTGATACGAGTACCAACCACTTTGGGTGTTATGTTAATTAAATGAGACGATATATTCATAATTGCATAATGCCAGGTAACACATAGTAGGTGTCTGGTAAGTGTTAGCTATTTTTTCTTTTCATGTTTTTCTGAGTCCTTACACACACACACACAAACACACACACAAATATAGTTGTTGTTAGGTGCCATCAAGTCAGCTCTAACTCAGAGCGAAATTACATACAATACGAAATATTACCCAGTCCTGTGCCAATCTCCCAATTGTTGCGGCACTTGAGCCCATTGCTGCTGCCACTTTGCAAATTCCTCTTTTTCACGGATTCTCCACTTCACCAAGCATGCTGTCCTTTTCCGAAACTGGTCCCCCATAGTAATATGCTGAAACCAAAAGAGACAAATTCTCACCCTTCTGGCTTCTAAAGAGTATTCTGGTTGCACATCTTCCAACACAGATTTGTCGTCCTTCTGGCAATCCATAGTATATTTAATATTCTTCTACAACACCATAACTCAAATGCATCAATTCATCTACAGTCTTCCTTATCCATTGTCAAATTTCACATGCACACAAGGCTATTGAAAATACTATGGCTTGGGTCGGGTGCACCTTAGTCCCCAAACTGCTATCTTTACTCTTGAACACTTTAAAGAGGTCTCGTATAGCAGATTAGCCTAATGCAATACATCACTTGGTTTCTTGACTGCTGCTTCCGTGAGTATTGATGGTGGGTCCAAGCAAAATGAAGTCTTCGACAACTTCAATCTTTTCTCCATTTATCATGATGCTTTTTATTGGACCAGGGATGAGGATTTTTACATTTGAGGTATAACTTATACAGAAGGCTGTTTTCTTTGACCTTTACAGTAAGTGTTTAGAGTCCTGTTTGCTTTCAAATACAACGTTCTTCCTTCTGAATATCACAGGTTGTTAATGAATCTTTCTCCAATCTTGATACCACATTCTTCTTTGTATAATCCAGCTTCTCTGATTATTTGCTCAGTGTACAGATTGAATAAATATGGTGAAAGAATACAGCACTGGTACACATCTTTCCTGATTTTAATCCATTCAGTGTTCCTTTGTTCTATCCGAATAACTGCTTCTTAGTCTATGTATAGGTTCCTCTTGAACACTATTAAGTGTTTTGGAAAATTCATTCTTGGCAATGATGTCTATAGCTTGTCATGATCCACACAGTCAAAACTTTTGCATTGTCAATAAACCACAGGTTATATCTTTTTGGTATTTTCTGCTTTAATCCAAGATTCATCTAACATCATCAGTGATATTCCTTAATTCACATCCTCAATAGAATCCGGCTTGAACTTTTGGCAGTTCCTTGTCAATGTACTATTACAGCTGTGTGTTTTTTTAATGATCTTCAGCAAAATTTTACAATGTTAATGATATTTTCCAATAATTTTCACATTCTGTTTAGTCACCTCTCATTGGAATGGGCACAAATATAGACCTCTTCCAATTGGTTGGTCAGGTAGCTATCTCCCAAATTTCTTGGCATAGGTGAATGAGTGCTTCCAGTACTGCATCCATTTGTTGAAAGATTTCTGTTTGTATTCCATCAATTCCAAAAGCCTTCTTTTTTGTCAGTGCCTTCAGTGTACCTTGGACTTCTTTCTTGAGTATCCTTGGCTATAGATCATATTCTACCTCTTGAAATGGTTGACTACATATATATGTGTGTGTGTATGTGTATTTATGTATATATATATATAT
>NW_006408599.1:6431933-6434595 GCF_000296735.1 Chrysochloris asiatica | reverse complement strand
GATGAAGCACTGGAGGTGCTCACTCATCTGTACCAAGAAACTTGGAAGACAGCTAACTGATAAAGCAAAGGGAAGAAATATGTATTTGTGCTCATACCAAAGAGTGATGACCAAGCTGAGTACAGAAATCATCAAACACTATCATTAACATCACTTTCAAGTAAAGTTCTTTGGAAGATAATTAAAAAACAGTACAATTACATACAAGGAACTGGCAGAAACTCAAGCCAAGTTCAGAAGAGGACGTGGAATGAAGAATTCCATTGCTGATGTCAGATAGATCTTGGCTGAAAGCAGAGAGAACTAGAAAGATGTTTACTTGTGCTTTATTGACTATACATATTTTATGTATGGCTCATGATAAATTATGGATAACATTGTGAAGAATGGGTATTCCAAAACACTTAATTGTGCTCATGAGGCACTTGTACATAAACCAAGATGCAGTCATTTGAACAAAACAAGGAGGTACTGAAAGGTTTAAAATCAGAAAGGTGTGTGCCAAGGCTCTATTCTTTCGCCATACTTATTTAATCAGTATGCTAAGCAAATAATGAGAAACTGAATTATATGAAGAAGAAAGTGGCATCAGGATGGGAGAAATTCTCATGAACAATCTGTGATATGCAAATGAGACAACATTGCTTTACTGAAATGAAGAAAACTTAAAATACTGATGAAGAACAAAAATTGGAGCTCTAAGAATAAATTGCAGACACTCCTGCATTGTTGGTGGGACTGCAAAATGGTCCAACCTCTCTGGAAAGCAATATGGTATTTCCTCAGAAGCTTGAAAATAGAAATACCTTATGATCCAGCAATTCCTCTACTTGGTATTTACCCACAAGAAAAGTGAGCCACAACACGAGAAGATATATGCACACCAATGTTCATAGCAGCACTATTTACAATAGCAAAAAGATGGAGACAGCCAAAGTGCCCATCAACTGAAGAATGGATAAACAAACTGTGGTACATACACATAATGGAATATTATGCTACCTTGAAGAATAACAAGGAAGTGGCAAGCCACAGCATAACATGGATGAACCTTGCGGACATTACGCTGAGTGAAATTAGTCAGTCACCAAAAGAGAAATACTGCATAGGACCACTACTGTAAAGAGAATTCTTTGTTGATTGCTGGGAAGTTGGTGGTGGGTGAGGGGAGGGAGAGGAAGGTGGAGCACAGGGCAGGAATTAGACACAAGAAAGTTTGGGTGCTGGGGAGGGGGTAATATACAAGGAGGGGGAGGGAAATGGAAGAACAAAGCAGATGGGAGAACAATTAGGCATGTTTGGATGGGCTAAGTGGGACACAGATAAAGAATTATATATGCACAACCTTGGAACTACAGGGCTCTGGGATACAGAGATTGAGTCATGGTTGGAATGGGGAAAGCGGGGGAATAATGTTAAGATGCTTGGCTGTCTTTTGAATCTTGGTTTCCCTTGCATTATAATATAAAATAAACACTAGAAGAGGAGAGAAAGGAATAGTCAGAAACATCACCATAGAAAGCTTGTAAGTCTGTCTTCTGCCTATAACTAAAATGGGGCTACAATGTGCCCAGTGAAGGAGGCTTCCTGTGGAGCCTTTGCAATACACAAGACTATAGGTAGAAGCCTGAACCACATCCAGATCTCCAGAGATGGGAAATTTCCACTTGAAAGGACAAGCAAACCAGCCTGGAGCGGCTAGAAGAACAGAAGATACTTCTTGAAAAAAGGCCTACAGGAAAAATGCAAAACAATAGAGGCAGATGGACTGTTACTACAAGCACAAACAAGTTGCTTGCCCAGGAAACATCAAGGCAAGTGGTCGGGTCCCCTCAGTGCAAACCCCCTTCCAAGACTAAGACTCAATGGAAATACACGCTCTGATTGGTGACCACACTCATCACTGATGGGGGAAGTGAGGTAAAAGCAGCAATGAAGTGGCAAACTAAGCCCTACAATGTTCGGTGGGCTTTTGTGGACCCAGGTGGAGACCTGGTTGGCCAGCAGTGTGGGGAGACCTTGGGCCCAGAGTCAGTGGAATGGCCACAGAGGACTAGAGTGGAGAGTGAAGCTACCAGCTGATAGGAAGAGAGGGCATATGCGCAAGAACACCCACACTTGCCGATGGTACCCACTTGACCTGGCTTTGATGACTGGATGATCAGAACTCAACCAAAAGAAGAAAGAAGAGGAAAAAAGAGTAATCTGATACAATTTGATGAACTTGACCTACACCTATGGATGCAGTAACTCAAAAGAGGGAACAAATCCTTACAGCAAGAATCATTCCCATCCCCTCCACACACAGAGTAGACAGAGATGGGCAACTTGGACATTGCATACCCAAAATGGGCGGGAGGCGGGGTGGGGAAATATAAAGGCAAGAAGTGACTGGTTTACAAGTTTTCAAGAGGGAACCTAGGGCCAGGGGGCATGGAGGAAGACAGAATCTCCAGTGAGTACTATCCAATCTGTCTAGGCAGAGCTGATGAAATGAAACTCAGATGGGTCACTTGTGATACAAGAGTGAATAATTGTTATCACAACTGATTGTGAGGGTTGGAAATGTAAAGGTAGATGTTTTATAGCAAGGAAGGGAGTGATTAACTCTCCAGTCTAGGAGCGGAGGTCTCTAGGACCATCAACGGAGAAGAGTCGAGAA